>NW_021636165.1:0-600000 GCF_004799145.2 Neltuma alba | reverse complement strand
AATTCAATCATTAGAAATGTAACCTCATGATAATTTGTGCACTAATTTGAACGGAGAATTTTGAATGCTGTATCTGGAATAATAAATATGCTCCTTTAATTTTCTTCAAAAAGTTTCAAAAAGTACTTGAATAAAATGCAGTGACTGATTATAAGAACAATTAAATGAAAGAATTTGCAGAAGTCATTGAAGAATTAAATAGTTAGAAAATTTCCATCAAAAGAAAGGCATGCTTCTAGAAGTTGAGAGCAAAAAAAAGAAAAAAAAAGAAAAGTCTTAGAAGTAAATCTCACTCCAATGAATCTGTATACACATAAAAAGAATAATTAAATACCGAGAAACAATTCATATCTACCAGCTTCTCTACTTGCATATAATATGCAAAATATAATACTTATATCAAACTAGTAATTGGAATAAAGGATCAACTCACCTTAAACGTCTGCCATTTAAACTGATGTATGGAACGTGACAGATTTTGGGCCAAATTTCCCCATCCTTGTCGAGGCATCGCTCTTCGAGAGGCGAGCCACCCCTAATGTGGAGCATTTGTAAGGAAGGAGGCATCATTCCTCCTCCTATTTTCTCAAGCTTGTTAGAATACCGAAGTTCTAGCTGTTGAAGAGAGGTTAGGTGTTGAAGCCCCGTGCAATGCAATGTGTCAGAACCAGTAGAGATGACAAGCTTATTGATAGTTGGAAGGTGATGCCATTTTGCATGACATGATAATAACTTGTCACACTTTATTATCTTAAGTTGTTTTAAGCTGGATGGTAACAATCCTGGTGAGAATGGCTCCATTCCTGGACATCCTTCTATTTTAAGCTTTTCTAAATTTGGAAGAAGACGTTCCATGTCATCAAACAAGGACGTCAGAAACTTGCAATTGCAAATGGAAATCTTTCGGAGGTGAACAAGAGGCGCCTTTGAAACCAAACAAGCCTTGAGATTTTCACATAAGTAGCCGTTTCACTGATGGGGGAATATGAATCACAGGAGGTGGCACCGCGTCAGACAAATCCACACAGCTAAATCTTCAATATGCAACTCTGCGGACAGAGACCCCAACATGCGCGCGCTTGAAATTGCCAGTTCGTGTAGGGAAGGTGGTAATTCTTGCTCTTGCAACACTACATTTGGACTTTTAATTATAGCTAAATTGTGAATGTTTGGACACTGTGGGATAGAAGAAGCAAGCGGTGGACATGACCCAATCCCCAGACCCTCTAACGAAAGAAGCTGGGGAGGTAAATTTCCAACTAATTTGGGGCAATTAAAAAAACGAAGGCTGCGGAGTTTAGGAAAAGCTTGCATATCAATAGAATGCCATTGTTGCCAGGAGATCACATCTTCAAAATGAAGAGTTTCAAGGGAGGGAAACGGTACTATAAGTGAAGCACAATCATTTGCAGCCTTGAAAAACTCAGAACCCACTGTCACCACACTCTGTAATCTTTCAATTCTTAAGGACCTCAGAGAAGGTAGTTGTCCAATTGCAGGAATTCTCCAACACTTGTTGCAATCAGTCAGCCGCAACTCAATCAAGTTGTTGTAGGAACGACCTCCTGATGACCAAATTGCATATGTTGTGCCCCTATAGCCGCCATCTTCCAAAATTTCTAAATCCTCGTAAGATTCAAACTCGTGCTCGATACATATCTCTGTCCATGAAAATAGAAATAAATATTGAGAAACACTAAAGTAAGGATAACATAAACATTTCAAAAATGTTAAAAATATAGAATAAAACTTAAGCAGTAGTGCTGGTTAAAAAAAAAAAAAAAACAAAGAAAACTTGCGATGGTGTAATAAAAATAAAATACTGTGACTACTCTTAAAGAATATTCTGAAAAGATTCTTTGAGTATATTTTTTAATTAAAAAATATTAAATAAATCTTAGTTACTGTTTTACCTCTCATTATACTCCCTCCAGTCTTAAATATAAGACCTATTTTATTGTGTAATTTACACTATAAAATGGGTCTTATAGTTAAAACTGGAGGAATATTAAATTTTCAGTTTATCTTTTAATATTAATATTTACGAATGATCCATTTAATATTTTTACTAAATTAAGACATAAATTTTTAATTTAATTGAAAATACATGTATATAATTACAAAATATTTTCAGATAATATATATATTTAGAAAATTACATCACAAGTAAGTTTTAATAAATAAATAAAATTAAATATTTAAATTTATTATAAAATAAAATTTGTATTTATAAAATTAATTAAATTTATAATATGGCGATGGATTTAATAGTGTGACAAAAATTTAAAATGTGCATTAAAATTATTTTTTTAATTTCAAATAAAGATATATCACATGTGATTAAATGATAATTATTAGGTAATTTTTGCATTAAGGAGGGGTGTTTTGGTCAAAATAACTGGTCGATCCTATGATTTAATAGTCAACTAATGGTTAGGTGGATGGAAGTTGAATCTCAATACTAGAAAGAAGTTTTGTGCAATATATATTTCAGTTTTAAGGGAGGTCTGTATAGGTTTTCAAAATAAAAAGGAGGTCCTGTAACTTAGGTTAAATAGAGAGGAGGTCGATGTGTTTTACCCTAATAATAATAAACTATAGATTGGCCAAAGCTTGTAGCAAATGAGCAATTTTAAGTACATTTTATGCTTTGACGCTGTGTTATAACATAAACTTTTAATTAAAACAGGATAATTCATTAGGTTTACAAAAGCTAATTACATGCAAGGCTTTCTAAGAAATCATGTTTAACGAACTACGAACACAGGCCAGGTTACACATCCAGACAAGTCATTGATTTCTTAGAGAATCCAATTCGATATTCACTGTGTGCGGAGATGATTCTCCAAAGAGTATGAGAAGAGATAAGGAAAAAAGTGATGCATGATATCTTTAAGGCATGGTCAATTTTTTTTAGGCTTAATTCGTCCCTACCTATTAATATTACAGGATACAAGTTAGGTTGACTAGCAATTTCCCACATGATACAATGAATATCCTTGACTATCAATTGCATTATCAAAATTCAAGCCAAAGAAATAATAACTTTTACAAAGTGAAAATTTGACTATACCTTTGCTTGTATTCAAGGATAAAGGAAACAAGTTTAATCTTGTTTTGTGTTTGTGTTGTATGTCCTTTCTTCTTGTCTAAATAGATTGATGGTGAGGGGTTTATAGATTATGAAGTGATTCCTTGAAAAGATTCCTCTTAGAACAATATCTCTTCAACTAAAAGTCATAACTATATGTTGACTCATAAACCACCATAATTTAAATAAGGGAAAACCATATTAAAGGTACCTATACTTTCTCTCAATTTTTAATTTGGTACCTATGTGTTTTTTTCTGTTTAATTAAACATTTAATTTTATCTTTTTAGCAACATTAGCTCTTATAACTTTGTTCTATTGATATTTTTAGTCTCTACATAAGGATTAATGATGTTAATAGAGGAAAAATAAAGATTTAGTTAAGAACAAAAAACACATAGATACCAAATTGAAAATTGAAAAAAAGTATAGGTACCTCTAATATGGTTTTCCCAATAAATAACTGAAAGATATTTAATATCCTTTCCATGAAGAGTCATACTTTTTAATATGTAAGATTGCCTTGAGAAAATGACATAACCTTCCACCAAGTGGTGGTTATCATACCTTTCTATATGTCTTTAGAAGTTAACTTTGGTATCTTTTAGTGTTGTAATTACCTACACAACCCTTCATATAAATATATATTAATTTATATGAAGATATAATCCCTCATATAAATATATTAATTTATAGGACACAACCCTCCATCTAAATTTATTAATTTAATAAATTTACATAAGTACCTGACTTTCTAAAAAATACAGCTTTTCATTTTAAAAATATCCCCAACACACTGGACAGTCCAAATTACGTGCTCATCGTTGGTGGTGAGCAACAGAGAGGGGAAGGCTAAAACGAAATGAGAGAATTGGCAGATTGAGAGGAAAAAATTGGTAGAGGAAGAAGGCCAAGGAAAGGATAAAGAGAAATAAATACAAAGTAATTTTACTTTTTTTTTCTCATATTAAAAATTCACATAACTTCATTATGTTTTCCTTTCTCTCTTCATTATAAGCATATTCTTTTAGTTCTTACCATGATAAATGCTCCTTAAGCTTCCTATTCTTATTATATGTATAGCATAATACATGTTTTGTTTGAAGCATCAAGTTTTTCAGCCCAATATTCCTAACTTACTATTAAAACTTCCCAAGTATCGAAGCTCCTCTAACTATTGAGTGTAATTCTAATATTTTACGATAAATAATTAATTTTAACTATTTATGTAAAGTTGTTATGGTGATTATTATAATATGGATTAGAGATAGTAACATTTTAAAATAAAACCAAGGATATAATATGAAGACAATGTCAGTGACAGCACACGACAAAACAAAAAGGATCAATAACTACCTTCATCCTCCGCGGAGTTCACTGAATCTAAATCTTCATGCATATCCCTGCACCCAGAAGAACACCCTTGTTTTACACACACACACACACCCCAACTAATAATAGTTCCACCCAAGGTAAACTGTTTTAAATACAAAGAAAAATAATAATTAAAAGCAAAAACATTCATTTTAAATGTAATCACATGATAATTTGTGCACTAACTTGTACAGAATTTTGAATGACGACATATCTGCGAATATATACTCTTTTTCAAGAAGTACTTGAATAAAGGGATAATTACAATGAGGTCCCAAACAAGAAAAACAAGTCCCAGAGGTTGTCATTATTACTATAAGACTTGTTATTATGGGCTGCTGAGGTTGTTATTAAGACTTTTTGGTAATTATTTCTCTTCTGTGGGACTTAATTGTAATTTCTCCTTGAATAAATTGCAGTAACTTGTTGGCTTGGAAGGCAGTATATATAAGAACAATGAAATGAAACGATTTGAAGTCATTGAAGAATTAAATTGCGAGAAAAATTTCAGGGGAAAAAAAGCATGCTTCAAGAGGTTCAGAGTGAGGAAAAATACTAAGAATAAGAAAAAGTGTCTTCGAAGTTAATTTCACTCCTCCGCAAAAGACGAGTAATAGAAGTATCATATAATTAAATAATGAGGAACATTTTACATGGAAACACTCCTTTGTCTGCTTGCATGTAATATGCAAAATGTAACACTGAATATTAAACCAGTAATTGGAGCAAGAGATCATATCAGTGCACCTTAAATCCTCTGCATTTAAATTGATGTATGGAACGTGGAAGATTTTGGGCCAAATTTGCTCATCCTTGTTGCGACATCGTTTTTCAAGGCTGGAGATGAGAAGCTGATGTAGAGAAGGACGCAGCATTCCTCCTTCTAGTTTCTCAAGGCTGAAAGAATCCACAATTTCCAGTAGTTGAAGAGAGTTTAGATGTTGAAGGCCTGTGCAATGCAGTGTGTCAGATAGACTAGAGATGAGAAGCTCAGTGATAGTTGGAAGGCGATGCCATTGTGTATGACATGACAATAACTTGTCACACTCTCTTATCTCAAGCCGTTTTAAACTGGATGATAAGGACCTTACTGAAAATGGCTCCATTTCTGGACATCCTGCTATGCTTAACTCTTCTGCATTTGGGACAAGACGTTCCATGTCATCAAACAAGGACGGCAGAAACTTGCATTTGTAAATGGAAATCTTTCGGAGATGAAGAAGACGTGCCTTTGAAACCAAAAAAAGCCTTGAGATTTTCACAGTTTCTCATCTCTAACTGTTTCACTGAAGCGGGAATATGAATCACTGCAGGTGGCACAGCATCAGAACAATCCACTGTTAAATCTTCAATATGCAACTTTTCAGACAGAGGCTCCAACATGTGCCCACCTGAAACTGCCAGGCGGCGTAGGGATGGTGGTAATTCTTGCTCTTGCAACACTGCATTTGGGCTTTTAATTATAGCGAACTGGTGAATGTTTGAACACTCTGGGATAGAAGAAGCAAGCAGTGGACATGACATAATCTCCAGACCCTCTAAAGAAAGAAGTTGTAGAGGTAAATTTCCAATTAATTTGGGGCAATCAACAAAGCGAATAAAGCGGAGTTTAGGAAAAGCTTTCTTATCAATAGACTGCCATTGTTGCCAGGAGATCATACCTTCTTTTTTTTTGACCGGAAGGAGATCATACCTTCAAAATGAAGAATTTTAAGGGAAGGAAACGGTACTATAATGACAGCAGAATCACCTTCAGCCTTGGAAAACTCAGAACCCACAGTCACCACACTGTGTAATCTTTCAATTCTTAAGGACCTCAGAGAAGGTAGTCGGCCAAGTTCAGACCTCGTAGGGACAATATCCTGACCAAATTGGATATATTGCACCCCTCATCTTGCAAAAATGTTAAACGCACATATGATCCAAACTCGCCCATAGTACACATCTCTGTCCATGAAAATAGAAATAAATATTGAGAAACACTAAAGTAAGGATTACATAAACATTACGAAAATGTTAAAAATATAGAATTTTTTTTCACCTTGAAAATGTTAAAAGTATAGAATGAAACTTAAGTTGTGATTGATGATGGTCACATTTGTAGCAACGTTAATAGTAGCAATAAATTTATAATAATTATAAACTGCAAAATGGTAAAACCTTGTAGCGAATGAGCAATTTTAAAAATTTTATGCTCCTACGAGATTGTGTTATAAACAAGGGCGGCTTGGATAACTAATGGAGCTTGACTAATTAATATTGGCACAATAATAAGTTAACACTTCCTTTAACACTTAATATAAAAGTTAATTTGAGAGTTAGATTTGATTATAAATATAAGATCTTAATTTTTATATTTGTTATTTTTTTTCAAACTAATTTATCTAACTTATAAATTGATAAATAATCTAATGTTATTTTAATGAGATTATGTCACATTTGTTATAATCAACTAATTTGACTTCCTTAATCTATTATCCAAATCAATTAACTGGCTCTCATAGTCTTATATTGAGAATCAAAGATAGTGATAAATGTTTTAGATAGGTTATTGGAATATGCTATAAATAGGAATAAATTGATGCTTCAAAAAACTCTCTTATAAAACCGACAGGAGCAGTATTTTCTTTGAGATGCCGAGATACCAGAAAAGCAAGTAGAGCGTTTTTCAGAAAAATCTAGTGTAATATGATTTCCTAACAAAAAGATATGTGTATATATGAGAAATAAATTATTCCATGAATATTTTTGAAAAAATATTGTGTATATGAAGAGTGTTTGTGTGTATGTATGTGTTAGGATGTATATTAAAAGCAGGATATATGTTATGGTAAACAAATATACTCTATTTGTTAAATATTACAAATAATATTAAAATAGGCAATTTTGCTATGCGAAGAGAGTGATGGTCAACTAAGTCATGAGGGAGCCACCCCCCAGCGGGTTCTAGTAATATTGTATATGCTTCGAGTCGGAAAGACAAGTCCTAAAATCGGAATTTAAATCGTTGGCAAAAAAATAGGAATTTAATTTTCAGTGTCTACAAAATGTCACTCAGTGATAGACACACATCATAGGTTGACGCGTGCATAAAGCCTCACACAAGATAAATAATTAAAAATTAAATTTTACTCCCTCCATTCTTTTTCATTTAATTCCTTGGTCATGCAGAGTAATTTCAGATTATATTAGGACTTCTCTGCAATTATTTCAATTATGTGGGACTTTAGTACCATTCTTTTTAAATGAAATCAATTACTAGTTAAGTTCTTATTATGAGATTTCTTACTAATCTCTCCTTAAATATATATCCTCCAGCAAACTCGGCGCACCGCCAGATCAAGGAAAAGAGAGTGTGTGGGAAAAGGTATGAGGATATAAGGAGATTGAGGAGGAAAAATTGGGAGAGAGGAACAACGGTTATGTTTTCCTTTGTCTCTTGGTTATAGCCATATTCTTTGAGTTCTTCCAAAAGTCAAAAAAATTAATAAAAAAAAGTATAAGTCGATGATGAATTGACGTTACAAGCGGTTGAAATAAGAATATCAATGGTGAAATGAAGAGACGGGGGAAAGGGAAAATACCTTTTGTTGAGTTATCCACGGGTTGCAGGAATTGAATATTTTCCAAGTTGCTTTGTAGATCGTGTACATGAACTCCAAAGTAAATTTCTTTTTCACCTTCTGTTTCCTGTGTTGTGCTCTGAATAGAAACCTTCACTTGACTCCACTCATTTGTAATGGGGAGTTCAGTGCTGTGAATCATGCTTTGCATATCACATATATAAATATGATTAGTCTTTATTGGTGACAATGAACTCCACATAGAAGAAATACCCAGCTTGGTGTACTCATCAATGTCCACGGAGAATTGACAACTGTAGGCATAATCCCGGTCATCTTTAACAAGAATCCAGATTAAAGTCGTGGGGAACATATTACGAACCCAGAATGACACAAACTTTTCCCCACTATAATTATGGAGCCCTTCTGGAAATTTTTCCCCAGGTAAAATAAAGTTTCTTTTCCCAGATTGAAAGTTTATTGCCTGCCAATTGCATATTGCCAAAAGAAAAAAAAAGCACAAACACATAAGTAATAAGAAAAGAATATAATCATAGAGAGAGGGCTTGGGCGGTTGGAGATACCTGCTCCATTACTTTGTTTTTGGATAACTTAGTCAATGATGTGCAACGTATGGCACTAAATTTTTCCAAGTTTGGTGGCATCCCTCCAATATGCTTAAGTTTGTAGCAATTATCCAACAAAAGATATTTCAAATTGTGATACTCTCTGATGCATCTTGGAAGAATTGTGAAATTGTTAAAACTCATATCTAAATGTATCATGTTAGTGAAGTTAGCAAGACAGAAAGCAAGAGAATCATCAGATAAATTGCAATGTGAGAAAAAAAGTTGTTCCATTTTCAACGCCATTGCTGAGCAACCTACACTTGCTTCACCTCCAGCTTCACACATCTTAAAATGACTCATTCCTTCACAAGAATTTGCTGTCAGTTTCCAAAGGTTTGGTAATGTACAAATGCTAGCTGGTAGTTGCATAAGATTAGGACATTCTTCCATGTGTAAGATTTCAAGTCCAATAAGATTGCAAATTGAAGATGGCAATTCCGTGATTGCTGTCTTGTCTAAGTCAAGTGTTCGCATTTTTTCCATCATGACTAATACTTCTGGAAATGTCTGGAGACTTGAACAACCAAAGAGGTTGAGATGTTTAAGAGAGGTCAACTTAAGGCAAGATGGCAAAATCTTCAAATTTTTGCATCGCATGGCACTCAATTCTGTCAATTCATTTAAACATCCAACTGAATCATGAATTCTAATTAAATTTGTGCACCCATCAAGCCACAATTCTCTTAAATTAGAAGCTCCAGAAAAGTCAGGTATTTGCTGCAGAAATTTGCAATTTCTTAAATTCATACAACTTATATTGTGAAACGCCTGCAACACAAATATCAATTTACTTTTTATAATTAGGCCAAAACAAAAACAAAAGTAAAAGTATTAGGGTACTTGTATACTTACCTTGTCAAATGGTTGGAGCAATTCACAATAACTAAAGGACAAGTCAAGATAAACAAGTTCAGTTGGCCACAAAGATGGTAAAAATTTGAAAGAACACCCTTTCCATTCCAACCACCTCAAACTTTTTGGCAGATATTTGGGACATTCAGAGAAGCATGTTTTTCTTATCACAAGCATTTTTAGATTTTTCATTTTCATGAATGCCTCTCCACTCCATTGTACTTCTATACTTTCAGGTAAGTCCAGAAATATGGCTTCAATTTGGTGAGTCCCCTGCCAAAATGAAAAGCACGCACAATAAATTTCAAAATTTACATGTTATGAATCATTATAATTTTTTTTTTGGAGAAAATGAAAATGCATGTTGGTGATCTTACCGAGTCTTGTTGCAAGACATGAAGAATGTCTTTGTAGAACCATAGTCTACTACGTCCACCAGGCTCATATGGTGATTCTTGTCGATCGATCTCTTTCCCTGTATCTTCTATCAAGTCGTACATTGTTACACAATCTTGTTCAATCTTTATTAGGGATTTATCAATCAACACTTTAATAGCATATTCTAATCAGATTCCACGACCACATAGCCACATATCATTGACAAGTGCTAACTTCTCACCATCGAAAAAACAAGCCAAGTCAAGGAAAACTTGTTTCTCCACTTCCCCTAAAGTATCATAGCTTAATTTGAAGGCACCCAAAACGCTTTCATGCGGAATGTTTTCGAATTGATCCAATGCAGAATTCCAAATATTAACTCCATCACCACGCAAGTTAGAACCAATCATTTCTAAAACTAATGGAAAACCACATGAATAATTTATGGCACGATTGCAAACCTCCATGTAGTTGGAATCCACGTTTTCTTTTTCAAAGGCATGCCAACTAAGCAACTTAAGGGATTCCTTATCATCCAATTCCTTGACATCATAAATGCTTGTAACACCATGACTTTCTAATAATTTCTTATCCCTGGTTGTGATGATGATTCTACTTCCACAACCAAACCAATTAGAACTACCAGCAAGTGCTTTTAATTGCTCTGATTTGTCAACATCATCAAGAATCAAAAGAATCTTCCTCTTACTAAGCCTATGTTTTATGATTGGTATTCCTTCATCATAGTCACCCAATCTGAGATCTTTCTCCTTAACTAATGTACGTAATAATGTCTCTTGAAGATGTGACAAACCAGTTGGATTTTCAGAATGTTTTCTTACATTAAAAAGAAAACATGAGCCGTCAAAATTATCAGCAATGGAATTATATACAGCTCTTGCAATGGTGGATTTACCTATTCCACCAGCTCCCCAAATTCCTATCATTTTTTTTTCTTCAGTACACGAAAGATCTAAACAAGAGATAACTTTCTTGGCTCGGGGCACAAGTCCAACTTGATAATCTGCAATATGTAAACGCTGCTGGTTAATCGATCTTAGCAGCAATTTCTTTCGTGATCCTTGTAATACACTCTTGTTCATTTGCAATCCTGACCAATTTGTAAGAAGTTCGCTTTTAGTCAAACTAAACATTAAGATATGTGGATTTTATGTACAAAGACTTGGCTGTA
The DNA here is from genome assembly GCF_004799145.2 of Neltuma alba. Lineage (NCBI taxonomy): Eukaryota > Viridiplantae > Streptophyta > Magnoliopsida > Fabales > Fabaceae > Neltuma > Neltuma alba. The sequence continues at coordinate 588,921 of NW_021636165.1, read as the reverse complement.
TTCCCTATTCCTCCCAATAAGATGTAAGATATAGTTTCAATCCTCACACAGTAGATGATGAAATATGAGAGTGTTGTAGCATTATTTTAAATTCAGTCCCAATTATCAAAGAAGTATTAAGTTTATTATATAAACGGTAAGTATTTTTATACACCAGTAAGTGTGAATTTAGTGTGTTCTCCCTAATTAATGGAATTCGGCCACCCTAAGTATTGGGAGGAATATGGCATGCCCAGAGTTATTGTTTCTCTTTTGTAGAAAAATAAAACTAAAAGCATGTTCTTCATTCAGCTTTCAAAGAAAAAATCAGCATATTGTTAACCCAACAAAAAAGGAATCGAACTGGCCAGCATAGACTATGTGCATGTTGTTGTAAGATTGAAATTGTAATTAACTGTTCTCATGATAATGATGATGAAAAGAGTGAAGAGATATACTTGGGTTTGAGATGACAGCCTTTGAGTTCAGCGGCTTGAGACAGAGCGAGCCTCCATTTTTCCACCTTGTGCTTGTTGTCTTTGAATCTTTTCTCCAGTCGAGCCAATGCTTCTGCATAGCTTCCTCTGGGACGTCGCAGTTCTGATGGGTCCACATAATAAAATACTGGATATATCAACCGACTCTCTTCCTTGAAGCACTCCAGAATCTTTTCAAGTTCCTGCAAACAAAATGTTGAGTTTGCATAGTTTTCTGAGAAAACTATGATGGCTATTCTTGATTTTTGTATAGCTTCAAAAAGCGCGGGTGTGATATTTTCTCCAATCCTAATGAATTCATCATCGAGAAAGGCATGAATTCCACTTTGACGCAGAGAACGATAGAGATGGCTGGTGAAACCTAAGCGAGTATCTTCACCGTGAAAACTAAGAAACACATTAAAAGTCCATTTGTAAGTTATAGAAGAGGATAGTGCTAGATGTGCCATGAGCTAATCTTAAGCGACGAGTAAAGAAAGAAGAGAGATATCTCCAGCACCGGAAAGAATGAAGGGTTGAGGTTCTGGTGACTATGAAATAGAGTCTGTGTTGACTTTAAAACAGGCTTGACTCTCAACTTAGAAGCCTATTAGGTGGGGATACTTTTTATAATGTACAAACTTTAAGATTGGAAAAGATATAAGAATGTGACAAGAAATGATCATCATTACTGTGGCTTCATGTAAAATTAAATAAAGATATTATTGAAGAGGAATAATCAATATGCAAGTAATAATGTTTTGTGCATTAATTTTTACGACAAAAAGGTATGGAAACATAAAATGTGATGAATATGAGATGCATAGTGATATATAGGTATCTAGGTTAAACGTATATATCTGCCCAATCATCGTAAAAATTTTCCAAAGAAAAAAGTGCAATTTTTAAATTTAAAACATCTTAAAAGAGGCTAGCAATTGTCTCGAAATTTCTTAATACGCGTGAAAGAGTCAAGGACTCAAGGAGGTAAATAAATGAAAGGGAAAGTGAGGCGATGTTATGAGAGAAATTTCCACGAACGATCGAAGAGGAAAAAGACGAAAGATGACATTGGAAAGGAAAAAAAAGTATGGAGACAGAAATTCAAAGATGTCCATCTATCAATGTATATTGGTGGGGTCTAAATGGTACTTGGAAGAGGACTCATCGTTATATTCACATACGCATCTTGGCTTAGTTCAGCATACAAGTGTACATTAAATTCTTAATATAAGAGATAGATAATTAATTTGTAAATATCAAAAAAATTAATTAATTCAATTATTTATAAAAAAACAAATTTGTTGGTTTTTCTAAAATATAATTTCTAATCATATCCATTGTACCTTCCTATTGATGAAAACTACTCCTTACTATGTGTATTCAGTAAGAGTAAAAATTTATAATTTCAGGGGACAAAATAAATTGTAATATTATATTCAGAACTAAAATAAATATATTATCTAGCTTCTATATTTAAAACAAGATGTTGTAATTTCGGAGAACACCAACGTTTGTTAGCTCTTTCTTTCATAGCAACCATTACCCCCATTTCTTCATTTCATATTAACATCTTCAGCTCTTATTAATTCCTTCACTAACCTCGTCCCCACTGTCAAAATATTTTATATTTTCGCTAAATTTTATGATTATTCATGATAATAATTAAATATACTGCAATGCATCCTGGTTTTCTTGAGATTTTAAAAGCGTAACACAGAAAAACTGTCATCTCCTGTATATTTAGAATGCACTTTCTTTTAATAAGGGCTCCTTTTCAGGAAAAATTATAACAGTAGAAATTTGAAAGAGGTCTTGTAAAAGCAGTAATCAAAAGATTCCTAGATAAAGGACCGAAGGAAATATTAATTTCCAAAAACTAAAAGAACGCATTCTTTGTGTTCTGCTTTTTAGTTTCACTCCGTGGTCAACAAGCTTGGCTGTGAGCGGACTTGGAAGACTATTAGGTGGAAGATTTTTTTTAATTATTCGCGTACAATTTTAAGATTTAAAGATAAAAGGAAAGAAAATGATGAGAAATAATGATAGAAATTTCCACGAATGATAAAAAGACGAAAAAGACAAGAACGACGATATTAAGAAAACAGGAGGCATTAAGGAAGATGGTAGGAGGCATAAAACTATAAAACATGTAGGCTCATTTTATATGATTTTTCAGAGCCTTCATTATTATTATTATTATTATTATTATTATTATTATTATTTTGACAGCACAGAGCCTTTATATTATATGGAATATCTGATAATTACATACTCCTTTTAAATCTTATATGTAGGATCCTTTTAAATTAGCCTACGTCACAGCAAAAATTAAAAAGTTTAGTTAATTTGTATTGTTTTTCCAAAATTTCCCTTGAAATGGTTGGCTAGTTTCTTTATGCCTAACTAACGATGGATATTTTGTGAGTAATTAATAAGGGCGTTTTTGTAAGGAAAAATTAATACCATGGATAATTTAATTAAAAGATCTCTTATGAAAAAGGATGAAAACAAATATCCTAGAAGATTCCTGTTGCAAAAACGGGATAAGAAATATTTTTAAAATGCATAGAACGCAATCTCTGAATGTGTTTTGCTTTTTACTCCGCCGTCACTTGTCAGTAAGCTTGTCTGTTGTGAGTGGACTTGGAAGACTTTTGGTATTAGGTTGAAGATTTTTTAATTTTTATCATGTACGATTTTTAAAATTTAAATAAAAATGTAAGAAAATGATTAGAAATAATCATAGAAATTTCCATGAAAGTTGAAAGAGGAAAGAGACAAGAAGGGCTGGCGGTAGGAAAACGGCAGGCATAAAGAAAGATGGTGCAATAAGAATGCCTAATAATTACTCCATCAAAAAACACGAAATATTTTAGGGAGAGGCACAGTGAAAATTTTAGGGGCGGCAAAGGTAGAAGGTAGGTGAAGAGAATTTGTTCATAAACTACTCGGTTTTCACACATAAAACCAACGGGATAAGAAAGTAGGAGGTACCTCTTTTTTATGTTTCTAAAAATGTCAATGAAATTTCATTTGACCCAATAAGAAATGATGTAATTTATGTTTCTAAAAATATCAAATAGACGTACGTTTGAAATTTTAATGGTTGAAAATCAAAATAATTGTGAAAACCTTATATAATATGGTGAAATATGTTTTACTATAATTATTTTTGGCATCACATTTTACTAAATAATAGCACCATGATATATTGCTAGCCAGTTTTTTTTTTTTTTTTTGGGTTAATGTGCATGCAGGACCTACATCTAGTATTAAATATTTTATACTTTAGTGAGAAAGATCATAACGTCTATTATTCACAATAACAGCTGTTAATATTTCTCGCAAAATTAAAGGCCGTGGCCTCCTAATATTGCCCTGTAGGCTATTCCAGTTACAACCATTTCCATGTTTTCACATTTAGAGACAGTAAACCCAAAGTTTGAAACATCTGATACTGAATTTCTATATATATTATAGACAACTGATATAAAGGGCAACCAAAATGTGGATTCATTTCCACGACGAATATAAAGGGCATCAATATCAACAGACCTAAAGACTCTGTGTGTAATTGAAAATACAATGATAGATCATATCCATATAAAACAAGTTGCAATAATACTAGGATTTAATAAATATAGGAAGACCTTCATGTTACATACCAAGCCTATGGTGATGTGATTCGCCAGTTTAAGCATATAACACAAAGCAACAACAAAAGTTAAAGTGCAATGCTGAGATCCAGCAGCAGCACCACAGAGCACCAGTTCAAATAGTTCACTCTCTTGTGCTGCGCATCATCAGAACCTATCACTCCATTTGATTTGGATGAAAAATGACAAAGCAAGAAACTTTAATCTGTGCGTCATGCAAGCCTTGCATTTCCTCTTAGGATGTTAAGTGACCAATAAAGCCCAAAAAACTTATATAGCAGCAACTAAACTGAATCTGTATATATGAAAAGCAGGTAGAAACGAAACAATTGGGGTCAATACTACAAAAAAGTCTATTTTTTTTTCCTTTTATTTTTGTCTGAAATTGAAAATTGAGAAAGAAAAAAAGGACGATATATTCGTTTCGTTATGCCAAACAGAGAAGTATAAGGTCCCATACTCGTCTGTTGGGCCATAACAAGCAAGTATGGGCCCATATACTCTGGACCAAACGAGTATGTGGACCAGATAGTCATCTGGTTAGGTGACCAGATGAGTATGGGTTCTTGAACAGACGAATATGTGAGCACATATTTTATAACAAGACACATATCTAACTTCTATGTATGTTTCTTTTGTCTACGTTTCCCTTTATACAGATGAAAAAGGGCCTCTAAAACAGATAAAAGTAACCTTTTTTTTCCCTTTAAGTAGTGGCTTAAGGAACATGGTATGGGAAGTTTAAGGAACATGGTATAGAACTATAAAAGACGTGGTATCATTTTATATAATTAAGAGCCTTTTTATTAGATGGAATATAAGTAAAATATTTCTGGGGGAGGCAAAGGCAAGAACTTTCGCAAAAACAATTATCATCTGTTTTTATATAGTATAAAATCTCTTCTAAACCAGAGACACGCGACTGACTGGAACAGTAACTCTTTTTTTTTGGTACTTTATTTATTATTATTTTTTATAATTTTTTTTCATCATTCTCCTAAAATTCAAATTTGGGCCAAATTTATGTATTTATTTTACTCTTAGAATTTTCATAATGTTTAAATAATTATAGCATGTTATTTTGAAAATTACTATAAATACTTCAACTTAATCCCACATAATGTATTAATTTATCTTAAGAGACTTAATTTCATTTTTAAGTAAATTTTCCTTGCTCAAATAATGACATGGATTCTCAATTGCCATGATTAATCTCCCACCCAATATTGCTTCAATCCCAAAATTAAAATTGGGATGTTACCATGAGCTCTTCTCTCAATAATTCAATGACATTACTTAAGTAGTCATTTTCTACTTTTAATGAACTAACAGAGCTCCTCAGCAAGGGAATGAATTATGTCATTCCGATTCCTTCTGCAATTCCCTTGCAACTCATCTCTAACTGGTTCTCCATGGATTCCACACACGTATCTTTTCCTGTGCATCAGTCTCTGCCAACCTCATCTCCAACAACTTAATTTCTGCTTGCAGTGCTTCCTTCTCAGTGCCTTCAAGTGCATGAAGTCTGATTTGATTCAGAAGATGGATGTCTGCCACAAGAACTTGTACTTCTCAACAAAAGGCAACAAGCCATTAAACTGTAAATCTGGGGGTGAGGGGAAAATTATAAGTGCCTCAAAAAGGCAGGGTACTTCTCTTTGCACTTTTATCAAGCCTGACAAAATCCGTGATTTGACCACCTAGCAGCTTACCCTCCAGCTCTGCCTCATCATATCTGCCCTGTTTCAAAATGAAGTAATCAAGATCATCAATATACTATATAAAACTAAAGTGTGTGAGCATTGTTACTTTACTATTTGTTTTCTTTTTACTGACATGACTGTTGATCCATGAAAACAGAAATAAATATTGAGAAACACAGTTAAAATACATATTAAGGTAAGAATAACGTAAACATTTCTTAAATGTTCAAAATATAGAATAAAACTTGAGCTGTGATGCTGGTTAAAAAGAAAGTAGTGATGGTCGCAATTGTAGCAACATTAATAATAATGAATTATATATTTTGAATATTTTGAATAAATATCGTGTATATGAATTGTGTGCACTGTGTGTGTATTTATGTGTTAGGGTGTATATTAAAAGTAGTATATCTGTGATGATAATCAAATGTCTGGTAAATATTACAAATAATATTAAAATAAGCAATTTTGCTATAAGAAGAGGATGATACTACGGAAGATTAGAATAAAAATTGAGAAAAAAACGATATTTATTGAAGATGATGCTAGTAATTTAACCAACTGGATGTTTTATTAAGGGCAGGAGAGATTATCATTCAAAGTAGACAAGCAAGCCAATCCAGTAAGAAAAATAACACAATTTGACAACCATTTAAAGGAAAAGTTCAGATTGACCACAATGTGCAATATGAACTCCAAAGTTAAAATTCAAGATTAAGGAAGCTCTTTGATGAACTCCAAGCCAGGAGATGAAATCAAACCACCAAGCAAAGCGAAGACTGAATCTGCAGATTGCTTAATTAAGCACCGATCTTGAAATCTGCAGTTTCAGTGGCGTATCCATTTAGCACCGATGATGATCGTAACTCCGTTGTTAACATCATCACAAGAACCATTCTTCTCTTGTTTTATAATGCTATATATAATGACGGATTCATCGAACAAGGACGAAACCAAATTCTCGATGCCGGCGCCAGAAACTGCAACGGCTTTGTTTAATTAGGACGGGCGGGGCACATCGGTGAGTTCCTGAACGAGAGCCCTGAAATCTTCAGGGTTGGTGTCGATGAAGAAATGGTTCCTTATTCGTTGTCGTGGAAGATGACTTTCATACGGCCACGCCGGCCGTGAAGGTTTTCGATGAAATGAGAGACTCTGCTGATCATCAATGGAGAAGGACGTGGGCCTTCGATGATATGCTTTGATTTGTGCTGTTGGAAGCATTGAACGCTTGAAGAGGGTGGGGAGGCTAAAATGGAAAAGGAAAAACGCAAACAGATATAAAGTAAATTCACCTTTTTCCCTTATTAAAAATTCATAAAACTTCTTTTTTTTTTTTCCCTCTCTATATTATCATTCCAAAAACCACATAAAATAAAAGAAAAAGAGAAGTATGGGATAAAGTTAAATTTATAATATTTTTTATTTCTATTATTGTCTTCCCTATCTTAAATCCTTATTTATTTATATAGCAGTTTTAACTAACATTTTTACTAAACACAATACTTACATCAAGTCCCTTATATTTATTATGTTAAGTTATCTAATTATATATGATCATGTGTATTATTTTTTTAAATGTTACTCTTCTGATCATTAATATAAAACCTACTTAACTAATTTTATTAGATTAAGAAAGTTAGTAAGTTAATTAATTATAAAAAATATGAAATTTTTGTCCTAAAACACCATGATCATCTTCTTTAATATCCCCCCTCCCTCACTTATTTGATTATGTTGAGGAGGTACCAATAGGGGTAATTTAGAAAAAACTAATAAATATGAGAAATAGGTTTTATATTTAGGATTAAAATCAATTCAACAATTAAATTATATATTAAAGACCAAAGGAGTAGCATTTAATTACAAATCCACATTAAAAAAAAGTTAGGATATATGACTATATATTATTAAAAAAATGGAGATAATAGATATAAAAAACTTGACGTAACTATTTTCTTTTAACTAATTCAACCTCTTTTTAATGATCTGGCACAAAACAAACTTCTTTTTAATGATCTAACTTTTATATATTTCATTACTTGTTTCAATTACTTATTTATCATACTAATCTAACAATAAAGAGAGGGACATGATGGGGAAGAGAACACTAGTACGACTTCATACCTTTTTGTGATAAAAATTCATGCGCAAAATATTATTACTTTCATATTGATTATTCCTCAATAACATCTATATTTTATTTTACATAAAGCCACAATAATAATTCTTGCTCGTCACATTCTTATATCTTTTTTTTTATACAACACATTCTCATCTCTTTTGCTGTCTTAAAGTTTGTATATTATTAAAAAAAAATTAATTGCAGGTACTTCAAGTTCCTCCAACCTTTTTTCTTTTTATTAGATCCTTCAATTTTTTATTGTTATGTTGATTGATTCTTGCCGTTAGATACATATTAACACTGTTAGAAATTTAGCTTAGACACTTAAGTTTGACCAAACTCTCCTCTTTCTCTTTCTTGTTGCTCAGCATCGTCTCCTTTCCAACATTCTCCCCACTTGAAAATGGCTCGTCATTCCTTCCTGTCTCTCCATAACACTTTCCATTTCCTCAGTCACATAGTCACTGGGACCCTTCTTAGCTATCCCCGTCGCAAAATGAAAATATGGACTCAATTGAGGCTCAGGTCCCCAGCCTCAATGTCTTTATTTCTGAGTCGCAAGACTAGCTTCAACATGAGTATTGAACTATTTTGAATGAGATGTAGAGCTCTAGAAGCTATGTTTGAGCCAAATACACAAGGAGTGATTCTTTCGATTTGGAGAACATGGGTTGAAAGGGACGTAACAGACCCTTGGCTCTTGAATCCAATGGACTCTTGTGATTTTGAGGAAGAGGTGGCGATGGCTTAACTCCAAGTTTTGTTGGACTTAACTCACATGTGCCTCATATATACCCCAATCCACAAGCAATGCATCTTCATTGTTTTTGTTTGCTACATGTATATTATACATAGTTATTATCCAAAAGTTAAAAATGATATGTAAGATGAAACGATAAACAGAGGGGAGGGAAAGATTAAGAGGATAAAAGCATCAACATCAAATAGGGAGTATAAGACGTGCACGGTGGCTTTGGAACACACATATGTGGTAATAAACAAGAGTGGTGGTTTGCTAGTTAGAGCGTATTGGGTTGTGATTGAAGTTTCAAATGACAGCCACCATCAGTGATGGTTTTGTTTTTTGAATTAGAAACAGAGCCAAACAGAGTCCTTTAATTAACAAAACTGTTTTAGCCTCCCCACTCAATTAGATCAATAGCAATGGCCAACAAGGGTCAAAGGTGAAGGTGGAGAATGATGATCAAACAAGCCTAACTAAACATTTGATTTCTTTTCATGGGTTGCAAATGCCTTATGTAAGGTCATTCTTCTGTCTCTTTTTTATTTCACACCTCACAAATTGGGATGTTGGGTTGGGAAGTTGAGCCCCCACCAACAACCATGGGAATGGATAAAAAGGTCCTGGTGAATATGACTAAGGGAAGGGAAGGAATGGTAAGGTATTTTCAAGTGCGGAGTGTCTCGGGTAAGGAGACGGTGCTGGGCAGCAAGGAAAATGAGAGGAGAGTTGGTCAAACCTAAGTGCCTATGCTAAATTTTCAACGGTGTCAATGTGTATCTAACAGTAAGACCAATAAATTTAACAATAAAAAGTTGAAGATGTGATAAAAAGACAACAAAGTCGAGGGATCTGATCCAAAATCAAAATAAACTAGAAGGACCTGCAAATTAAATTTTCCTTATTATAACAGCTAACATAACAAATACAAATTGAATGCTAGTTAAAAAATTCTTAGACAATAAAATTTTTTTTAAAAAAAACAGAAGATATTATAAAAGAAAGCAATACTATCATAGTGCCACGATGATAATAATAATAATGAAAGGACTTCAAGAGCTACTGATGCAAGGACTCGAGAAAATAATAATGAAAGGACTTCAAGAGCTTTTACCAGTAAGCTAGCCAATTTTGGAAGAAACACGCGAGGCTACAGATGCTTTCGATTTTAGTCGAGTTCAGTCCCAATTTTATGTACAGGTTAACTAGAAACTAGCAAGTGTGACGACAAAATCGTCTGTTTGTGCGAGTCAAATCACGATTTGGATTACACTGTGTAGGATCCTTTCAAACTACTTCACTGCAAAAATTAAAAAAGGTTAGTTAATTTAGGTGATAGCATTAAATTTATAGACAATTTGCTTTGTTATTCCGCAATTTTCCTTAAAATGATTGGTTAATTTCTTTATACCTAATTAATGATGGATATTTTGTGAGTAATTAATAAGGATGTTTTTGTTAGGAATAATTAGGGTTAAGGTGCAATTTTGACCTTCATCTTATTTCTTAGGTGTAGTTTTGCTTTTAATCTTTTAATGGTACAATTTTGCCTTAATCTTATTTCTCAAGTGTAATTTTGTCCTTGATCTTTTTTCCTCGAATACAATTGCATAAAAAAAAAAAGATCAGGGTCAAAATTGCACTACTGAAAAGATCAAGAGCAAAATTGCATCTTAACCCAATAATTAATACCCTAGATAATTTTTTTGAAAAAAATTGCAATAAGACCCCATCTAAGACAATTAAATACAAAAAAAAAATTTTAAGATCAAATTAATTTAAAGTCCCAGGGGACCTCATTGTAAGAGATTCCATTTGTTTAATTACCAAATTGTCCCTTTTTTTTTAATTATGCATTGACAACTGCAAGTGTGGTCATTAACAACTTAAGATATAATAATTAACAACTATCATAACCTATATTGACAACTTATGCATTATATTTTTGTGATACACTGAGAAACTATATTGTTAATACTTACCACAATAGTTGTTAATCGTTACACTTTAAATTATTAACCACTGCTCTTTCAATTGTCAATACATACAAAAAAAAGGATAATTTGGTAACTAAACAAATAAAATCTCTTACAATAAGATCTCCTAAGACTTTAAAATAATTTGATAATTTTAAAAGATATTTTTGTATTTAATAATCTTGGGTTGAGCCTTATTATAATTTTTTTCTAATTTAAAAAAGATCTTATAAAAATTCGTGCAAACCCTGAAGAACTAAAAATTGTATTTAACCAATATTAATTTTTAAAATGGACAAAAAGACTATCAGTTGAAAGAATTTTTTGTTATCATGTACCGTTTTAAACATTTAAACAGTAAAAAGAAAGAAAATGATGAGAAATAATCACAGAAATTTCCATGAAATTAAAAATGAAAGTGAAAAGAGAAGAACGGGTGATATTAAGAAAACAGGGGCCATTAAGGAAGAAGGCAAGAAGTTGAGGGGTGAACTATAAGACCAGGAAACATTAAGGGCTCATTTGATAGAATTCAGAGGCATAGATAATGTGGCGCAATAAGAATACCTAATAATTACTCCGTCGAAAAACACCAGCGAAAAATTTTAGGGAGAGGCAAAGTGAAAATTTTAGGGGCGGCAAAGGCAAGAAAAGAGAATTTTTGCATCAACAATTCTGTTTTCATAAATAAGGCCAAAGGCATTAGAAAGTAGGAGGTGCCTTCTTTTCATAAAACTTGGAGGTATTTGTAACACCACAAAAGTGCTTCTAAAAAGCATTTTCTTCACAAAACAAGACAAATTTCTCTACATATTTATTTAGTATATCGTAATTTTACTTTTAAAATTATGGTTTAGTTTCCATATGTTAAGTTTTAAATTGCCAAAAATAAAACAGTCCGTGGCCTTGTGGCATAGTGACATTAAGCAACTCAATCTCTTCATGCTTCTTCAGCTATAAGTTTGAGGTTTCACAAATGGATGTTTTAGTAATGCTGGCAGCAGATGGGCGCTTGGCTGGATCTCTCCTGAAACAGCTTTTGAGAAAACCTTTACCCGCAAGTGACAGATTTTCTGGTATTGCCGGATGTTGTTTACGAATACAAACATTAAAGATGACCTGTGCCTGCTTATTGTATAAGCATGTTTTAGTCAGTAACATGTCAAATTAATAAACCAAAGATCCATATAACATCTCTGCTAAATTAGTCTAGCCCTGATGATTAAATTCTGTTGTAAGAGTTGTTTGGACTCAATTGTGCCGATGGTGTGGGTTTGAATGTATTAAAACTATATAGGATTTGTTTTGGAACCATTGTTCAATTTATAGGTCTGAGAGCCTAAAACGTGCTTCTTGATCAGGGTATGAAGGTTTATCTTGGTCACATGGTGAAGTTTAAGCTTAATTCCTTGTTTTAATTAAGTACCTACATCTTTTTGCAAATTTTGTGGAGAAACTTAAACCACTCGAATCAGAGACTTGGAGCTCAACACATATGTGGATCTCGAAAGTTGAAAGTCAGCGAAATTTGACAGTAAAACATCAAAGTTTTGTGTCACCTAAATATTTTGTGTGTGTGTGTGTGTGTGTGTGTGTAATTACTAAAGCTTGAATATAAGGCGTTTAAAGTATTAAAATCGTAAAATGCAAAAGTGCATACCGGCAGAATGCAATCAGGCCAAGGATGCTTGCCCTTGAACATTTCAGTGACTACACAGCCCAAACTCCATATATCAGCAGCACAGGCTTCACCCGAGATGTTATATGCTCCATGCTCTATACCCTGTATGAGAAATTTAACAGCTCTATCACTTTACTTAGTGATGTCCGGATAGATCACTGAGAAAACAAATATATAACTCTGGAGCTGTATAATATATGGTTCCCAACGCAGTGATTGCCCGCCGATTCAGCTAGCTATTTCAACACACAAAATCCCAGTTATTCTTGTCCATTATATGTAGCATTTGTCATACCAACTCCAAGCGTATTAAAATAAAAAACCAAAAATATTGTACAATACACGCACATACTCGAACCTAATATGAAACCAAATAATCTCATCAAGTTATTTGAGACTCTGTTAATTTCTAAACTAAAGATGGATTGAACATTTGCCATTCAACATTAGGTAAAATAATTTGAATCTCCTCGAATTTCATGGAATAAAGTGGAAAGAGATTCGAAGATAGCAGCCGATCCTACCTTTAAGGGGTTCAAACACACACAAGTACGAGACGTTCTTCTATTTCTTTATATCGGTTCATACTTCACCATGCATGGACATAGTGAAGTGTTTTTGGAGGATATCGAAATTCTTGGTCAACATAAGGAGAATCTGTTGAAAGGACTACGGGTATTTTCATAATATTACTTAGATGGGAAATATATAATGGTTCTTTTTTCGAAGACTGAGGCAAGATATTGCAACTGAAGGTAAAGAACTAAAGAACAAGGTTAATCTAGTTTTAAAAAAAGGTTCAAAAAAGCCTGCAAGTTATTAGATTAAATGCAATTTAAAAAGATTAATAATAAATATGGTAACTATTGAGGTAATTAATCAGTATACAAGATGTTGGAGATATTCAAGGACTTGCTTGCTTAGCCAAATCAAAGTCAGCAAGCTTTACATTGCTCTCAGAATCGACAAGTATATTATGCGGCTTAATAACCCCATAAACATATGAAGTAAAGGAAGGGATGTTTGAAAAAATGATATATAGCGATAGCCTCCTCCAATAAAGGAAATGAGACAGTCAAGTATATTACGCGGTTTAATACTCCTATAAGCATATATAAAAGTAAAGGAAGGAATTTTTAAAAAAATTATGTATAGCTAGAGCCTCCTCCAATGAAGGAAATGAGACAGTTATCTTAGATGGTTCCAGCATACGCAAATTAAAGAAACAATAGCTATGAAAACAGTATAAATGTTGCTTTCGCAATTAAAGAATCCCAACATTTATGGTTACATGGTTCCGGTCCACAGCTTGAAACACACACTTGATAATAAGTATAAATAAGTGCAAATTGTAACTAATCAAATATTTATTTACCATAGCAACTGAAGTTTTCAATTAATACCAAAGCATGTTGGAGGAGGATTTAAGATGCCATACAGGAATATAATATCTGCAGTTAGTGACCCTACCAGAGAACTTCCAGTCTAGTCCAGCTTGTTTACGAGACTGGGTCAAATTCATTTTGACAACCCCCATTTTTTAATGTTTTAGAAACATTAATTAAAAATCAGTTATCCTACAATTAACACCTGATTTTGTGTTATATTGTCCAGAGCTCATGCAGTATTACACGTAAATATGTGAATATACCTGTGGACTACTCTTTGACTGCGCAAGTAAACCAATCCAGAGAGAATCTGTTCGGTGAAATCTCGAACTGATAATTCTTGTAAAGCACTTCGAGAACTGATATATTTCTTCAGTGAACCGGGCTGAACATATTCCATGTATATGGATATCCGGCTTCCCTCCTCCTTACGTAGGCACATGAACTGGTTAATTACCCACAAGAGCGAACAAAAAGAATTTACAGCTACTCCACAGTGAAAAACTTAGTTCCTCTCCATAAATCAGGAGACAATTTACTATTTCACTGCCATAATACGTTACAATGTTTTGATGTTCCAGTCGGCTGAGAACTTGGAACTTCCTGAGTGCCAAAAACACTATTTTAGCAGGTTATGGCATAATCTGGGCACAAACGGGACTCAGAATAACATATTCGCGTTTATAAACTGTGTAGCACAATTTCGGTTGTACGGGAAACGTTTTTGCAAGCTGTTATTGGGAGCGATTCAAAGGAAAGCCGTTGTTTTTAGGCCTGCATGTGTCCTGTCTAAAGAGGGACTATATGCCAACCGTGACGCTTTTAAATGTGTGTCAAGCTAAATTTAATATGATTGCCAGACAGCAAACATAAAATTTGTGTATGCACTTGCCAAATAGCTTCTTTCACCTTCATTGCTAATCTGAGTAAGGATACTGAACTGTGCAGTGGCAGATACAAGTTCTGCTACAGTGAGGCTCAGTATACTCTTGAAGAATAAGGTGCTGTGCATGGATACAAGGCTCTAAAAATATACTGAAAGTTAGAAGGCTTTTTTCAATTAGCATCTAAAGAGGTACCAGAATCCTAGTAAGAACCTAGTATAAGATACAAACAAGATATTAAAGTGGGTGAACACTCAATTACAAAAAGTACTACTCTAATCTTATTTATAAGTTATTTCTAATATGTTTCACACAAAGGAAAAAAAAATTTAAACTACATTAAATATGTATTAAAATTCAACAATTTTTCCACTCTATTCCTATTTAATATACATTATATCCCATGAAAACAAAGTCAATCCGATAATAAATGAAGGGTACAATTATACATTCATATGCAAAATTTTTCTTTCTCTGCCTTATACATAAGACCAAAAAAATCGTTTTTACCAGTGGAGCATAGTATAGCATGTATATATGCTTTACGTGCTTGATCCTAAAAATGAAAAATAATATAATCCTTCCTTGGATAATGTTATGAGGTGATTATGATTATGATAATGCAACCTATATAAGCAATGATACGGAAACAATTAATTCTAATCTTATGGGCTAGGGTATGAAACTAGTCCGCTATGAAGCTGTTTTCTAGAGCTTCATCGGCGTTAAACACAAGGCATATGAGGGATTAAAACTGAAAGTATTTGAGCATATGAAACTCATGAAAATAGAGTCTTACTTTTTCTTTAAAAACAAAATGAGGGCTAGAGCGTCCTCCTAGACTTCCTCTGTTTAATATTTTATTTTTGGAGATTAATTTGTGAATTGTTTCTTGAAAAAGACACTTGAAAATCCTTAATTCACAGCCAAGTGTGACAGATAAATTGCAGTATACATAAGACGGAGCAGATGTAGAGATTCCGCAACTCCAGGATCGCCAATGTCACGCATTTCCTTAATTGCACATGATTCTCCAGTTTCCCTGTCAAAAATGAACATCACAACATATTTTGGTATAATGCTAGATGCTAGACGAGTATTGAGCAGGATATTAGGCTATTTCCCATATTTGACCAATTATTTGTTTCGAAATTAAATTAGGAGAATAAGATCAAAATATCAATCTGCTCCTGAATAGTATAGAGAGATGCATATGTACCTGTTGAGGCCACGACGGAAAATTCCAAATCTGCCCCTCCAATAAATTCCCTTCTTTCCCATAGGTCAAGTCGGGTGCTATCAGAGACCGGATCAACAGCATCATCATCGAGAAAGTCGTGAATTCTACTTTGACGCAGAGAATCATAGAGATGCCTGGTGAAAATCAAGCTTCTGCACTGCGAAAAATATGGAATATGTCCCTTTTGTAAGTGATAGATGAAGAGGATGGTTCTGGACGTCCCATGAGCTCATCTTAAGCGAATAGTAAAACAAGGAGATATCTCTCAGCACTGGAAAGAATGAAGGGTTAAAGTTCTGATGAACATAAATTTTAGAAAAGGGACCGGACAGGTGAACATAAATTTTAGGAAAGGGGCGGGTGCCCGACCCCTTTCCTAAAATTTCTGTATCGGGAAAAAAAAAAAAAAAACCTTGTCTGTGAGTCAACTTAGACAAGTGTTAGGTGGAGATATTTTTTATAATGTAGTAGTACAAACTTTGATATGGTAAAGGACATAAGAATGTGTTGTATCCAAAAAAAAAAAAAAAAAGATACAAGGACGAGAAATAGCAAGAGGAATAACCTTTTTTTTTTTTTAACCAGCAAAGAGGAGTAATCAATATGAAAGTAATAATGTTTTGTGCATGAATTTTTATGGCAAAAAGGTATGGAATCGTACTGGTTCAGACCGTCGTTTCAGGTTAGTTTAACATACTCAACATAAAAAGCTCTGCAAAGTTAGTATATGAGGTCACTAATGAATTATTATAAAAAAAAACTTTAAATTTATCACTCACGTGATATGAACTTAATAGATGCAATTAAAAATTAAGATTGTAAAATTTTATAATATATATAACCCAGATAAATATGATTCTCCAACTAATATTTTAGAAAAATACTAATAATTCAATTTCAATAATACAAAATTAATCAGAATTTAAATCTGCTAAATTATTTTATTGAAAAAAAAAAGAATTATACTGCAGTAGAAAAAGACCGACTCATTATCGATTTACTGTAGATCCCATCATCCCATGCATTAACACACCGCAAAATAAGCTGCAGGGATAAAGCTGCACTTGCTATACTTCAATTTCGATATTGATAATTTAGATAGTTTAAATCAAAATAAAATATTACGCCTATTAATTGATTTTTTTTTTACCAGACTATTAATTGATAATTGATTTTCAGGGTTTTAAGAACATGGCTCCTCGTAATTTGTTTCTTTAATTAAGGGTAAAATCGAAAAATTTTATTATCTTATGACACATTTAGTGACTAAAATATCATTTCTTGATTTGGGAAAAAAGTTAACCGACTTTTTATATTATAAATAGGAAGGCGTATATATATTGAGGTATCAATATAAAATCAAAATGCTAGTTAAAAAATTCCTAAACAATTATATTAAAAAAAACAGAGAGAGAGAAGATATTATAAAAGAAAGCAATAATATCATAGTGCTTCGATGATACTGAGCTTGAAAAGTCAAACTGGGCATCTGAGACAATTTGGAAATGCCATTGACGCAATGACCCAAGAAAATAAAAATGAAAGGACTTCAAGAGCTTTTATCAGTAAGCTACCGAGGCTTCCGATTTTAGTCGAGTTTAGTCCCATTTTTATGTACATGTTAAGCGGAAACTAGCACGTATGATCACAAAATCGTCCGTTTATACAAGTCAAATCACGCTTTTGATTACATTGTGCAGATCCTTTCAAACTACTTCACTGCAAAAATTTAAAAAAAAAATACTCCTCCGGTCCTTAATATAGGACCTAATTACTGAGTTGGTTTTGGTCCTAAATATAAGACCCATTTCTCATATTTATTAATTTTCTCTAAATTACCCTTATGGATACTCTATCAACCATAATCAAGTAGAAGATAGAGAGGGGTATTAAGAAAGATGATTATGGTATTTTAGGAAAAACGTATCACAATTTTTATAATTAACTAACTTACCTAACTTCCTTAATTTAATCAAATTAGTTAAATGGGTCCTATATTAAGGACCGGAGGAGTAGTTAATTTAGGTGATCGCATTAAATTTGTTGACAATTTCCTTTGCTTTTCCAAAATTTCCGTTAAAATGATTGGCCGATTTCTTTATATGTAACTAATGATGGATATTTTGTGTGTGATTGATAAGGACGTTTTTATTAGGAATAATTAATACCCTAGATAATTTAAAAGAGATCTTATACAAAATTCGTGCAAATCCTGAAGACCTAAAATTGTATCTAACCAATATTAATTTTTGAAAATGGATGATAATAGTGTTAGTTGAAAGAATTTGTTTTTATCATGTACGGGTTTTGACATTTAAATAGTAAAAAGAAAGAAAATGATGAGAAATAATAATCACAGAAATTTCCATGAAATAAAAAATGAAAGCAAAAATAGAAGAAGGGGTGACATTAAGAAAACAGAGGACATGCAAGAAGTTGAGGGGTGAAGTGTAAGACTAGAAAACAATAAGGCTCATTTTATAGAATTCAGAGGCTTTATATTAGTTGGATGGCTGAATATAGATAACGTGGTGCAATAAGAATACCAAATAATTACGCCAACAAAAAACACTTTAAAAAATTTTAGGGAGAGGCAAAGTGAAAAATTTAGGGGCGGCAGAAGCACGAAAAGAGAATTTTTGCATCAACAATTCTGTCTTCATACACAAGACCAAAGGGATAAGAAAGTAGGAGGTGCCCTCTTTTGATAAAACCTGGGCATGTTTGTAACATCTCAAAAGTGCTTTTAAAAAGAACTCTTTTTACAAATTGAGGCAAACCTCTCCACATATTCATATCATATATCATAAAATTATGTTTAAAACTATAATTTGGTTTTCACAGGTTAAGTTTTAAATCGCAAAAAATAAAACAGTCCGTGGCCTTGTGGCAGAGTGACATTAAGCACCTCAATCTCCTCCTCCATGCTTCTTCAGCTGAGTTTGATATTTCACAAATGGATGTTTTAGTAATGTTGCAGCAGATGGTCGCGTGGCTGGATCAATCCTGAAACAGCTTTTGAGAAAACCTTTACCCTCAAGGGACAGATTTGCTGGTATTTCCGGATGTTGTTTATTAATCCAAATTTCATACATGACCTGTTCCTGCTTATTGTATAAGCATGTTTTAGTCAGTAACATGTTTAATTAATAAACCAAGAATCCATATAACATATATAACATCTCTGCTAAATTAGTCTAGCCAGGATGACTAAATTCTGTTGTGTAAGAGTTGTTTGGACTCAATTGTGCCGATGGTGTGGGTTTGAATGTATTAAAACTACATAGGATTTGTTTTGGAACCATTGTTTAATTTATAGGTCTGAGAGCCTAAAACGGGCATCTTGATCAGGGTATGAAGGTTTATCTTGGTCACATGGTGGAGTTCAGGCTTAATTCCTTGTTTTAATTAGGTACCTACATCTCTTTTCAAACTTTGTGGAGAAATTTAAACCGCTCGAATGAGAGAGTTGGAGCTCAACATATATGGTCTTGAAAGCTGAAAGTCAACAAAATTTGACAGTAAAATATTAAAGTTTTGTAGAAATGTCACCTAAATTGTGTGTGTGTAATTTCTAAAGCTTGAATATAAGTGCGTTTAAAGTATTAAAATCCTAAAATGCAAAGTGCCTACCGGCAGACTGCAATCAAGCCAAGGACGCTTGCCCGTGAACATTGCAATGACTACACAGCCCAAACTCCATATATCAGCAGCACAGCCTTCACCCGAGCTTTTATATGCTCCCCGCTCCATAAGCTGTATGAGAAATTTAACAGCTTTATCAGTATACATAGTGATGTCCAGATAGATCACTGAGAAAACAAATATATACCTCTGGAGCTGCATAAAATGTGGTTCCCGGCACAGAGTGATTGCCTCCGGATTCAGCTAGCTATTTCAACACACAAAATCCCAGTTATTCTTGTCCATTATATGGAGCAATTGTCATACCAATTCCAAGCGTATTAAAATGACCACAAAAAACCAAAAATATTGGACAATACACGCACATACTCGAACCTAATATGAAACCAAATCATCTCATCAAGTTATTTGACATTGTTAATTTCCAAACTAAAGATGGGTTGACCATTTGCTATTCAATATAGGTAAAATAATTTGAATCCCCTCGAATTTCATGGAATAAAGTGGAAAGAGATTCGAAGATAGCAACCGATCCTACCTTTAAGGGGTTCAAACACACACACAAGTACGAGACGTTCTTCTATTTGTTTATATCGGTTCATACTTCACCGTGCATGGACATAGTGAAGTGTTTTTGGAGGATATCCAAATTCTTGGCGAATACAAGGAAAATGTGTTGAAAGGACTACGGGTATTTTCATATAATATTACTTAGATAGGAAATATATAATTCCCATGAAGCCTATATAGAGGTGAGGAGGTCAATTGTGATTCTTTTTCGAAGATTGAGGCAAGATATTGCAACTGAACGTAAAGAACTAAAGATCAATGTTAATCTACTTAAAAAAAGGGTTCAAAATCTACTAATAATATAAGCCTGCAAGTATTTAAAAATAAATATGATAACTATTGAAGTAATTAATCAGTATACAAGATGTAGGAGATATTCAAGGGCTTACCTGCTTAGCCAAACCAAAGTCAGCAAGCTTTACATTGTTCTCAGAATCCACAAGTATATTACCAGGTTTAATATCCCTATAAGCATATACAAAAGTAAAGGAAGGAATTTCAAAAAAAAAAGATGTATATCGATAGCCTCCTCCAATGAGGAAATGAGAGAGTTATATTAGATAGTTCAAGCGTACGCAAATTAAAGAAACAAGGCATTTTAGCTATGAAAACAGTATAAATGTTGCTTTCCCGATTAAAGAATCCCAGCATTTATGATTGCATAGTTATGCGTATTTTTTGACAGAATTTGCTACGGATTTGCAATGAAAATCACGAATGGAACATTTCCGTAGCTAATTCCATTGGAAAATGAATTTACCCACAGAATTACCGACGAAAAAAATCTGTGGCAAATTCCATCGGTGATATTTCTGACAGAATTTGCCATGGATTTTCAATGGATTTTTGCAACAGAAATTATTCTGTCGGCGATTCAGTGTTTTTTATTAGTGACGGTCTACAGCTTGAAAGATACATTTGATAATAGGTATAAATAAGTGCAAATTGTAGCTAATCAAATATTTATTTATCATAGCTACTGAAGTTTTCAATTAATACCAAAGCATGTTGGAGGAGGATTTAAGATGCCATACAAGAATATAATATCTGCAGTTAGTGACCCTACCAGAGAACTTCCAGTCTAGTCCAGCTTGTTTACGAGACTGGGTTAAATTCATTTTGACAATCCCCATTTTTTAATGTTTTAGAAACATTAATTAAAAATCAGTTACCCTACAATTAACACCTGATTTTGTGTTATATTCTCCAGAGCTCATGCAGCATTACACGTAAATATGTGAATATACCTGTGGACTACTCCTTGATTGCGCAAGTAAACCAATCCAGAGAGAATCTGTGCCGTGAAATATCGAACTAATGATTCTTGTAAAGGAGGTCGAGAACTGATATAGTTGCTCAGTGAACCGGGCTGAACATGTTCCATGAATATGAATATCCGGCTTCCCTCCTTACATAGGCACACAAACCGGTTAATTACACACAAGAGCGAACAAGAAGAATTGACAGCTACTCCACAATGAAAAATTTAGTTCCTCTACATAAATCAGGAGGCGGCTTACTATATTCCAGCCATCATACTCTACAATACTGCCATAATACTTTACAATGTTTTGTTGTTCCAGTTGCCTGAAAATTTGAACTTCCTGAGTACCAAAAACACTACTTCAGCAGGGTATGGCATAATATGAGCACAAACAGGACTCAGAATAACATATTCACGTTTATAAACTGTGGAGCACAATTTCGGTTGCACGGAAAAGCTAAAACGTTTTTAAAAGCTGTTATTGGAAGCCATTCAAAGGAAAGCTGTTGTTTTTGGGCCTGCATATGCTTTATTTAAAGAGGAACTATATGCCAATCGTGGCGCATTTAAATGTGTGTCAAGCTAAATTTAATATGGTTGCGAGCATAATTACACTCTCCAGCAAACATAAAATTTGTTTATGTACTTGCCAAATAGCTTCTTTCACCTTCATTGCTAATCTGAGTAAGGATAATGAGCTGTGCAGTGGCAGATACAAATTTTGGTACAGTGAGGCTTAGTATATTCTTGAAGAACAAGGTGCTGTGCATGGATAAAAGGCTCTAAAATCATATTGAAAGTTAGAAGGCTTTTTTTAATTAGTATCTAGAGGGGTACCACAACCCTAGTAAGAAACTAGTATAAGATACAAAAAAGGTATTAAAGTGGGTCAAATTATGAACACTCAATTACATCCATAGTACTCGTAGCTGGAAATGCAAAGCTGCCTACGGGCCTCATTAATTATAAGGGGCGAGTCAAGTGGAGGGGCTCGACTAATATTTCGATAGTACAAGATAAAGAAAACTGACATTTAGTCTTGTGAAAACAAGAGGTACTCTTGGTCTTGTTTATATGTCACTTCCAACATGTTTTACATAGACTAAGAAAAATTTTAAACTACATTAATTCTACATTAAAATTCAATAATTTTTCAACTTTATCCCCATTTAATATACATTATACCCTATGAAAACAAAACCAATCGAGTAACAAATGAAGGGTAAAGTTGTAGATTCACATGTAAAATTTCTCTCTCTCTACTTATATATAGGACCAAAAAAATCCTTTTTACCAGAGGAATATATTATAGCAAGTATTATATACTCTATGTGCTTGATCCTAGAAATGAAGAATTATATAATCCTTCCCTGGATAATGTTATGAGGCGATTATGATTATGATAATGCAACTTATAGAAGCAATGATACGGAAACAATTAACTCTAATCTTATGATATGCAAAGAAATCAGTCTACCCATTAGGCTTGGGTATGAAAGTAGTCCGTTACGAAGCTGTTTTCTCTAGCTTCATGAGCGCAAACACAAGGCATATGAGGGATTAAAACTGAGAGTATTTGAGCATACAAAACTCATGAAAATAGAGTCTTAGTTTTTCTTTAAAAACAAAATGAGGGCTAGAGCGTCCTCCTAGACTTCCTCTGTTTAATATTTTATTTTTAGAAATTAATTTGTGCACTGTTTCTTAAAAAAGACACTTGAAAATCCTCAACTTTCTGCAAGTGGAGGATTCACATCTACATGTGACAGATAAATTGCAGTATATAAAAGAAGGACCCGATGTAGAGATTCCGCAACTCCAGGACCGCCGAAGTTACGCATTTCCTTTATTGCACATGATTCTCCAGTTTTTCTGTCAAAAATGAACATCACAACATATTTTGGTTTAATGCTAGACGAGTATTGAGCAGGATATTAGGCCATTTCCCGTATTTGACCAATTATTTATTTCGAAATTAAATTAGGAGAATAAGATCAAAATATCAATTTGCTCCTGAATAGTACAGAGAGATGCATATGTACCTGTTGAGGGCACGATAAACATCTCCAAATGCGCCTCCTCCAATATATTCCTTTTTTTCCCATAGGTCAAGTCGGGTGCTATAAGTGATTGGATAAACAGCATTAAACGTTTCGAGATGCTCTTCCATTTCGCGGATAACTTCTTCCAGTTCCCTGCACTGCTAGATCAGGGAAATAAACCATTTGAAAGTGAGTTGTAACAACAATTTTACTTCTTCCAGTTCCATTTCGCGGATAACAATGATTCAGATTATGCACTACATTGTTTTTATATTCGGTTTATTCTTGATTTATCCCTGAGGCGCCTAAGAGGTTCTAAATCATATCGTCTACAACAACTAAGCTCCAACGTATGTATCTCGAGCAAAATTAAATGGCAGGGATTGCTTCTTTAAGAGGAAATTCTTGATCGGAAACACCAACTATAAACTTGTTGTGAATCAGTTTTAGTGTTCATCACAGTGATGAACATCATGAGACTTACAACTACGATGAATACTGAAACTAGTTTCAAACTTATTGGACTAATTTGGTTCTGCCCATATCCACAACAGCAATCACAGACAGTTTATCATTATTATGAGATATTAACTCAGTTACATCTTTTTATTTCTTCCTCACAAAAATACCTGATACTTTGGCTGTAAGAGAGGTGCATCCATGCCAAATTTTTTGATAAACTCATTTGCAAACCCAGAACATGAATCTTTTTGTGTCAATAAATTGGATCCTATATCATTTATAGCTCCCAACTTATTTCAAGAAATTGCAGTGTATCCGGTAGGTACAAAAGCACACACCTGAGGTTCAGTAACTCCGTCGTTGTCACCAATTTTATCCATCTGTGAGCGTAGTTTAAAGATAAACTCATAAAGATGAAGATACCGGTTTTCCCCAGCAAGATCGGTGGGCTGCTGAAGCGCATCAAACTCAAGCAAAGGTACAGCAGAACGCAGTGTTTTGCTCAGTCGATCAAGCACGTCCGGGTTCACCTCTTTCCTTTGGAAGAAGCCAACCATCTCAGCTGGTATATCCTCAATCCTCGGTTCTGGAACCATGGTCGCCTCTTGAAGGAATGAGATTGAGTTTGTGAACAAAAGGGAAGCAGTAGGAGGAGCAACTAGAACTTTAATGGCACATAATTGAGAGATTTGGCATTTTTTCTCGCATAGTAGTTGGTGGTGGTGAGTAAAACTTCATTGTCAATGTCAGCATTTTTACTCTCTACCCAATGCAAGTTGATGGTCAGCTGGCTCCCACTATGCAAGTTGTATTTTTCATTATATACTAAAAAATATTCGTCCTGAGGGTTTAGATTCATGAATAGCCGGGCGGATCATTAGGCCAAGATGTCTCACAGGTTTGTGGAAAATTTTTGTATCATTGGTCAACAACCTTCTTTAATCAAAAGGCTATCCTTGAATGAAGACATGAAGTTACGTGGTCGATTGTCGTTTATTTTTGTCTTTTTTGAAGTTGGATTCAGGTTCTATTTAAAAAAAAAAAACAGTCCAAGGGATCAAACCGGTTACATATTAATTAAATAAAATATTGTGTTTAAAGTTTACATTGATACTAATAAATACATAAATACATACGAATAACATCTTCGTTTTATTATGATTTAGTAGATGTGTTTTTATTCACGAAAAATTATGTAATAAATATTTAAAAAAATTTCTCTCAAATTACATTCCAATTTTCATCACAAAGTAATAATGTGCTTTAAGAATGTACTCCCTCCAATTCGAAATATAATATACATTTTGTTGGAGGGGCTTTAGTTTTCGTATATAAGACACATTTCAGTTTTGTCTAAACATAATCATTTGATGAGTTTTTTTTCGAATTTTGTTCCCCATATATTCTCTTTCATTTCACCTATGATTTATTTATTACATTTTTTATTTTTTATTTTCATTAATAAGGGTATATTTAGAAGGAAAAAAAGATACATGTCTTACATATTTATTGTTTTAAAATACTTTTATCTAAATTAAATTTACAATGCAGCAAGTGATGCAAACCAAAGTCGTTCTCTTATTGGAGCAAAAAATTAAGTAGGTCCTAAATTAACTAAAAATAAAAATTGCTATTAAAAAGTTTTTTTTTTTTTGGTTTTTCAAATTTAAAAACTACTTTGCAAAATAAATTGAAAAAAATTATAAATATTTTTTTTTGGATTTTTTATATAAAAAAATTGAAAAGATAATTTGAAATTGAAATTGAAAGAAAATTAATTAAAAAAGTAACAAATGAAAAATTTGGATTTTAAGGAGATATGAGATAATGCTTCTTGGAAAATGAAAATTGGGTCATTCTTGCTCAAAATGATCTAGGAGTTATTTTGTTCACTAATTTAAAAATCAAAACCTTAATCACTAATTAAGTCAAATAATCTTAATTAATAGATGTCTTAAAATTTTAGACACAACCACCAATTAAAATTACCATTGAAAACCGATTAGTGTGCAATTATGATTAGATTAATACAATTCGGATCTCTATGCAAAGAACACTCAACTTGAGATGTTCAATAAGTACCATACAATTATAACATTCATTCAAAGTATGGAAGAATAGCATAACCATATAGAATTCCAAACTGGATATAAATGTAAATCTCAAATTGCAAAATCCAATCCCAATCACAAAAATTCAATTCTAAACTAAGAATTACAATTAGTAATCTCAGAAAATTTAATTAAATATTATCAATTCTAACTCAGAAAATCTATTATTCAGTTAAATTGAAACAGAAGAACTCCCCTAATTAACTCTGAAGCTCAAACCCAATCCTCCATCTCCAAGAAGCTTGATAAAATTAGCCACGTGTGATGTTGAAGACTGTTAGCACAGATTTCGTGCTCACGGCAGCCATGGATGAATGCAGAGGAGGTTGGCGTTGATGATGAATGTGATCAATGGGGATGATTATATGTAATTCACGGTGATAGGAAGGAGTGGAGATCGACGATGCTCAAGCTCGGCAACTCACTACCTCAATTCTGTCTCCATCTCTCTCTGTCTCAGCGTCTCTGCCTCCAGCTCCTCTTTCCGCGTTGAAGACGATGAGGACAGGAGAAGGTGATCACGTGTGCGTATATGGGTTGGGGTTGGTGAATTAGGATGATGATAATTGTAGGTGATGGTGAGTGAGTGGTGAATGGGGAATGAAATCCGTGAGATGATGATCGTGGGGGCGTCCTTGTGCCTCTGCGAAGATGTGTATATATAGGATGCTGACGAAGGAAAATAAACCTTCCGCTGTTCTGCTCCCACCAAACCTAAATTCTCTTCCAAAAATTTCTAGAATAAAATCTAAAATACTGTAATATCATTTTTTTTTCAAAAGATCAATTAGTTAAACTAAATCATAAAAATATGATATTTTTGCTCTTTTTAGCAATATTTTCATCCAATCACAATTAATCCAAATTAATCATAATAAATGCAATTAAGCCCAATTTAATTGATAAAAATCCCAAATAAGATATGAAAAATCAATATAAAATCAGGATTTATGTAGTATCTGGTAATAAGGGCCCATTTGACGAAATTAACAAGGACATTTTTGTCAAGAAAAATTAATACACTAGATAATATAAAAAGAGTTGTTAATTTAAAAAAGGATTTAAATTAAACAAATCTCCTAATAAAATATTCCTATAGCAAGAACCGCCTATCTGTTTTCTTATTTTGAAATCAATCTTTTTATCTTAACGAAAACCAAAAAAAATTCTTTGGTTGTTAATTTTTAATTAAATATTTTATAACAAGATAGAAATATGTTTTTTAAAAAAAAATCAAAATAACTTTTACCTGTTTTATTGTCTTTTATTTTTCTGTCATATTTTGTTATTTTTTCTAATTATCCTTTTCACTCATTGCCATTGTACTCTTCACTTTATTTCTCATATTTTATCAATTCTTAAGTTAATTTTAAGAATAATTGTTACAAACAAGTTTTATATTTTTTTTTCAAATGCAAATTAGTGCTCGCTGTCTTTTTCTACCAACCTTTTCTTAATGCCATCCTTTGTGTTTTTTCCGTCCGTGAGCATTTATGAAATTTTCTCTGAACACTTCTCATCGTGTTCTTCCAATCATATTCCTAGGTTCCAAACACGAGGTTATGGGTTGTGTGTACATGTGAGTTCCTTTCCCGAGATTAAATAGACCAATAAAAAAATTTTACCATTAGTATTTGACTTGGGTATGGAAGATGACATAATAACTGTCATATCCCACAATTAGATTCCTAGAATCCTCGTTGCTTGCTCCTTCTTCATCTATTAAAAGTTTGTGTTTTCATAAATGGATGGTTTAGTGATGCAGCAGCAGGGCGCCTGGGTGGGTTTCTGGGGAAACAGCTTTTGAGAAAACCTTCTCCTGAAAGGAACAAACATTAAATAGTCAATTGATTTGATTAGGCAGGCGACTCCTTCAATATGATGTTATTTGAGTATATTCAATTATTCATTAATAAAGCATCTTCATTAGTATATTGTCTACAACTACTAGTTGAGATCCATCGTCATATCTCAATCAAAATTCATTTGCTTTAGCCTTTAAATTTGAGGAATTAATAATTACTTTTGCTTTTATCTTTTCTTGTATTTATTTATCCATATATTTTCCAATAACTCTCGATTTTTTACTTCACTTCCTTATTATTATTATCTATAACTTTTTCCTCATTCTCCTAAAATTTAGATTTGAGCCAAATTTAACTATTTTGCTCTTAGAATTTTCAGAATGTTTAAATAATTATAGTATGTTATTTTGAAATACTTTAAATAATTCAACTTAATTCCAGATAATATATTAATTTACCTTAAAAGGTTTAATTTCTCAGCCAGAAAGTAGAAGCCTTTTCAAGGTCTCCAATTGCATGAACTCTGACTTGATTCAAAAGATGGATATCTCCCACAAGAACTTGTACTCCTCAACAAAAGGCAACAAGCCATTAAACTGTGAATATAGGGATAAGGGGACATTTGTAAGTGCGTCAAAAAGGTATCCTGCTTCTCTCTGCACTTTTATCAAGCCTAACAAATCCCTGATTTGACTACCTAGCAGCTTATCCTCCTGCTCTGCAACCAAGCGCGGGTAAACAGTGAGAGTAACTATGATTATATTAAAGTAGCCAAATGCCTCATCAACTAATTAATAACGTGCATGAATGGATTAACAAGATTCTCACTGTCTCTGTCTACTATCCAGCAAAATCAGAGCCAAGGGAGCGAGCTTGGTAGAATCAATAGGAAAAGAAGACCCAGTTGGATCCAAATTGTCTCAGAATCTTTTTTCTCAACATCCCTCATAATCCCAAAATCCTGTCCATCCATATGATTCAAAACCTCACATTGCGCCAAGTCATGAAGCTCTTAAAAATGAATAAAGTTGAAGTACCACTAATAGTGGCGTTGTCACCCTTTTGCTCTCCTCTCCACTTTCGACTCCCAACCGACTCCCAAGTCC
The DNA here is from genome assembly GCF_004799145.2 of Neltuma alba. NCBI lineage: Eukaryota > Viridiplantae > Streptophyta > Magnoliopsida > Fabales > Fabaceae > Neltuma > Neltuma alba. The sequence continues at coordinate 560,063 of NW_021636165.1, read as the reverse complement.
CAACCATTGAGGTGTGAACTTAATATCTTTGACTGTGCAAAGATGCTTTACATATTGTTCACCCGGGAAAAAAAAAAAAAAGGTTCTTCACAATTTAAGGTCTAAAAGTGAAAACTAATCCAAATGATATTTGAAGCCAAAAGGGTGAAAATCTGTGACAAAAATGGAGCTCTCTCTGGATCTGTGTGTGTGTATATATACACACGCACATGAAGAGAAACTCTTTTAGTTGATTGATCTCTTGTCTTGGTGTCTCTATTTGGAAGCATGGTGACTTTAGTTTTATCCATTGAGATCGGTGGGCAGGGCTCCATTTCCAGGAGACGGTGGGGAAGGCGGAGGAGAGTCAACCACAAAGACTTGATCCACAGCCGAATTTAGAGCAAGACTTTGCTTTCACTGGCTCTGGTAAAGTCTACATAGAGAAGATTAGAGAATGCCATGTGTAAATTTCTGACATAGGAAGAGGAGGAGGGAGAGGATGATTACAGATGAAAGATAGAGGTGGGGGATTGAGGAAGAATAGCCAAGGCAAACATAGCTACGGAGGAGAGGGTTGTTGTTCACTAATGTCCTGTTTGGTATATTGGAAGAGTCTTTGATAGAAGTGGAAGTGAAACTAGAAGTGGAAATAAGAGTGGAAGTGGGTTTTAAAGCGTGTTTGGTATGTTGATGGAATTGGTGTATTAATTTATATATTTTCAGTGTAAAAAGACTAAAATACCCCTAAACTAAAGACAAAGGCAAAAACTGTAAACCCATCAGCCGAACACTCTTTCTTCCCACCGCCCACAAAGCTTCGCCGCCATCAATGGCGGCCATGAAATTCGTGACTTGAAGCTAATGATTCCAAGAACCATTGTCACTGAAAAACACAAACCAGACCAGCAAAGATGATGGTTTTTTTTTTGAAAAAGCAAGTTGAAAATCACAGAAAATCAGATAAAAAAAAATTCCATCGAAGCCAGTAACCACCTGTTGCTCTCAATCGTTTATCTTCTCACCGCCGGCAAGCATCCCTCTTTTGGCTATCGACAATGCGCCTGGTTTTCTCTGTGAAGGAAATTGTCAAGGTCGCCATCAAACAAAGCTATGGTCTGGAGTGTGGGAGGTTATTCTCATGGGTCACCTACCTTCGTCCCTTCTTGCCGCCCTTTTTCTCCTCAGACCATCCCATCGATGGTCTAGTGAGGATCGGCGCAGGTGGAGGAGCGCCGCCGCCGCCGATGGTGGTGGGGATCCGCCGCCGCTGATGGTGGTGGGGATCCGCCGCCGTTGATGGTGGTGGGGCGCTGCCGTAATTGATGGTGGAGGAATGTCACCACCGTCGATGGGGGAGGATCAAGGTTGCCATGGAGTAAGGGTAAAACGGTGAGACCCCCAATTCCCAGGAAGCGAAACTCGGTTCCTTGGGGAGGCTGATGGAACTCACTTCCATCATTTTTTATGGAACTGGGTTCCATGACACCAAACAAGTGAAAAGTTGAGTTCCACTTCCACTTCCACTTCTCCAGACCCAATTCCATGCTACTAAACGGGGCATAAGGGTTGGTGTCGGAAGAGGAGGGAGCAGAAGGTTGAATGGTATTGTTAGCTGTACTTATGACGTGGCGCAATGTGAGTTTTTGGATCATATGGATGCACAGGATTTTGGGATTATGAGGGACGTTGATAAAAGAGATCCTGAGACAATCCGGGTCCGCCTGCTCTGCCTCATCAACTATGTCCTGTTTCAAAATGAACTAATCAAAGTCATCGTCAATCAATACATAATATAAAACTAAAATGTGTGAGCACTGTTGCTTTACTAATTTATTTTCTATTTGTTGACAGGACTGTTGATCCTCTTTCTTTCTTCTGTTTTTTTTTTCCTTTTTGGTTTGCAACAACTGATTTCCTCTTACGAACTTTGCATGGTTTTAAAGAATTTTGAGCCTCCCTTACAATGCACAGGGCAGAGCTTAATTATATTGAGTGAAATAACAGCATAATTTTTAATATCTAACATTTTCGTAGCCAAGTAAGGTTATCGTAACTATTTGAACAGACTCTTGCACTGAAAAGCCCATGCGCCATTATTCCACCCAGCGTTGAAGACCATTAAAGGACTTATGTTTGAAATTTTGACATTGTTAGTGATACAGAAAAGGAACCAAAAGTTAGTGAAACAAAAACACTGCCCATAATAAGCACGATATGTCAAACTAGTAATTGGAATAAGGGATCAATGCACCTTAAACGTGTGCCATTAAAACTGGTGAGTGGAACATGAGAGATTTTGGGCCAAATTCCCTCATCCGAAATGCGGAGCATTAGTAGGGAAGGAGGCATCATTCCCCCTTCTATTTTCTCAAGCTTGTCAGAATACCGAAGTTCCAGTCGTTGAAGGACGTTGAGTGTTGAAGCCCTGTGCAATGCACTGTGTCAGAATCAGTAGAGATGACAAGCTTAATGATAGTTGGAAGGTGATGCCATTTTGCATGACGTGATAATAACTTGTCACACTCTATTATCTTGAGTTGTTTTAAGCTGGATGGTAGCAACCCTGGTGAGAATGGCTCCGTTTCTGGACATCCTTCCATTCTTAGCTTTTCTAAATTCGTAAGAAGACGTTCCACGTCATCAGAAAAGGACAACAGAATGCCATTCTTCCCAGAAAAGCACATTTAAAATTGAGAGTTTGAAGGGATGGAGACGGTCTAAGTGAATCCCAATCATCTGTCTTGAAAAGCTCAACGTTTCAATAGTTAAGGACTTCAGAACAGGTAATTGCCCAAGAGTAGGAATTTTCCAACAGTTGTTGTTCCAATGAGCCAGGCGCAACTCGTTCAAATTGTGGTAGGAATGACCTCCTGACCAAATTGGATATGTTGTGTTTAAAACCGCCATCTCTTAAAATATTTAAAACCCCATAACCTTCAGCCTTGTGCTTAATACATCTCTCTGTCCATGAAAATAGAAATAAATATTGAGAAACACAGTTAAGATATATATTAAAGTAAGAATAACAAACATTTCTTAAATGTGCAAAATATAGAATAAAACTTGAGCTGTGATGCTGTTTTAAAAGAAAGTATTGATGGTCGCAATTGTAGCAACATTAATAATAATAAACTATATAAACTGGCCAAAGCTTTTGGCAAATGAGCAATTTTGAATACTCTAAATTTTATGCTCCCACGAGATGTTGTTATAAATAGAGGCCATGGATGACTGATGGAGTTTGAAATACTTATATTGGTGGAATAATAAATAAGAGCAAAAATGAAAAGTAATACTCTCTTGCATACTGCTAATTTGAGAATTAAATTTGATTATAAATAAAATATCTTAATACTTTTTTATATTTATTATTTTTCCCAAACTAATATATCTAACTTATAACTTGATATATAATCTTATGTTATATAAAGATACTTTTAGAAAATTATGTCACATATATTATAACTAACTAATTTATTCGGCCTCCTTAATTTATTATCCAAATTAATTAACCAGCTCCTATAGTTTTATATTGATAACCAAAGATGGTGATAAATATTTTAGATAGATTGTCGGAATCTTTATTTCTTATAAATAGGAAGAAATAGATGCTTCAAAAAATTCTCTTAATAAAAAGGGAGGGATAGTTTCTTTGACATGGCGAGGTGATTAGCTTACCGGAAAAACCTAATATAATATGATTTCCTAATGAAAAGATAATTTGTGTTGTATATATGAGAAATAAATTATTCCATAAATATTTTGAACAAATATTGTGTACATGAATTGTGTGTGTGTGTGTGTGTGTTTTAGGATATATATTAAAAGCAGTATATATGTTATGATAAACAAATATTTGGTAAATATTACAAATAGTATTAAAATATTACATGAGATTTAGAAAAAATGATATTTATTGAAGAGGATGCCAAAAATTATAGTAATTTAGTAATTTTCTTAATATTTTTTTAAATTAGTTAATTGGGTCATGTATTAAGGACAAGTGGTAGTATTATTTAAAGTAGACAAACAAACCAATCCAGCCAGGAAAATAATACAATTTGACACGTATTGAGAGGATAAAAATCAGATTGACCTTCATGTGTAATATGAACTCCAAAGCTAAAATTCAAGATTGAGAAAGCTCTTTGATGAATTCCAAGCCAGGAGGTGAAATCAAACCACCTAGCATAGCGAAGGGTGAATCTGCAGATTGCTTAATTAATTAAGCACCGATCTTGAGATCAGCACTTTCAGTAGTGTATCTATTCCATTACTTGGCCAAAACAAACTACTACCTCCGGTCCTTATTATAAGACCCCGTTTGACTTTTTGTTTGGTCCTAATTATAAGACCCCAATCCATTTTGTCTTTCATATTTATACATTTTTTTCCAAAATAATCCTTCTAATAATGATAGTTCTAGCCAATACACTTAATTAGCAAAGATATTTTAGGAATGACAACACTTATTTATTACAAATAACTAACTTAACTTACTTCCTTAATCTCCTCAAATAAGTCAACTGGGTCTTATAATTAGGACCGGAGGTAGTACCTTTTAAATTTCACGCTGCCATACTCTTTAAGTAATTCAAAATTTAATTTTAAAGTATGTGAGCATTATCAATTTTATTATATTTAATTGCTATATATTACAATTACTCTAAGTGAAAAGGAAGACAAGATGTTACATTTTATGAAAAGTGCATAGTGTTGCCTAAAAGAAATTCATCAATGCAATGAAACGAAGTGATTTTACTTTTAGACGCATTAGACTGTCGACAAAACCCTAGTTTGGCCACCAAAAAAAAAAAAAGATTTACAAAACCCTAATAGTCTACTCACTGGCACATTTCGAAGATGATTAAGAAATAACAAAAAGAAGCAAAAGCACACACACCACCAATGAATCTCGTTTTCGGGCTTCAACAACACTCTAATTAACATGGGCTTGAACCTGAAGAAGATCATTATTGGGCCATTCACTTTGGGCTTGAAATGGATGGATGGGGCATGACAACGCGAGAATTATAATGAGATCCAAAAAAAATAATCACTAAAAAATCTTAATAATCACCTAAACATTCTGTAATTACGAGTTTTAGAATAATAAATGATAATTTTTGGAACTTATTTTATAATTATTATTTTTTTGGAACCTTATTTTAATTGGTCTGAGATTATAAGTGACACATGCTATAATTAAATAATCTTTTATCTTCTTAAATCTTTTTGAACTAGTCATTTGGTGGTATACATTCAGCATGTTCTTTCTTGCAGATTATTGGATACAGACTATCTCCACAACCGTATTTTCTTTTCAAACACCGGACCAGAGGGCGTTAGGTTTAGTCAGGAGCCACCATCAAAGTTTCATGATGTAGGCCACGTTTTGACATCTCAAGTCTTTAATTCCGGGAGACCGAGACCCCACCCCCATTCCGTGCCTATGACTGAACTTTGACACTACATTTTTTGGTCATTTAATTTTATACCATATTTCAATTTGTTCTTTAACTCTAAAAAATATACAATTAATTCTTTAACCTTAAAATAGTTGAGCTTAAATGATAAATTTTTTTTTGTAATAATCATGATTATTTTGATAATTCAAATTAATATGCTAGCGTTTAAGAATATTTTATTTAAATTTAAGATCTCAAATGCATCATTTTTGTTGAAAATTTTAGGATTAAAGGACTAAAAGTATACTTTTTAAAGTTAAAAGGTCAAATTGAAACTCTATAAAATTAAAGGACTGAATGTATACTTTAACCAATATATATTATCTTTATTTAATTTACCTAACTTATAAACTAATGTATAATTTGACGATACATATAAGTATAAAAAATTATAAATAACATATTTTATAATTAAATAATCTTTTAATTCATTTAATCTTGAAAAAATAGCAAATAAAAAACCCCCAATATGTAAAATTACAATTTGAGACCCTTAATTTAAAAAATAGCAAATAGAGACCCGGTTCTATATTATAGATATGAAATCTTGGTGCAATATATAAAATTACAACTCACGTATGTCAAATAACAAGTTAATTATGAAAAATAACAAGTTCACTTTAACGAATGACAATTTCAGTAGACCAAATCACAACTTGATTGAAGGGTATTTTAGACATTTTATTAAGATTTCAAATTTGCAATGTTAAATCAAGTTTTTATTTGCCATTTTTCAAATTGAGAGTTCCAAATCGTAATTTCACATATTGGGGATCTTTGCTTGCCGTTTTTTCTTTAATTTTCTTAAATTAGTTTGTATACATTCACCGGGATTTTCCTAAAAAAGAAAATGAAATGTGACCATATAAAACCATGCTTCAATAAACGAACGAAAGAATGGCCATCATTCGAAGTCCATCAAAACCATTCCCCAATCTAAACCAACTCGTCCAACCAAATGAAGTTGAACAAGTTAATGGTCAACCAAATCAATCAAATAAATCAAGGCTTCTAAGTCAATTAACATGTGGTAAAGTAAACTATTAGCACCTGAGATTAAGCCGTCGCATTCTACATGAGGCAGTGAGAAACGCATGCCACGGCAAGGGAAACCGATGTTAACAACTTCTAATCTTGTCGACAGATTAATATCTGTTATGTTAATATTATCATTTTTTTCCAAAATAAGATATTTGAATGAAAACAATTAAACTGATAATTCATTTCTAATCTTTTTTCCCCCTCGATTCCTTTCTAATATTTGACATGAGAAAAAAATTATTGAAAACTTGAAATAACTTCTCTTAATATTCCAAGCCATCAAGCACTCATGCATGATAAAAGAATTTTTTTTTAAAAAAAAACCATTAAGAGTTTTCTTTCTTTCTCTGTTTTTTTTTTTTTTTAAAAAAGGGCGAACATATAGTGGAGAAATAGAAAGCATGGTTACATCAAATATTACTACAAATAAATACAAGTAACAGGAAAAAAAGACTTTCTTATACCTAAGATCCTAAAGCCAAGACATCAAAAGCCAAGAAAAAAATAGGATAACAGTAAAAGTCTTACAAATATAAAGAAAAATGGAGAAAACATTAAAAATAGAACAAAGGAAAAAGAAAAGAAAAGATAAGAATCCTCTGAAAAACTTGATCATCGCCCTTGACTTTGATGGTGACGGTGACTGCTGTACCTAGAGCATGAGGGAACATTTTTAGCAAGAAATGTTTGTGATGACCACCTCAATTCAATTTCTACAGAGCAGTCACACAATTACCTGAATTGTTGCATCATTCTCTTAGAGGTCTTCAAGGATTGTTGCATCATTCATGTCTTGGTCTTCAACAATATGCTCCATCAACAAGTCCCTGCAGAAAATGAGACGGCTATAAGTTTGAGAATTGACAATTATACTATCTTCGATTCTAAATATAAGACTTCTTCCATATTTCATTGACTATAAATGAGATCTTATATTTAGAATCGGAGGTAGTATTAATTCAATCATTAGAAATGTAACCTTGTGATAATTTGTGCACTAATTTGGACAGAGAATTTGCAATGCTACATTTGAGAATAATAAACATACTCCTTTAATTTTTTCAAAAAATACTTGAATAAAATGTAGCGACTTGTTATAAGAACAATTAAATGAAAGAATTTGAAGAAGTCATTGAAGAATTAGATAGCTAGAAAATTTCCACCAAAAGAAAGGCATGCTTCAAGAAGTTGACAGTAAAGAAAAATACTAAAAATAAGAAAGAGTCTCAGAAGTAAATTTCACTCCAATGAATCTCTATACACATAAGAATAATTAAATACTGAGAAACAATTCATATCCACCAGCTTCTTTGCTTGCATATAATATGGAAAATATAATACTTACATCAAGCTAGTAATGGGAATAAGGGATCAACGCACCTTAAATGTCTGCCATTTAAACTGATGTATGGAACGTGAGAGATTTGGGGCCAAATTTCCTCATCCTTGCTGAGGCATCGCTTTTCGAGAAGCGAACAATGCTTAATGTGGAGCATTAGTAGGGAGGAAGGCATCATTCCTCCTTCTATTTTCTCAAGCTTGTAAGAATACCGAAGCTCTAGTTGTTGAAGAGAGGTTAGATGTTGAAGCCCTACGCAATGCAATGTGTCAGAATCAGTAGAGATGACAAGCTTATTGATAGTTGGAAGGTGACGCCATTTTGCATGACATGATAATAACTTGTCACACTTTATTATCTTAAGTTGTTTTAAACTGGATGGTAACAACCCTGGTGAGAATGGCTCCATTTGTGGACATCCTTCTATTTTAAGCTTTTCTAAATTTGGAAGAAGACGTTCCATGTCATCAAACAAGGACGTCAGAAGCTCGCAATCGTAAATGGAAATCTTTCTGAGATGACGAAGAGGTGCCTTTGAAACCAAAGAAGCCCTGACATTTTCACAGTCTCCCATAATTAGCTGTTTCACTGATGGGGGAATATGAATCACTGGAGGTGGCACCGAGTAAGACAAATCCCAGACAACTAAATCTTCAATATGCAACTCTACAGACAGAGACCCCAACATGCCCCCAGCTGTTGGTGGTAATTCTTGCTCTTGCAGCACTACATTTGGACTTTCAATTATAGCTACCTTGTGAATGTTTGGACACTTTGGGATAGAAGAAGCAAGCAGTGGACATGCTATAATCTCCAGACCCTCTAAAGAAAGAAGTTGTCGAGGTAAATTTCCAATTAATTTGGGACAATCATCAAAGCGAAGGATGCGGAGTTTAGGAAAAGCTTGCATATCAATAGAATGCCATTGTTGCCAGGAGATCATATCTTCAAAATGAAGAGTTTCAAGGGAGGGAAACGGTACTATAAGTGAAGCACAATCATTTGCAGCTTTGAAAAACTCAGAACCCACAGTCACCACACTTTGTAATCTTTCAATTCTTAAGGACCTTAGAGACGGTAGTTGGCCAAGTGCAGGAATTCTCCAACACTTGTTGCAATCAGTCAGCCGCAACTTAATCAAGTTGTTGTAGGAACGACCTCCTGATGACCAAATTGGATATGTCGTACCCCTATAACCGCCATCTTCCAAAATTTCTAAATCCCGATAATATCCAGACTCGTAAATAATATATACCTCTGTCCATGAAAATAGAAATAAATATTGAGAAATACAAAAGTAAGAATAACATAAACATTTCTAAAATGTTCAAAATACAGAACAAAACTTAAGCTTTGGTGCCGGTTAAAAAAAACAGAAGAAGAAGAAGAAGTCGTGATGGTCGCAGTTGCAGCAATATTAGTTGTAATAACAAACTATAAACTGGCCAAAGCTTGTGGCAAATGAGCAATTTTAAGTATATTTTATACTTTATACTATGTTAGAACATAAAATTTTAAAACAGGATAATTCATTAGGTTTGCAAAAGAAGCTAATTACATGCGAGGCTTTCTAAGAAATCACGTTCAACAAACTCCGAACACAAGCCAGGCTACATATCCAGACAAAAGTCATGATTTCTAGAGAATCCAAGTGGATATTCATTGTGTTGGTAGGAATGGTTCTCTAAAGAGTATAAGAAAAGATGAAAAAGAAATTGGTGCACAATATTCAAGGTGTGACCAGCATTTTCCTTTAACCTTAATTTGTTTCCACTTATTCTTATTATAAGGTATAATTTGGGTTGACTGGCGAATTTCTTGCAGGCTATAATAAAGACCCTTGAATATGAATTACACTCCCAAAATTCAAGCCAAGACAACAACGGCCTTCTCTGCGTGCACTCAAAGACAAAAGAAGCAAGTTTAATCTTGTCATTTGTTTGTGTTTTGTGTCCTTTCTGCTTGTCCAAATAGAGTGATGGTGAAACGTTTATATAGATCATGAAATGATGTTTTCAAGAGATGCCTCTTGGAACAATATTTCTCAACTAAAAGTTATAATCATATATTGGTTCATGAACCAACATAATTTAAATAACTAAAAGATATTTGATATCCTTCCCATAAAAAGTTATAATTTTGAATATGCAAGATTGCCTCAAGAAAATAACACAATATTTTACCAGGTAGTGTTACCATACCTTTGTATATGTCTTTAGAAATCAACTTTGGTATCTTTTAGTGTAACCTTTTATATAAATATATATTAATTTATATGAAGGTATAATCTCTTATATAAATATGTTAATTTATATGAGGATACAACCCTCTAAATTTATTAATTTAATAAATTTACATAAATACATGACTTTCCAAAAAATTATAGCTCTTCCTTTTAAAAATATTCCGACACACTGGACGGTCCAAATTAGGGGCTCGTGATGAGCAATAGAGAGAGGGGAAGGCTAAAGTGAAATGAGAGAATTGGGAGATTGGGAGGGAAAAATTGGGAGAGGAAGAAAGCTGAAGGCCAAGGAAAGGATAAAGAGAAACAAATACAAAGTAATTACAAGTCCATCATAAATAAAATAACAAAAATAAAGAAATAAGTCCATGACGAATTACAAGCTGGGAAAATAAGAAAGAAAAGAGAACCACGGTATGAAGATAATACTTCTTAATGATCTAATTAACTTTTATTTAATTTATTCCATTACTTATTTCAGTATTATTTCCTTATCATAATAACATACTCCTTAAGCTTCCTTTTCTTATTATAAGTACCTCCTTTATATAGCATAATATATGTTCTGTTTGAAGCATTAAGTTTTTCAGCCCCATACTCCTAACTAATTATAAAACTTCCCAAGTAACGAAGCTCCTTGAACTAATGACTTTTATTGAGTGTAATTTTAATATTTTACAACAAATAATTAATTTTAACTAACTTCATTAACTTATGTAAAGTTGTCATGGTGATTATAATACGGATAGAGATAGTAACATTTTAAAATAACACTAAAGATATAATATGAGGACAATATCAGTGACAACACGTGACAAAAGAAAAAGGATCAATAATTACCTTCGTCCTCCCAGGAGTCCACTGAATCTGAATCTGAATCTGAATCTGAATCTGAATTTGCATACGTATACCTGCACCCAGAAGAACACCCTTGTTTTATTCACACACACACACACCCAACTAATAATAGTTCCACCCAAGGTAAACTGTTTTAAATAAAAAGAAAAATAATAATTAAAAACAAAAACATTCATTTTAAATTCAATCATGTGATAATCCGTGCACTAGCTTGCACAGAATTTTGAATGACGACTTATCTGAGAATAATTAGTATATACTCATTTTTCAAGAAGTGCTTGAATGAATTGCGGTTACTTGTTGGCTTGGAAGGGAGCATATATAATAACAATTAAATGAAAGGATTTGAAGTCATTGAAGAATTAAATAGCAAGAAAATTTTCAGGGAAAAAAAGGCACGCGTCAAGAGGTTCAGAGTGAAGAAAAATACTAAGAATAAGAAAAAGTGTCTTAGAAGCTAATTTCACTCCTCCACAAAAGAAGAGTAATAGTAGTATTATAATTTTTGATGGATTGAGCGAATCATGTAATTAAATAGTGAGGAACATTTTACATGGAAGCACTCCCTTGTCTGCTTGCATGTAATATGCAAATGTAATACTGAATATTAAACCAGTAATTGGAGTAGGAGATCATATCAGTGCACCTTAAATCCTTTTCATTGAAGCTGATATATGGAACGTGGGAGATTTTGGGCCAAATTTCCTCATCGTTGTTGCCACATCGTTCTTCAAGAAGCCCGCAATCCCTAATGTGGAGCCAATGTAGAGAAGGAGACAGCATTCCTCCTTCTAGTTTCTCAAGGCTTAAAGAATCCACAATTTCTAGTAGTTGAAGAGAGGTTAGATGTTGAAGCCCTATGCAATGCAATGTGTCAGAATCAGTAGAGATGAGAAGCTCAGTGATAGTTGGAAGGTGACGCCATTGATCATGACATGACAGTAACTTGTCACACTTTCTCATCTCAAGTCGTTTTAAACTTGATGGTAAGGACCCTGGTGGGAATGGCCCCATTTCTGGACATCTTTCTATGCGCAGTTCTTCTAAATTTGGCAGAAGACGTTGTCCCATTTCATCAAACAAGGATGGTAGAAACTTGCATTGGTAAAAGGAAATCTTTCGGAGATGAACAAGAGGTGGCTTTGAAACCCAAAAAGGCTTGAGATTTTCCCACATTCCAAAACATAGAAGTTTCACTGATGGGGGGATATGAATCACTGGAGGTGGCACCGCATCAGAACAATCCACAAATAAACGGTCAATCTGCAACTTTTCAAGCAGAGGCTCCAACATGCGCGAACCTGAAATTCCCAGAATCTTTAAAGAAGGTGGTAATTCTTGCCCTTGCAACACTACATTTTGACTTCTAATTATAGCAATCGTGTGAATGATTGGACACTTTGGAATAGAAGAAGCAAGCAGGGGACATTGGTGAATGTCCAGACGCTTTAAAGAAAGAAGTGCGGGGGGTAAATTTCCAATTAATTTGGGACAATTGTAAAAGCCAAGAGTTCGAAGTTTAGGAAAAGCTTCCATATCAATGGAATGCCATTGTTCCCAGGAGATCATATCTTTAAAGCTGAGAGTTTCAAGGGATGGAAATGGTATAACTGGAACACAATCATCTGCCTCGAAAAACTCAGAACCCACAGCCACTACACTTTGTAATCTTTCAATTCTCAAGGACCTCAGAGAAGGTAGTTGGCCAAGGGCAGGAATTCTGCGACATCTGTTGCAATCTGTAAGGCGCAACTGTATCAAGTTGTCGTAGGAACGACCTCCTGATGACCAAATTGCATATGTTGTACCCCTATAACCGCCGCCTTCCAAAATTTCTAAATCCCGATAAGATCCAAACTCGTGCATAAGACATATCTCTGTCCACGAAAATAGAAATAAATATTGAGAAATACTAAAGCATAACATAAACAGTTCTAAAAATGTTCAAAATATAGACCAAAACTAAGCTGGGGTGGCGGTTAAAGATATAGAATAAAACATAGGTTGTGACTGATGGTCACATATGCAGCAACATTAAGGGCGTGTTTGGCTAAACATAGGGGATGGGAGAGGAAGGGAAGAGAAGGGGAAGAGGGATTTTAATATTATCTTGTTTGGATTGATGAGAAGAAGAGGGAGGGGAGGGATATATGATTTAATAAGAATGTAACAATTACCATTCCTTACACACGTGATGTAAGATCAAAAGGAAAATATGGGGATATTAAAAACTCATTATAAGTATATTAGTCAAAGCAAACTAAAATATTTCACTATCTCTAAATCTCCCAATTTGGGAGGAGAGGGTTACAAGGGGAGAGGAAGGAAAATTCTTCCTACCCTTCTAAAAATTTTAGCAATCCAAATAAGGGGACGGAAGCAAAATATCCCTCCTACCACATCCTCTCACCTCATATCAAACAAGTCCTAACAGTGATAATAAATAACAATAATTACAATTATAAACTACAAAATGGTAAAAGCTCTGCAATTATTACTTGAAGAGCATTTTAGTAATTTAAAATAAAAATAATTTCCAATTAATTCCTTGGTCATGCAGAGTAATTTCGGACTGTATTAGGATTGTTATGCAATTATTTCCCTTATGTGGGACTTTATTACAATTCTTCCTAAATGAAATCAATTACTAATTTTTTTCCGGCCAGACCATTACTAACTAAGTTCTTATTATGTGAGATTTCTTACTAGTTTTTCCTTATATTTAATATATATCCTCCAACAAACTTGGCTAACCGCCAGACCAAGAAAAAGAGTGTTTTTTTTTTTGTGGGGGGGTTGGGGTATGAGGAGATTGAGAAGGAAAAATTGGGAGAGAAAAACGCGACCGATAAGATAGAATAAAGAGAAAAAGATAAAAAGTAAATTTACCTTTTTCCATTATTAAACATTCATTGAACTTCCATTATGTCTTTCTCTCTCTCTCTCTCTCTCTCTCTCTCTTATAGCATATTCTTTTAGTTCTTCCAAAAATCAAAATAAAATAAAAAATAAAAATAAATAAGTCGATGATGAATTGAAGTTGCAAGCGGTAGAAATAAGAAAACCAAATAACCAATGGTAAAATGAAAAGACCGGGGAAGGGTTAAATACCTCGTTTTGAGCAAGGCATGGGATCCACGAATTGAATATTTTCCAAGTTGCCTTGTAGATCATATGCATGAACTCCAAAATACACTTCTTTTAGGATTTCTCTTTCCTGTGTTTTTCTCTGAATGGAAACGTTCACTTGATTCCACTTATTTGCAAGGGGGAGTTCAGTGTTGTGAATCATGCTTTGTATATCACATATATATATGTGATTAGTCTTTATTAGTGGCAACGAACTCCACTTAGAAGAAATATCCAGCTTGGTTTGCTCATTGATGTGCACTGAGAATTCACAATTGTAGACATAATCCTGGACATCTTTAACAAGAATCCATAGAAAAGTTGTTGGGAGCACGTCACGAACCCAAATTGACACAGAATTTCCCCTACCATACTTATGGAGCCCTTTTGGGAATTTTTGTCCAGGCAAAATAAAGTTTTTTTTCCCAGATTGAAAGTTGATTGCCTGCAAATTGAATATTGCCAAAAAACAAAAGTTGATCACCAACACATAAGCAATAATAAAAAAATATAATCATAGAGAGTGGGCGGGGGAGATACATATATACCTGCTCGAATACTTTGATTTTGGATAACCTAGTCAATGATGAGCAACACATGGCACTAAATTTTTCCAAGTTTGGTGGCATCCCCCCAATATGCTGAAGTTTGTTGCAATTATCCAACAAAAGATATTTCAAATTGTGATATTCTTTTATGCATTCCGGAAGAATTGTGAAATCATTAAAACTCAGATCTAGATGCGTCATATTAATGAAGTGAGCAAGACTAAAAGCAAGAGATTCATCTGATAAATTGCAATTTGAAAAACAAAGGTGTTCCATTCTCAATGCCATTGCCGAGCAATCTAAGTTGCTTGCTTCATCTCCACCTTCACACTTCTTAATATGACTCATTCGCTCACAAGAATTTGCTGTTAGTTTCCAAAGGTTTGGTAGTGTACAAAAGCTAGCTGGTAGCTGCACAAGATTAGGACATTCCTCCATGTGTAAGACTTCAAGTCCAATAAGATTGCAGATTGAAGATGGCAATTCAATAATTGCTGTCTTGTCCAAATCAAGTGTCTGCATTTCTTCCATCAAGGCGGATACTTCTGGAAATCTCTGAAGACTTGAACAACCGAAGAGGTTGAGATGTTTAAGAGATGTCAACCTTAGGCAAGATGGCAAAATCTTCAGGTTTTTGCATCGCATCGCGCTCAATTCTCTCAATTTATTTAAACATCCAACTGAATCATGAATTTCAATTAAATTTGTGCAACCATCAAGCCATAATTCTCTTAAATTAGAAGCCCCAGATAAGTCTGGTATTTGTTGTAGAGATTTGCAATTTCTTAACTTCATACTACTTAAATTGCGAAATTTCTGCAAAACAAAATATCAATTTAATTACTTTGAGAATTTGGCATAGAAATAAATTAAAAAGAAAAGAACAAGGGTATTTATGTACTCACCTTATCAAATGGTTGGAGCAATTCACAAGAACTGAAGGACAAGTCAAGATAGACAAGTTCAGTTGCGCACAAGGATGGGAAAAATTTGAAAGAGTACCCTTTCCATTCCAACCACCTTAAACTCTTTGGCAGATATTTGGGACATTCAGAAAAGCATGCTTGTTTTATCACAAGCATTTTGAGACTTTTCATCTCCACGAATGCCTCCCCACTCCATTGTACTTCTATATTTTCAGGCAAGTCTAGAATTATGGCTTCAATTTTGTTTGTCCCCTTCCAAAATGAAAAGCACACGATAAATTTCAAAACATAGATATTATAAATCATTAGGAATTTTTCATAGAAATTGAAAAGTACATGTTGGTGATCTTACATTGTCTTGTTCTAAAACCTGAAGGATGTCTTGATAGGACCATAATCTGCTTTGTTCGTTAAGCTGATATGATGATTCTTGTCGAACAATCTCTTTACCGGCATCTTCTATCGAGTCATGTATTGTTACAAGATCTTGTTCAAGCTTTATAAGGGATTTATCAATCAGCACTTCAATAACATATTCTGGTTGTTGGATTCCCCGAACACATTGCAAGATATGAATGACATGTGCTAATTTCCCACCATTGAAAAAGCAAGCCAAGTCAAGGAAAACTTGTTTCTCTACTCGCTCTAAACTATCATAGCTTAATTTCAAGGCATCCAAAACTCTTTGATGTGGTGTGCTTTTTAATCTATCCAATGCAGAACTCCAGAGATCAACTCTTTTACCACACAATTTAGAAGCAATCAATTCTAAAACTAATGGAAAGCCACACGAATAACGTATTGCACGATTGCAAGCCTCCATGTTGTTGGAATCCACATTTTCTTTTTTAAATGCACACCAACTAAGCAACTTAAGAGATTCCTTATAATTTAATTCCTCGACTTCATAAATGCTTGTAACATCATGACTTACAAGTAATTGCTTGTCTCTGGTCGTTATGATGATTCTACTTCCACAACCAAACCAATTGCAACTTCCAGCAAGTGCTTCTAATTGGTTTAATTCATCAACATCATCAAGAATCAAAAGAATCTTCTTCCGACTAAGCCTATGTTCTATTATTGGTATTCCCTCATGATAATCATTCAATTTGAGATCTTTCTCCATGACTAATTCACGCAATAATGTCTCTTGAAGATGTGACAAACCATGTGGCATTTTGGAGCGCTTTCTTACACTAGAAAGAAAACACAAGCCTTCAAAATTATCAGCAATTGAATTATATACAGCCCTAGCAATAGTTGATTTACCTATTCCACCAGCTCCCCAAATTCCTATCATTTTAATTTCCTTTGCGGACCAAAGATCTAAACAAGAGATAACTCTCTTGGCTCGAGCCACAAGTCCAACGGGATATTTTGCAACATGTAAACGCAACCGGTTAATCCTAGCAGCAACAACATTCGTGATCCTTGTAACAAACTCTTGTTCATTGGCAATCCTGAACAATTTGTAAGAAATTCACTTTTAGTTAAACTAAAACTTCAAGATATGTCAATTTTAGGTATAAAAACTTGGATTTATGGTGTTATGCACCTTTTTAAGTGTTGGAGTAATGGTGTTCTAGCTAGTGAACGGAATGCTGGGAGGAATATGGCATGCTTGATTACTGTTTCTCTTTTTTGTTTTTTGGAGAATAAAATTAAAAACATGTTTTCCAATGAGTTTTCAAGAAACAATCAGCAAATTTCACAAAACTATTGTTAGCACGAAATAATGGTACCAAACTTGGCAAGCGCTGCCCTTGTAGGGTATGTTTATGTGCACGTTGTTGTAAGATGGAAATTGTAAGTAACTGTACTTAATGTACTAGCAAAAAGAGTGAGGAGATATACATACTTGGGTTTGAGATGACAACCTTTGAGGTTAGCAGCTTGAGACAGAGCCAGCCTCCACTTTTCCACCTTGTGCGGATTGTCCTTGAATCTTTCCTCCAGTCGAGCCAATGCTGCTGCATAGCTTCCTCTGGGACGTCGTAGTTCTGATGGATCCACATAATAAAATACTGGATATATCAACCGATTCTGTTCCTTGAAGCACTCCAGAATCTTTTCAAGTTCTTGCAAACAAAACGTTGAGTTTGCATAGTTTTCTGAGAGAACTATGATGGCTATTCTTGATTTTTGTATAGCTTCAAAAAGGGCGGGTGTGATATTTTCTCCAATCCTAATGAATTCATCATCGAGAAAGGCGTGAATTCCGCTTTGACGCAGAGAATGGTAGAGATAGCTAGTGAAGCCTAAGCGAGTATCATCACCATAAAAACTAAGGAACACATCATAAATCCATTTGTAAGTGATAGAAGAGGATGGTGCTCGATGTTCCATGGTTATGATACTATCGACGAACCTCGGAACTAATCTTAAGCGAAGAGTAAAGGAAAAAGAGAGAATGAAGGGTTGAAATTGTAGCGAATATGCCACCAATTGTCGGGATCAAAAAGAGTAGGGGTGCACATGGGCAGGGCTGGGCAGGGTAGGACCCCTGCCCGATGCCCTGCCCGAAATATGAACGGGCTGCAAAATGCAGCCCGCTGCCCGGCCCTGCCCATAGAAGCCCTAACCATTTTGGGCTGGGCATGGGCGGGCTGGGCTGGGCGGGCTTCGTTGCCCAAATAGTGATGACTTGCCGATATCACATATAAAAAAACTTTCGTCCATAATTGAAAATTACATTTCATAGGATGTACTCAATAAAGCTCATGAAGAACAAGTTAAAAGCAAGATACTATTGCTTTTTTTAGAAAAATTAGACCCCTAAGATGGAAAACTAACAGACATGTAACAATAATAAATTAAATTGCAAAGAGGAGGGAATAAATTTTTTTTGGGTAAAGAAATGTAATATATTAATATTATTTTATAAATTATAATATATATAAATATAATCTGGGCAGGGCCAAATGGGCAGGGCAGCATGTCCTGCCCGATGCCCAGCCCTGCCCATGAAATGCCCAGCCCAAAGATACCCATTCTTTTTCGGGCTCCTTTTTTTTGGGCTGGGCAGGACAATTTTTCTTCGGGCTTGGGCGGGCTTAGCGGGCATTTGGGCTTCATGCACACCCCTACAAAAGAGTATGCCACCAGCCCACCACGAAGCTTCGTATATAATATTTCCTTAACTTTATGGGTTTTCGTCTTCTTTTGAAAGCCTGTCTTGGAATTATAATATAAAACTTCGTAATGTCAGAGTATTAGTTGAATAATCAAAGTAGTTAGACAGCTGTATATAAATAAGTCTATTAAGTTAAAGGTGCTTAGCTATCATGTTTATATTATAAATATTGTACCCAGAGCAACATTAATGAAACGAATCATTTAGCCGCACATATCACTCTCTCTTTCTTCTCTTTCTCTCGTCGTCTCTCTCTTTGCTTACCATTCTCTCACACGTAAATTTTCAATTAATTTTTTATCCAAAATGACCTGTGTGTGGAAACAGAGTGAACATACATTAATTTAATAATCTTTATTAAACAAAAGTAATTTTGAAAAAATATTTTAAATTCAAAACATCTTGAATGATGTCAATTAATTGTAGGTAAATGTTTTAATAAAAAGCAAAGGGAGTGAATAAATGAAAGTGAGGAGAAAGAAGCTGAAAGATTTCCCTGAATGATGGAAGAGAGAAAAGGCGAAAGATGAAATTCAAAAAAGGTATGGAGACAGAAAATAGTGGGAATTCATGAAAATGGTAGGAAGCTAGGGTATGGAGTTGTTGGTGAATACAGCATCGTTCACGCGCGCCTTCCTATATAAATCAATTAATATATATACTATAAAGTTGAAGAAATATTTTTCAGGCATTTAATTTGTAGAGAATATGGTGGGTATAAAAAGGGCAGCTCCCAAATTTAAAAATGTAACAAGTCATCATTCATTTCAAAAATCATGTCTGCCACTACAGAAAATGAAGGTTTTTAAAATTGTTGAAAACAGGGAAAGGTGTGCGTAGCTTTCTTTTTCTTTTTTTAAAAAAGAAATTAATGTTTTTCAGGTATTATCTTTATGATTTGTGTATATCCCTATCATTGACTATGCTAAAACTATATAACATTGTCAATTTGTCATATACATACAAAAGTTTTCTGGCTCGTAGCGTTAATTGGCTTTTCAAAAGTATTTTCAGATTTTACACTCATATTAATGCAATTTAGCAATTATACTACAAAGGAATTAGTTAATGCAGTATACAGATTTTTCTTTGAAAAAAATGCGAGAGGAAACGAATTGGTTGACAACAGTGCAAACTTTTTTTTTTGGGGGCCAATCTGATAGGAAGAAAAATCCCACTTTCACCTTTATTTCAATTTCCTTTTCTACTTCCTTCAAAAAACTATTTTTTCATATAATACGGGGCATTAGAAATTCAAACGAAGTTTCATGTTTCTGAGACCAAGAAAAGAATAAAATTAAATATGAGAGTTATAAACTCCTAACAGATTACTTATATAGTATGAGTAAATTTATTCGAGAGACTAAACTACGTTAAAAACTTGTGGTATCTTAATTTGGTTTGAAAGGAGTGCTATTTTTTTTCCCTTTCTATTGGGCGTATTTTCGGTATTAAGATCCCGAAATATCTTATATTAATTAGAAGACCATTATATTGCTCGAACACTGAAAAATTCTTGGGAAAAAAAAAAAGTAAAGGTGTTCGTAGTTTTTCTATATTTCACACCGTTGGTCCCATCTGAAATCTTTTATCTATTACTCAACTACACTGCATTGCTTGTTGCTTACATTTTTATATGAGGTATTCAGCAGCATCTGGTAATAAGGGTTCACTCGACGAAATTAACAAGGACATTTTGTCAGGAAAAATTAATACACTAGATAATATAAAACGAGTTCTTATAAAAAGGATTTAAATTAAACAAATCTCCTAATAGAAGATTCCTTTAGGAAGAAGCGCCTGTCTTTTTTCTTATTTTGAAATCAATTTTTTTATTTTAAAGAAAACAAAAAAAAAACTCCGTTTGGTTGTTAATTTTTAATTAAATATTTTATAACAAGATAGAAATAGGTTTTTAGAAACAAAAATCTCAAAATAACTTTTACATGTTTTATCGTTTTCTATTTTTCTGTTATACTTTGTTATTTCTCCTAATTATTCTTTTCACTGGCGGCCATGCTCACTACTTTGCCTCTTGTATTCTTCTACGGTGTTTCTCAGTCCTTTAACTCCCCATCTGTCGCCGTTGCGCTCTTCACTTTATTTCTCGTGTTCTATCAATTCTTCAAGTTAATTTTAAGAATCATTGTTCCAAACAAGTTTTATATATTTTTTTAAATGCAAATTAGTGCTTGCTGTCTTTTTCTACCAACCTTTTCTTAATGTCATCCTTTGTGTTTTTTCCGTCCGTGAGCATTTATGAAAATTTCTCTGAACACTTCTCGTCGTGTTCTTCCAATCATATTCCTTGGTTCCAAACACGAGGTTATGGGTTGTGTGTACATGTGAGTTCCTTTCTCGAGATTAAATAGACCAATAAAAAAATTTACCATTAGTATTTGACAAGGGTATGGAAGATGACATAATAACTGTCATGTCCCATAATTAGATTCCTAGAATCCTAGTTGCTTGCTCCTTCTTCATCTATTAAAAGTCTGTGCTTTCACAAAAGGATGGTTTAGTGATGCAGCAGCAGGGCGCCTGGGCTGGTTTCTGGGGAAACAGCTTTTGAGAAAACCTTCACCTGAAAAGACAAAACATTAAATAGTCAACTGATTTGATTAGGCAGGCGACTCCTTCAATATGATTTTATTTGAGTATATTCAATTATTCATTAATAAAGCATCTTCATTAGTATATTGTCTACAACTACTAGTTAAGATCCATCGTCGTATCTCAACCAAAATTCATTTGCTTTAGCTTTTAAATTTGAGGAATTAATAATTACTTTCGTTATTATCTTTTCTTATATTTATTTATCCATATATTTTCTAATAACTCTCGATTTTTTACTTTACTTCCTTATTATTATTATTATTATATCTATAACTTTTTCCTCATTCTCCTAAAATTTAAATTTGAGCCAAATTTAAGTATTTTGCTCTTAGAATTTTCACAATATTTAAATAATTATAGCATGTTATTTTGAAATACTTTAAATCCTTCAATTTTCCAGATAATATATTAATTCACCTTAAAAGGTTTAATTTCTCAGCCAGACAATAGAAACCTTTTCAAGGTCTCCAATTGCATGAACTCTGGTTCGATTCAAAAGATGGATATCTGCCACAAGAACTTGTACTCCTCAACAGAAGGCAACAAGCCATTAAACTGTGAATATAGGGATATGGGGACATTTGTAAGTGCTTCAAAAAGGCATCTTGCTTCTCTCTGCACCTTTATCAAGCCTAACAAATCCTTGATTTGACTACCTAGCCCAAGCACAGGTAAATGGCGGAAGTAACTATGATTCTATTTAAGTAGCCAAATGCCTTATCATCTAATTAATGATGCGCATGAATGGATTAACGAGATTCTTACTATCTCTGTCTACTATCCAGCAAAACCACAATCAAAGAATGTGCTTGGTAGAATCAATGGGGAAAAAAGACCCTGTTGGATCCAAACTGTCTCAGAATCTTTTTTCTCAGCATCCCTCATAATCCCAAAATCCTGTCCATCCATATGATTCAAAACCTCACATTGCACCAAGTCATGAAGCTCTTAAAAATGAATAAAGTTGAAGTACCACTAATAGTAGCGTCTTCACCCTTTTGCTCTCCTCTCCACTTTCGACTCCCAACCGACTCCCAAGTCCTAACCATTTAGGTGTGAACTTAATATCTTTGACTGTGCAAAGATGCTTCACAAATTTTTCACCGGAAAAAAAAAGGTTCTTCGCAATTTAAGGTCTAAAAGTGAAAACTAATCTAAATGATATATAAAGCCAAAAGGGTGAAAATCTCTAACAAAAATGGAGCTCTCTCTGGATCTGTGTGTATATATACACACGCACATGAAGAGAAACTCTTTTAGTTGATTGATCTCTTGTCTTGGCGTCTCTATTTGGAAGCATGGTGACTTTGGTTTTATCCATTGAGATCGGCGGGCAGAGCTCTATTTCCAGGAGACGGTGACGAAGGCGGAGGTGAGTCAACCACAAAGACTTGATCCACAGCCGAATTTAGAACAAGATTTTGCTTTCATTGGCTCTGGTAAAGTCTCCACAGAGAAGATTAGAGGATGCCATGTGTTGCAGGGGATTAAATTTCTGACATAGGAAGAGGAGGAGGGAGAGGATGATTACAGATGAAAGATAGAGGTGGGAGATTGAGGAAGAATAGCCAAGGCAAGCATAGCCATGGAGGAGATGGTTGTTGTTCACCAAGGGTTGGGTGTCGGAAGAGGAGGGAGGAGAAGGTTGAATGGTATTGTTAATTGTACTTATGACGTGGCGCAATGTGAGTTTTTGGATCATATGGATGGACAGGATTTTGGGATCCTGAGGGACGTTGAGAAAAGAGATACTAAGACAATCCGGATCCGCCTGCTCTGCCCCATCAATTATGTCCTGTTTCAAAATGAAATACTCAAAGTCATCGTCAATCAATATATAATATAAAACTAAAATGTGTGAGCACTGTCACTTTACTAATTTATTTTCTGTTTGTTCACATGACTGTTGATCCTCTTTCTTTCTTTTGCTTTTTTTTTTTTTCCTTTTTGGTTTTGGAACAAATGATTTCCTCTTTCGAACTTTGCATGGTTTTAAAGAATTTTGAGCCTCCCTAACAATGCACAGGGCAGAGCTTAATTTAGTGAAATAACAGCATGATTTTTAATGTCTAACATTTTCGTAGCCAAGTAAGGTTATCGTAACTATTTGAACAGACTCTTGCACCGAAAAGGCCATGCACGATTATTCCACCCAGCGTTGAAGACCATTAAAGGACTTATGTTTGAAATTTTGACATTGTTTGTGATACAGAACAAGAACCAAAAGTTAGTGAAACAAAAAGACTGCCCATAATAAGCACGATATGTCAAAATAGTAATTGGAATAAGGGATCAATGCACCTTAAACGTGTGCCATTAAAACTGGTGAGTGGAACATGAGAGATTTTGGGCCAAATTCCCTCTTCCGAAATGCGGAGCATTAGTAGGGAAGGAGGCATCATTCCCCCTTCTATTTTCTCAAGCTTGTCAGAATACCGAAGTTCCAGTTGTTGAAGAGACGTTAAGTGTTGAAGCCCTGTGCAATGCACTGTGTCAGAATCAGTAGCGATGGCAAGCTTAATGATAGTTGGAAGGTGATGCCATTTTGCATGACGTGATAATAACTTGTCACACTCTATTATCGTAAGTTGTTTCAAGCTGGATGGTAGCAACCCTGGTGAGAATGGCTCCATTTCTGGACATCCTTCCATTCTTAGCTTTTCTAAATTCGTTCTAAATTCGGAAGAAGACGTTCCATGTCATCAGAAAAGGACAACAGATGGCGGAGTTCAGGAAAAGCTTCCGTATCAATAGAATGCCATTCTTCCCAGAGAAACACATTTAAAATTGAGAGTTTGAAAGGATGGAGATGGTCTAAGTGAATCCCAATCATCTGCCTTGAGAAGCTCAACGTTTCAATAGTTAAGGACTTCAGAACAGGTAATTGCCCAAGAGTAGGACTTTTCCAACAGTTGTTGCAATGAGCCAGGCGCAACTCGATCAAATTGTGGTAGGAATGACCTCCTGACCAAATTGGATATGTTGTGTTTAAAACCGCCATCTCTTAAAATATTTAAAACCCCGTAACCTTCAGCCTTGTGCTTAACACATCTCTCTGTCCATGAAAATGGAAATAAATATTGAGAAATACACAGTTAAGATATATTTTAAAGTAAGAATAACATAAACATTTCTTAAATGTTCAAAATATAGAATAAAACTTAAGCTGTGATGCTGGTTAAAAATAAAGTAGTGATGGTCGCAATTGCAGCTACATTAATAATAATAAATTATATAAACTGGCCAGAGCTTGTGGTAAATGAGCAATTTTGAATACTCTAAATTTTATGCTCCTACGAGACGTTGTTGTAAATAGAGGCCACTTGGATAACTGATGGGGTTTGATGAACTTATATTGGTACAATAATAAATAAGGGCAAAAATGAAAAGTTATACTCCCTTGCATACTTAATATAGAAGTTAATTTGAGAGTTAGACTTGATTATATAAATATAAAATCTTAATATTTGTTTATATTTATTATTTTTAAACTAATTTACGTAACTTATAACTTGATATATAATCTAATGTTATATAAAGATACTTTTAGGAAATTATATTACATTTGTTATGATTAAGTAATTTATTTAGCCTCCTTAATCTATCACCAAAATTAATTAACTAGCTCTTAGTCTTACATTGAAAACCAAAGATAGTGGTCAATATTTTAGATAGATTGCGGAGTCTCTGTTTCTTATAAATAGGAAGAAATGGATGCTTCAAAAAACTCTCAAAAAGGGAGGGAGTAGTTTCTCTGACATGCCAAGGTGATTAGCTTACCCAAAAAAAAAAATCTAATGTACTCTTTCGGTCCTATTTATAGGGTAGAGAGAAGACATTTTTTAGTCCTACTTATAGGGCACTGAGAGAAATTTTTTGTATGGATGTATAATTTTACGCTTCATTTACTATTGTGTTAACTTTGTTTACACAATATATAATGTATATTAAATAGAAACAAAGTTAGAAAGTTGTTAAATTTTAAATAAGGGTTAATAAAATTTAAGGTTTTTCTTAATCAGTGTGAAATATGTTGGAAGTGACTTACAAATAGGACCAGAGGAGTAATATGATTTCCTAATGAAAAGATATATGTGTTGTGTATATGAGAAATAAATTATTCCACAAATATTTTGAACAAAATCGTGTACATAAATTTTGTGTGTGCGCGCGCGCATGTATGTGTTAAGATGTATATTAAAAGCAGTATATATGTTATGACAAACAAATATTTGGTAAATATTACAAATAATATTAAAATAAGAAATTTTGCCATACAAAGAGGATGCTATTAGGGGAAATTAGAATAAAAGATTTAGAAAAAAAATGATATTTATTGAAGAGGATGCTAAAAATTAACTTTCTTAATCTTTTTAAATTAGTCAATTAGATGTTATATTAAATATAAGAAATAGTATTATTTAACGTAGACGAACAAACCAATCCAGCGAGAAAAATAATACAATTTGACAACTATTGCAAGCAAAACAATCAGATTGACCTTCATAAAAGTTAAAATTCAAGATTGAGGAAGCTCTTCGATGAATTCCAAGCCAGGAGGTGAAATTAAACCACCAAGCATAACGGAGGGTGAATCTACAGATTGCTTAATTAATTAAGCACCGATCTTAAGATCTGCGGTTTCAGTAGTGTATCTATCTATTTAGCACCGATGATGATTGTAATCCCAATGTTAACATCATCACAAGTACCATTCTTCTCTTGTTTTATAATGCTATAAATAATGATGGATTCATCGGACAAAGGCGACTCCAAATTCTCGGTGCCGGCGTCAGAAACTGCAACGGCTTTGTTTAATTAGGACAGACGGGGCACACCGGTGAGTTTCTGAACGAGAACCCTGAAATCTTCAGGGTTGGTGTCGATGATGAAATGGTTCCTTGTTCGTTGTAGTCGAAGATGACTTTGATACGGCCGCGCCGCCCATGAAGCTTTTCCGATGGAATGAGAGACTCTGTTGATCATCAATGGAGAAGGACGTGGGCCTTTGATGATATGCTTTGATTGGTGTTCTTGGAAGCCTTGAAAGCTTGAAGAAGGTGGGAAGGCTAAAATGGAAAAGGAAAAACAGAAACAGATATAAAGTAGATTCATCTTTTTCCCTTACTAAAAACTTATAACATTTCTTTATGTTTTTTTAGCTCTCCATATATAAGTATATTCTTTTAATTGTTCCAAAAACCACGTGAAATAAAAGAAAAAGAGAAATATGGAATGAAGATAAATTTATTATATTTTTTACTTCTATTATTTTTTTTCTCTATCTTAAATCCTTGTTTATTTTATATAGCAGTTTTATCTAACATTTTTTTAATAAGGATAGTACTTACACCAAATCTCTTATATCCATTATGTTAAGTTATTCAATCATACGTGACCATGTGTATTATTTTTTTAAATATTAGTATTTAATAGCATTTAATTATAGATCCACATAAAAAGGATTAGGACATATGACCATGTGTAATTGGATAACTTGACATAATGAATATAAGAAACATAATATAAGAGTTTTTTTTTTTACTAATCCAACTACTTTTTAATGATCTTGGCCAAAACAGACTACTTTTTAATGATCTAACTTTTTATATATTCCATTACTTGTTTCAATTACTTACTTGTCATACTAATCTGAAAATGAAGAGAGGGACACAACGTGGAAAAGAACATCAGAGACAGCACATGACAAAAGAACAAGGATCAATAATAACTATTTTGATAGCTCGTGATCTCCTGCGACTCCTGTAAATTTTACTGATATGGGAAAGAATATGGTAACATAAAAATACAGGGGAAGGGAAAAGTACCTTGATAATGCATAAGACTCGCGGTTGATGTAGGGGAAGGAAAAAGTACCTTGATAATGCATAAGACTCGCGGTTGATGTAGGGGAAGGAAAAAGTACCTTGATAATGCATAAGACTCGCAGTTGATGTAGGTGCCAGCACCTGCAAAAAAACTATTAATCTGTCTTAAGGATGTTATCTTTAAAAGTTATTCCGCAATTACCGGCAGATGAGGATACGACACTACTCAAGATTAAATGGATTCTTCCTGTAAAACAGAATAAACAGAATAATAAAAGATAATAGTAAACTTAACAAGTAGAAGAACACACGGGAGGGAAAAAGATAGGAACTCAAAAACTCTACAGTAGTTTGTGTCCTGAACCTTAAATTGAATATAGCCCCAGTAATCTAAGATGTTGCTAGCCTCTTAATGGCAATAAAATGTCAGTTTTTGGACGTTGAAACCATTAAATTGTTTGATTGCACAATCTGAAACGTTAGAGGCATATACGCAAGCATTCCGTTTAGAGTTTCATATTCAAATCATTGAATGTATTACAATTAAAATGGTTAAAAGCACCGTTCATGATTGAAATACTTAAAGGCATTAAGCATTAAATTAAATAAGTTATTGAACAATTATTAAATATAAAAACCATTCAGCAATTTGAATGATTCAACCGTTTAGGATTTCAATGGGCCACTTTTAAATCTTTTAAGGCATTGAAAATCCATTTATGATATTAAAACTCTTTAACATTTGATTTTCCTACGCTTATTCTTAATAATAATAAGAAAATCTGTCCATGATTAATGCTCAATTTGTTTTTATCTTCTCACATTCCTAATGTAGGATCTTTTATTTGACACACCCACACAAATATCACAACAGTTGATTCTGCAGATTTTGTTGAGTTAGAATCAAAGCTCATATCTTCCTGGAGTTCTTCCCAATCTTGTTGTTCTTGTATTTTCAGCAGCAAGTTGTGATCAGCGTATCTTCTAGGATCCATGAATCGAATATTTGCTAGGTTACTTCGTAGATTGTGTACATGAACACCAAAATACTTTTCTTTTTCGCCTTTTATTTCCCGTGTTTTGCTCTCAATGGAGACCTTCACTTGATTCCACTTATTTTGAAGGGGGAGTTCAGTACTGTGAATTATGTTTCGCATATCACATAAAAAAATGTGATCAGTCTTTATTGTTGACAGTAAAAGCCATTCAGAAGAAATATCCAGCTTGGTGTCAGTGAAATGCACTGATAATTTAAAGTTGTTGACATAATCCTGATCATCTTTAACAAGAATCCATAAAAAGGCCATTGGGAACACGTTACAAACCCAAATTGACACCATGCTTCCCCGACTATAACAATGGAGCCTCCCTGGAAATTTGTTTCCGGGCAAAAGAACGGTCTAAACCATTACGACTTCATACCTTTTTGTCGTAAAAATTCATGCACAAAACATTATTACCTTCATATTGATTATTACTCTTTAATAACATCTATATCTTATTTTACATAAAGCCACAATAATAATTCTTTCTCGTCACATTCTTATATCATTTTTTTTTATACAACACATTCTCATATCATTTCCTGTCTTAAAGTTTGTACATTATAAAAAGGGAAAATTAATTTACAGGTCCTTCAAATTCCTTCAACTTTTTTTTTTCCAATTTTTGTTATTATATTTATTAGTCCTTGCCGTTAAATACATATCAGCATTGTTAAAAATTTAGCTTAGACAGTTAAGTTTGACCAAACTCTCTTCTTCCTCTTTCTTGTTGCTCAGCATCTTCTCCTTTCCACCATTCTCCCCACTTGAAAATGGCTTCGTCATTCCTTCCTACCTCTCCATAACACCTTCCATTTCCTTAGTCGCATAGTCACTGGGACCCTTTTTAGCTATCCCTGTCGTCAAATGAAACTATGGAGTCGATTGAGGCTTAAGTCCCAGCCCCAATGTCGTTATTTGTGAATCGCAAGACTAGCTTCAACTTGAGCATTAAACTATTTTGAATGAGTTTTAGAGCTCTAGAAGCTATATTTGAGGCCAGTACACATGGAGTGATTCTTCCAATTTGGGGAACGTAGGTTAAACGGGACTTAACAGACCCTTGGTTCTTGAATCCAATGGATTCTTGTGATTTTGAGGAAGAGGTGGTGGTGGCTTAACTCCAAGCTTTGTTGGTCTTAACTCACGTGTGCCTCATATATACCCCAATCCACAAGCAATGCATCTCCTTGATTTTGTTTGCTACGTGTATATTATACATAGTTATTATCCAAAAGTTAAAAATGATAGGTAAGATGAAAGGATGAATGGAGGGGAGGGAAAGAATAGGAGGATAAAAGCATCAACATCAAATATGGAGTATAAGACGTGCATGGTGGCTTTGCAGCACACATATGTGGTAGTAAACAAGAGTGGCGACTTGCTAGTTAGAGCGTATTGGGTTGTTATTGAAGTTTCAAATGACAGTCACCATCAATGACGGCTCTGTTTTTTGAATTAGAAACAGAGCCAAACAGAGTCCTTTAATTAACAAAAGTTTTTTATCTTCCCCACTCAATTAGATCAATAGCAATGGCCAATAAGGGCCACAGGTGAAGGCGGAGGATGATCAAACAAGCCTAACTAAACATGTGATTTTTTTTTTTGTGGATTGCGAATGTCACATGTAAGGTCGTTCTTCTGTCTCTTTTTTATTTCACACCTCACAAATTGAGATGTGGGGTTTGGGAAGTTGAGCCCCGACCAACAACCATGGGAATAGATAAAGAGGTCTTGGTGAATATGATTAAGGGAAGGGAAAGAATGGTAAGGCATTTTCAAGTGGGGAGAATGTTGGGGAAGGAGACGGTGCTAAGCAACAAGGAAAATGAGAGGAGAGTTGGTCAGACCTAAGCGCCTATGCTAAATTTTTAACGGTGTCAATATGTTGTATCTAACGGTAAGGACCAATAAATTTAACAATACAAAGTTGGAGGATCTAATTGAAAAAAAAAAAGAAGTTAAGAGACCAAATTCAAAATTAAAATAAACTAAAAGGACTTGCAAATTGATTTTCCCTTATCCTAATAGCTAACATAACAGTTACAAATTGAATGCTAGTTAAAAAATTCTTAAACAACAAAATTAAAAAGAAAGAGAGAAGATATTATAAAAGAAAGTAATAATATCATAGTGCCACGATGATACTCGGCTTGAAAAGTCAAACCGGGCATCTGAGAGAATTTGGGAAATGCTACTGATGCAATGCCTCAAGAAATTAAAATCGTCCGTTTATACGAGTCAAATCACGATTTTGATTACATTTTGTCGGATCCTTTCAAACTACTTCACTGCCAAAAAAAAAAAAAAAGTTAATTTAGGTGATGGCATTAAATTTGCAGACAATTTGTATTGTTTTTCCAAAATTTCAGTTAAAATGATTGGCTAATTTCTTTATATTTAATTAATGATGGATATTTTGTGACTAACTAATAAGGACGTTTTTATTTGGAACAATTAATACCCTAGATAATTTAAAAGAGATCTTGTAAAAATTCTTGCAAATCCTGAAGAACTAAAAATTGTATTTAATCAATATTAATTTTTAAAATGGATGATAAGACTATTAGTTGAAAGAATTTTTTTTATCATGTACGGTTTTTAACATTTAAATAGTAAAAGGAAAGAAAATGATGAGAAATAATCACAGAAATTTCCATGAAATTAAAGATGAAAGTAAAACGAGAAAAAGGGGTGATATTAAGAAAACAGGGGGCATTAAGGAAGAAGGCAAGAAGTTGAGGGGTGAAGTTTAAGACTAGAAAACATTAAGGACTCATTTTATAGAATTCAGAGGCTTTGTATTAATTAGATAGTAGAATATAGATAATGTGGTGCAATAAGAATACCTAATAATTACTCCATCAAAAAACACAGGTGAAAAATTTTAGGGAGAGACAAAGTGAAAAATTTAGGGGCGGCAAAGGCAATAGAAGAGAAATTTTGCATCAGCAATTCTGTTTTTATACGCAAGGCCAAAGGGATAAGAAAGTAGGAGGCGTCTTCTTTTGATAAAACTTGGGGGTATTTGTAACACCACAAAAGTGCTTTTAAAAATTATTTTTTTCACAAATTGAGACAAATCTCTCCACATATTTATTTCATATATTGTAAATTTACTTTTAAAACTATAGTTTAGTTTTCACATATTAAGTTTTAAATTGCAAAAAATAAAACAGTCCATGGCCTTGTGGCATAATGACAGTAAGCACTAAGCACATCAATCTCTTCCTCCATGCTTCTTCAGCTATAAGTTTGAGCTTTCACAAATGGATGTTTTAGTAATGCTGCAGCAGATGGGCGGTTGACTGGATCTCTCCTGAAACAGCTTTTGAGAAAACCTTTACCCTCATGGGACAGATTTTCTGGTATTGCCGGATGTTGTTTAAGGACACAAATTTTATAGATGACCTGTGCCTGCTTATTGTGTAAGCATGTTTTAGTCAGTAAAATGTTTAATTAATAAACCAAAGATTCATATAACATATATAATATCTCTGCTAAGCTAATCTAGCCAGGATGACTAAATTCTGTTGTAAGAATTGTTTGGACTCAATTGTGCTGATGGTGTGGGTTTGAATGTATTAAAACTATACAGGATTTGTTTGGGAACCATTGTTTAATTTGTCGGTCTGAGAGCCTCAAACGTGCATCTTGATCAGGGTATGAACGTTTATCTTGGTCACATGTTGAAGTTCAGGCTTAATTCCTTGTTTTAATGAAGTACTTGCATCTCTTTTCAAACTTTGTGGAGAAACTTAAACCACTCGAATCAGAGACTTAGAGCTCAACATATATGGATCTCGAAAGTTGAAAGTCAGCGAAATTTGACAGTAAAATATTAAAGTTTTGTACAAATGTCACCTAAATTGTGTGCGTATGTGATTACTAAAGCTTGAATATAAGTGCGTTTAAAGTATTAAAATCATAAAATGCAGTAGTGCATACCGGCAGACTGCAATCAGGCCAAGGATGCTTGCCCGTGAACATTTCAATGACTACAAAGCCCAAACTCCATATATCAGCAGTAGAGGCTTCACCCGAGCTGTTATATGCTCCATGCTCTATAACCTGCATGAGAAACTTAGCAGCTTTATCAGTTTGCATAGTGATGTCCAGGTGGATCAGTGAGAAAACAAATATATACCTCCGGAGCTGTATAACATATGGTTCCCGACAAAGAGTGATCGCCCGCCGATTCAGCTAGCTATTTCAACGCGCAAAATCCCAGTTATTCTTGTCCATTATATATAGCAATTGTCATATCAATTCCAATTGTATTAAAATGACCACAAATAACAAAAAATGTTGTACAATCCACACACATACTCGAACAATGTGAAACCAAATCATCTCATCAAGTTATTTCAGGTAGTGTTAATTTCTAAACTAAAGATGGATTGACTAGTTGCTATTCAATATTAGGTAAAATAATTTGAATCCCCTCGAATTTCATGTAATAAAGTGGAAAGAGAATCGAAGATAGCAACCGATCCTACCTTTAAGGGGTTCAAAAACACACACACACAGGTAGGAGGCATTCTTCTATTGTTTTATATCGCTTTATACTTCACCATGCATGGACATAGTGAAGTGTTTTTTTGGAGGATATCCGAATTCTTGGTGAATACGAGGAGAATGTGTTGAAAGGACTACGGGTATTTTCATAATATTACTTACATAGGAAATATATAGTGTTTCTTTTTCGAAGATTGAGGCAAGATATTGCAACTGAAGGTAAAGAACTAAAGAACAAGGTTAATCTACTAATAAGCCTGCAAGCAATTAAATTAAATGCAATTTAAAAAGATTAATAATAAATATGATAACTATTGAAGTAATTAATCATTATACAAGATGTTGGAGATATTCAAGGACTTACCTGCTTCGCCAAACCAAAGTCAGCAAGCTTTATATTGTTCTCAGAATCCACAAGTATATTATGCGGTTTAATATCCCTATAAACATATGAAGTAAAGGAAAGAGTTTTTTAAAAAAATGATATGATGGCCCCCTCCAATGAAGGAAATGAGACAGTCAAGTATATTATGCGCAAACACAAGGCATATGAGGGATTATAAATGAAAGTATTTGAGCATATGAAACTCGTGAAAATAGAGTCCCACTTTTTCTTTAAAAACAAAATGAGAGTTAGAGCGTCCTCCTATACTTCCTCCGTTTAATATTTTATTTTTAGAAATTAATTTGCGCATATTGTTTCTTGAAAATCGTCAACTTTCTTCAGGTGGAGGATTCATATCCACGTGTGAAAGATAAATTGCAGCATATATAAGACGGACCCGATCTAGAGATTCGGCAACTCCAGCATCGTCAATGTCAAGTATTTCCTTTATTGCACATGATTCTCCAGTTTTTCTGTCAAAAATGAACATCACAACATATTTTGGTTTAATGCTAGACGAGCATTAAGGAGGGTATCAGGCTATTTTCCATATTTGACCAATTATTATTTCGAGATGAAATTAGGAGAATAAGGTCAAAATATCAATTTGCTCCTGAGTAGTATAGAGAGATGCATATGTACCTGTTGAGGCCACGATGAGCAATTCCAAATCTGCCTCCTCCAATAAATTCCTTTATTTCCCATAGGTCAAGTCGGGTGCTATAAGTGATTGGATAAACAGCATCATAATTCTGTCGATTATCAAACGTTTCAAGATGCTCTTCCATTTCGCGGATAACTTCTTCCAGTTCGCTGTACTGCCAGATCAGGGAAATAAACCATTTGATAGTGAGTTGTAACAACAATTTTACTTCTTCCAGTTCCATTTCGCGGATAACAATGATTCGGATTATGCACTATATTGTTTTTATATTCGGTTTATTCTTGATTTAACCCAGAGCCGACTAAGAGGTTCTAAATCATATCGTCTACAACAACTAAACTCCAACGTATGTATCTCTAGCAAAATTAAATAGCAGTGATTGCTTCTTTAAGAGGAACTTCTTGATCAGAAACACCAACTATATATAAAATTGTGCTGGGAACTAGTTTCAGTGCTTATCCATAGTGATGAACATCATGATACTCACAACAGCAATCACAGACAGTTCATCATTATTATGAGATATAAACTCAGTTACATCTTTTTATTTCTTCCTCACAAAAATACCAGATACTTTGGTTGTAAGAGAGGTGCATCCATGCCAAATTTTTTTGATAAACTCATTTGCAAACCAAGAATATGAATATTTTTGGGTCAATAAATTGGATCCTATATCAGTTATATCTCCCAACTTATTTCAAGAAATTGCAGTGTATCGAGTAGGTACAAAATCACGCACCTGAAGTTCAGTAACTTCGTCATTGTCACCAATTATATCCATCTGTAAGCGTAGTTTAAAGACAACATGATAGAGATGAAGATACCGCTTTTCCTCAGCAAGATCTGTGGGCTGCTGAAGCGCATAAAACTTAAGCAAAGGTACAGCAGAACGCAGTGTTTTGCTCAGTCGATCAAGCACGTCCTGGTTCACCTTTTTCCTTTGGAAGAAGCCAACCATCTGAGCTGGTATATCCTCAATCGGCAGTTCTGCAGACATGGTCGTCTCTTGAAGGAATGAGATTTAGTTTGTGAACAAAGGGGAAGCAGTAGGATGAGGAACTAGAATTTTAGTGGCGCAGAATTGGGAGCTGTCAGCATTTTCACTCAAATACTAGTTGGGGGTGGCAAGTAAAACTTGATCGTCAAAAGCCGGCATTTTTACTCTCTACCCAAATGAAAGTTGGTGGCGAGTACTTATTTATTACATACTAAAAATCATTTGTATTAAGAGTTTGGATTCATGAAGAAGACGAGAAACAAAGCAGGCAAAGAATCATAAAATGACAAATGAGCCACTTGTTGCGGTGGTGACAATAAATTATTTTTTAATCTCATCGAACATTTGCCATTTAAAATTTACAGTAACTCGGTTGGAATCTTTCCTCTTCCCTTCCCATCTTCTTTCCTCCTTTTCTTTTTTTTTAACCGTTAGATTAACATATTTTAACAGTTTAGATTTTAATTTTTTATAAAAAATTTTAAAAACATTTAATGTACTTGCAAACCATTAGAATTAAATTTTAATATAATTTGTAATTTATTATTTATTTATTTTTATAATTTAATATTTTAATAATAGGTTTAAAAATATTTAAATTTAAACTGTTAAAATATTAATTTAACATAAAAAAAGAAGAGGATGAAAAGGAAAGAAGAATCCTTTCTAAGTAGGGAAGGAGGATGAGGAGAGTTTTACCAGTTCTGCTTTAATTTGTTGGTTTTGTAATGATGTCACTTTTTAATTAAAAAAAAAAAAAGGAAAGAGGAGGGTTTTCCAACCGTAAGATAACCTGTGGTGTCCAGCGACGCCGGCCTTCTGCAATCACGTGGCCTCTGACGCCAATAACATTCAGGTCCCCTCCTAGCAGAACGGTCAAATATTGGATGACAATGCAGCATAAGCGATAGGGGACCAAGTCAACGCACAGCCGAGAAATGAGAAAGTCGTAGACATTACTCACCCAAACTCTGTCCAATTAAAATATTAATTATAATTTTAATCTACTCGTCACCTAATTCATGTCCATTAATTTATTGTTTAAAAAAAATAAAAATCTTTAAGATCTTGTGATTCCTTTGCTACCCCTCTTCTGCCTTTCTCAATTTCTCGATAATTCTCCGTCTCAAACTCTTCCTTCCTCCCTTCATATCTCCATTCACTTCTCACTCTCAGGTACTGGTGGCAGCAACAACGGCATCTTCTACCAGAGGCGGCGGCTCTTGCATATTGACTAATTTGAGTGTATTGACTAAAATTATCATTATTATAAGTACTATTTTAAAAAAATAAATAAATATATAAGATAAAGTGGACTGTAGTCTTATATTTAGAATTAAAATAAAAGTCAAATGAAATATTATGTTAAGAACCAGAGGTAATATTACTTTTTGATCCTGATTCCTTTGTATTTATGTCTGGTCTTTGCTATCATTTTGATTTTCAAAGGAGAAATGGTCTCCAGCTTTCATGTTTTGAGTGCATATATTGAATTAAAAATCTTCGCTCAAACAGAAGTCGAGAAACAAAAGAGCTGCTAATTTCTATTCAAGATGCTTGAATTTATATAAAAAGAAGGCTGCGAATTATTTTACTTATGAGTTGGAATGTGCAATTTCTTTGCAGGTTATTTTATTTGCATTCTAAAATTGAAAACAATAGGTTTTGCACTCTACTCCAAAAACGAAAGCACCCATAAGAGTCTAGAAATCTAATTACAACAAGAATAAAGTATCAAAAAGCAAATACAAATAAGAAGCCATTTTCAAGCACGATGAACCTTGGAGAACCTAGCGAAATTAACAAGAAAAAAAATGATCTATCAATTTGTTCAGATCGACATTGCAAGTTACGGAGGTGACGATAAAGATGAAGCAGCTTCGTCAATTCAGATCTGCAGAGTAGAAAGAATCTCACCACCGCCAATAGTGTAAAGGAGTGAAAAGATGTTGTGTGAAAAATCTCACCGTCGATGATTCAGATCTGCAGAGTGGATTGTTGCCATTGTCGCTGGTGGAGAGTCTCACAGCGTTGCACATCGCTATAGGAGAAGATGCTTCCACCAATGCTGGTGGAAGATGCCACCGGCATCTAACAATGAGAAGAGAATGAAGAGATGAAGGGAAGGGATAGCGTTTGAAATGGGGAAGGATCGAAAAACTGAGAAGGAAAGAAGAGGGGTAATAAAGGAATAACAAGACTCTAGGCATTTTTATTTTTCAAACAATAAGATAATAGAAATAAGTAAAGTGACAGGTGGATTAAAATTATTTGAGTTGGAACATTTTCATTGGATAGAACTCAAATGAGTTGGCACACTGAGGGTACTTAAGAATTTCTCCGTACAGCCAAAAGAGAAATTCTTATACACACTGAGAGTGCCACGGCCAATGAAAATGCAACACGTGAACTGATTTTAATCCAAGCATTTTTTAATAACAATTGAATATATTACTTTCGGTTCTTAATATAAGAGTTAATCGACAAATTTAAATAGATTAAAGAAATTAGTTAAATTGGTTATTTGTAAGAACAATAAGGTCCGACCAAAGAGAATTAAATACAAAAAAGTTCTTTGAAATCCAAAGAGACCTTATTGCAAGAGATTTTATTTATTTAATTACCAAATTGTTTTTTTAGTATACATTGACAATTGAAAAAGCAGTCGTTAATAACGTAAGGTGTAATGATTAACAACTATCGTAACAGGTATTAATAACATATCTTCTCAGCGCATCACAAAAATATAATGCATGAGTTGTCAATATCTACTGTGATAGTTGTTAATCATTACATCTTAATTTATTGACGACTGCACTTTCAGTTGTCAATATATATTTAAAAAAAAAGATAAAGGCAATTTAGTAATTAAACAAATAGAACAACTTGCAATGAGGTCTCATGAGACTTCAAAATAATTTGATAATTTTAAAGAACTTTTTTGTATTTAATTATCTTAGGTGGGACCTCATTGTAATTTTTTCTATTTGTAATAAATATATGTTGTCTTTCTTAAAAATATCTTTATTAATTAAGCATATTAGCTAGAATTACCGTTATTACAAAGATTATCTTTAAA
Organism: Neltuma alba; assembly: GCF_004799145.2. Taxonomy (NCBI): domain Eukaryota; kingdom Viridiplantae; phylum Streptophyta; class Magnoliopsida; order Fabales; family Fabaceae; genus Neltuma; species Neltuma alba. The sequence continues at coordinate 522,261 of NW_021636165.1, read as the reverse complement.
AAAATAGATAAATATGAGAGATAAAGTAGATTAGGATTTTATATTTAGAACTAAAATAAAAATTAAATAAATTTTTATGTTAAAGATTAGAAATAGTATTACCTTAGAAACAAAACATTACAAGCAAGAAACCAAAGACAAAGCATAACGAACTTCCCTTGTCATCCGCCGCCCATTGGATAAAATCACCTTCATTTTTAAAAGGAAAAACCATATTGGAGGTACCTATACTTTCTCTCAATTTTTAATTTGGTACCTATGTGTTTTTTTCCCTTTAATTAAACATTTAATTTTATCTTTTTAGCAACATTAGCTCTTATGACTTTGTTCTATTGATATTTTTAGTCTCTACATAAGGATTAATGATGTTAATAGAACAAAATTAAAGATTTAGTTAAAAACAAAAAAACATATAGGTACCAAATTAAAAATTGAAAAAAAGTATAAGTACTTCAAATATGATTTTCTTTTTTTAAAACTGGCATCACGCTCCTCTGGACCTACGCCCAGGCAGAGAGGCGTGTTGCGTGAAGAACTCTCACACCCATTCGCCCTCTCTTCCCCAGCTTTTATACGCTCCACACTTCCTCAATTCTTTCCAATTTTTGTATTCCAAAATTCTTAATTCCCAAATAATATTAATCATTTAATAATTTTACTTGTTAGAAAATTTGAATAGTTTACATTTAAATATTTTTATAATTTACTTGATATTATATTGAAAACATTATCTTTTTATTTTAAGCATTTAAATTTTATTAAATTTTTAAGACAAATAGGTCGAGCACTGATCTTCGTGGCAACTTAAAACTAGAGGAAACTCGAAATTTGGACTTCAGGGAAAATTAGCCGAAAAAGCACTGAGAATAAAATCCTCCAAAATCTTCTCTTCCTGATACAAGTTAGCAGCATCTGAAAACCCATCATTACAGCCAGTCTTGGGGCACTTGGCTATGGCTCCTTCCTCAGCTTCCAATCGTTTTTGTTTACACGTGTAGAGATCTGACAACTTGACTGGCGAATGACTACTAAAATCTCATTCAAGATACTGTCGGACACTAAATATGAGCACTTCTCTTAATGAGGATTCAAACCTTAGTTTACTATGTTGTGAAGGACTGGCTCTTTCTGTTAGACTCAACACCTATTGGTTATCAACGTTCAATTTAAAAGAAGACAAGGGGCCTGAAGTGCTATTGGGCTGTAACGAAGGAAAGCAATCTGGGCCAAGCTACTTTATGTGTGAAGATTTAGCCCATTAAAATAGCCTTCATAATTTCCTTCAAAGCCCACCGCCTTAGAGCATTTATTGGAGCCATGACCCACTTTGAGACAACGAATGCACGCTTCATTAGGGTGCTCTAGTAGCATTGATGGCTTGAACCTTGTGGACAACCCCTGAAACAACCATATAGAATAAGTGTAGAAAGTTTATAAAAAATTAATAACACTTTGTGCACCAATTATCTCTATAAAAACTGCAATTTATTTGTGAAAAATATCACCACATACAGTATTTTTTTCAGAATTACTTGCCCAAATAATCCATTCATCCCTTCTGATTAGTTAATTATATACTGGTATCTCTTTTATTTCTTTTATTCATTTTTTTATCTTTCTTTTTTTTTTTCACTTATTTTCTCTCTCCAAGCTTTTCTATAAATGAGAGTATTTTGAAAAACATTTTACATATTTATTATGTTTTTAATCAACGTTAATTAACTTTTTGATTTACATATAATTTGATTATTATAAAATAAAAAAATACTAACTCTGTCCTTAAATATAACGGCTAGTTGCCAGTTCTAAGTATAATAACTCAATTCATTTTGTCTCCCAAATTTATATTGTATTCTCAAAAATATCCTAATAATTGTAAGATATTTTCATTCAAGTGTAATTTCACTGTACACAATGTTTGGAAAACCGAACCGGACCGGCCGGTTCAAGCCGAAAACCGGCCAACCGGCCATCAGTCCGGTCCGATTTAATGGATAAACCGGGAGGAAACTGACTCGGTACGGATCGGAATGAACCGGTATAAACCGGTTACAACCCGCGTAACCCGCCGAGTTCAAGGGTTGTCCGAGTCGTCTTTTGAAAAAATCCAGATGCCAAAAATCACAGAACGATGAGGGAGGCTGAAGAAGAAAGGGGGGTTTGAAGACGAAGAGAATACCAACATAAATTGCACTGAAACTTAAATCTCTTTCAGAGATCTAGATCTCAGGAGTAGCCAAGAAACTTCAGGGCAAGTAAGAAATTGAAAAGAAAATGTGGAGGAAAACCTGGGACTTAGATGATTTCATGAGAAGGTTCTAGGGAGACGCCAGAGATGATGGAGGGAGAAGAAGAACGATTGAAAGGGAGGCGATGGTAGAGATTAATCAGAGACGGTGGCCTTTGGGGTGATGGTGACGCTCACTTGTTGATCTGTCGACGCTGTCTCAGTATCAAGGCATGAGAAAATTAGACACGACTGAAAGCAAAATGGTGAAAAAGAAAAGAACTTACAAGGTACTCTATTAACCAGAAAAACAAAAAGAAGACGGAAGAGTGAAACTAGAATAAAGATGGGTACATTGGTTCACCTTCCCATCAAATAAAATAAAATAAAAACACACACAAATCGAGATTGTATATCAGACAAAGCAAACCATTAATAAAACACCTCCGTGGCCTCTTGTTTTTCTTGGGGTTGGTTCATATCTCTTCAATGAGACATGACGCCTCTGCCCCATAACAGTCCCTCAATGTACATATGATTATATTTTAAATTTAATTAAAAAATCTTTGATTATTTATATTTAAATATTAATATTTTTAATTAATTATATTATTTTATTAATGACCGGTCTGACTCCGGTTTGACTCCGGTTTGACCCACTAACCCTTAAACCACTATTTCGACCGGTTTAATGACCGGTCCGGTTTTCAGTACCTTGACTGTACATGATTGAATAATGATAATTTAAGGAAGTTGGCACACATTTATTACAAATAACTAACTTAACTAATTTTCTTAATCTGTTCAAATTAATTATTTAACTTTTAAATTAAAGAACAGAGGTAGAATCTAATTAGCCGAAATATCATTTATTAGTCTTAAAGTATTGCTATTTTATAAGAATATTTCGTTCGCAGATCTAACAATATAATGCTTCAGTATCTTTGACAAATCTATTTCATCGTTATTTCATTTTTCCGAACACTTTTGCTTCTTTTTTTTTTTTACGTGGGAATCAAACAGTTTTGTCCGTGAGTCAACTTGAAAGACCATTAGATAAAGATGTCAATATAAGTTGTAGTTTGTTGTATTCATTTTATTTAAATAAATATTATTCTAAAAAGAACAGAAGGTGGCGTTAGTTGCCATCAAATTAATGAAAAATGTGGCGTTACTTTTTTTTGTTTTTTTCATAACATACAAATTTTAAGATAGGAAAAAGAAATAAGAATGTGATGAGAAATAATGGTTGTGGCTTTATATAAAATAACTTATAGATACTACTCCCTCCGTTCCTTATTATAAGAGACAAATAACCGAAATACGTTGATCAAAAAAATAGTTAAAATTAGTTAAGAACAATTAATGTGTGAAAAGTATAATTTTTTTTTCAAAAATACCCTCATTAATAAGAAAAGAGAGCATGAGAGAGAATAATTAAATTGTTAAAAGAAAGAGAAGTGAGAGGGAGAGAGAGTGTGAGTTGGAGATAATAAATATGGGTAAAATAGGAAATTAACACAAAAAAGTAGAGACAACTTTTAAGTGTCTCTTATATATAGGAACATGCCATAAGCATCAAATGTCTCTTATAATAAAAAACGGAGGGAGTATTAAGGAAGAAAAATAAAAATATAAATTAAAAGGTTTTTTTTGTGCACTATTTTTTATGACAAAGGTATGGGAAAATAAAATATGATGAATAAGCTGCAATGTTATGTAGTTATATAGATTTGTTAGACGTAGATGGCTACCCAAATCATCACAGAAACTTTTAACAAATGGGCAATTTTTTTTTTAAATTCAAAACACTTTTAATGGGGCAAACCAATTGTATTTAAATGTCCTAATACGTGTGAAAGAGGACTCATCATATCTTCAAATGCTCCTTCCTATACAAATTAATTGATATGGAAACTGTTTAATACTATTAGGAAATTTAAATTGAAGAAATATTATCTTTACGATTCGCGTTCATCCCTTCCCCCCCCCCCCCCCCCGACCATCTGTGTCTATCCATATCATTGACTAGTCTGAATGTTTTGCTTTTTTCCTACCATCCAAAATGCCCTTTAATTTCTCACCCCACATATCACAAAACTTTTTAACCCTCATACAGAACAGCCAAAAGAGTAAATTAATAAATGAAAGTGACAAGAAATAATCAGAGAAATTCTATGAATGATCGAAGAGGAAATTAAAAGGATGCGAAAGATTAAATTCAAAAGAAAATATACATGGCAAAGAAAAAAAAATTAAAAGCAAACAATAAGGATAGGATAAAACAAAAGAAAAAAAAACATGGACCTAATTTAATTTAAAAAATGGTAAAACTATGAGGGCTAGAATATTAGTTTTCCTTTGTTTATATTATTACTATTGAGTCATCTTACCTACACATATTTGGAAACAAGCGAATGGTTCACAAGGGCTGAGAAAATTCCATGTCAGTTGTTTCTGCATTTCTAAAAGTTTACCCAGATGGCTAGTTTATACATGCACAAATGACCACGCTTACTTAAAAATTCTTGCATCTCTGCGTCAGATCACATCGAGAATTTGTAACATTGTGTTGAGAAAGTTTTAACTGACCCGATTTATTCGCATTAATGCAATAACCATACAGGAATCCATCAATTATTGGGTCCAGCTTTGATTTTTCTATGCTTCTTCCAACCACTATTTTTCTCTCACAGTGCATCAACGAACTACCCCTACTTGCCCAGATGTTCCATTCATCCCTTCTGATACTGGGTTGCTGCGAAATTCATCGCTGTTTCTGTGCTCATCAGTAGGAGAACTGGTGTCATCCAAGTACTGCTGGTACGTGTATGATAAAAAGCCCCAAAGAGCAAGTATCAAGGATATCACCTTCAACGCGTTCATCTTGTCATGGAAGAACACTAACGCCAAAATAGGTACAATTGGCAAACCCACAACACTTATCACATTTGAGAACACTGATGACACCTCCAGAATCAAACCCATCGTTCCCACATTAAAAACTTGATATGATATTGCAGTGAAGCTCAGATTCAGCACATAACTTGCCTTCCCCGTTCTGTACTCCTTCATTTCTGCCTGCAAACTTCTAAATTCCCCACTAGCAAACAGACCCACCAGTATTGCCAAAGTTGCCACAAATAATTCGTACACTAACAAGTCCAAAATCACCTTGACACTTTGCTTTTTCAAAACCTTCCTGAAAGCAAGCTGTGTCAGAGAAAGCACCAGTCCATATCCAGCTGAAGCAGCAACTGTGCACATGAACCCGATCGTGTACTTCTTTTTTGAAACTTGTGTGGATGCTGAAGGAGAATCATTGTGAAAGACAAGGAGGATGGAGGAGATTGTTAAAAGGACTAAGGAGTTTATGATGTAAGGTGTGAATTTGAGCGAGTTACGGAAGAAGGAGAAGAAAGCATTGAAGGCTAATTGCGAGGAGGAAATAAGAGCAAGTGTAGAAACAGGAAGGTAAGAGAGAGACCAACGGAGAACAAGTAGCTGTCTAATGCAACAAGAAGGCCAAGGGAGACATACACAAATGCAAGCTTTGAAACAGGGGCTTGTTCACGATTGTGAATGTTATTTGTTGCGGAGGGGAGTTTAAATGCAGTACAATAAAACGGGAGGAGCACAGGGAAACCCGCAACAATGACAAGTGTTTCCAACCATTTGCTGTGTCCGCCTTCTTGGTAGTACAATCTTCCCAAGAGTGTTGCAGTTGATTGGCCCAGTAAAACAGAGACAGTATACAAGCCTATTCTTAACCAACGTTGATGTCTCTTTTGGTTTCTGATTGTGGTGCTGGCAGTGGCTTCATTATTAGGTACATCATCGGCGTCTCCATCGGCACTTGTTTTCTTGTCTGAGTTAGATTCTGTATCCCTTTTTAGATTCTTCTCTTTGGCTTCCTCAGGTTCTGAGAAAACAATCGAAATGATCACTCCGTTAGCTGTATAGACGTTGTATGATAATAGAAAGGAACCTCCTATATCACTTATGGGTGATCATATACTATATTCTAAAATTTAAAGGATTTTGTATTGTATGTTGCTAATCTGCAGGAAGAAAATGAGAAGGTGACTGAAATACCTGTAGAATTTCAGAACCCATGAGACGCAATAAAACATTAATTGTACTGCATGCATATATATATATATAGAGAGAGAGAGAGAGAGAGAGAGAGATGTGTCCGGTGGTTGGTTTTATCAAAGTATGCATTTGTTTCAGGTTCATATAGTCTTAGAAGTCATCGACCTTTACTAGAACCATACTGTTCCTCTGAATCATCCTTGTAATGCATACTTAGGTAGTTTAATAAGTACCTTTATGTCATTGAAGCATCTCTAAGCTATATGTGTGTGTGTGATCATCTATATATGTGCAGCAAGTTTCTGCTGAGCAATTTGTGATATAAGAACAGAAGAGATAGAGATGACAAAAATGACAATGCTGACTTACCTATTATGGAAAGCTGCAATTCTTGAGGTTCTCCCATGGCAAACATAAACAATGTTCTTTTTTTGGGGTGAGACTTGAGAGAGAGGAAGAGAGAGAGAGAGAGACAGCAATGAGTTCGATTGCAAAATGAAAGGCATAATGATACCTAGGAATAGATGAATCATAGAAGAGGGGCTGATATGCGTCACCCCACTAGTTTGAATGTTTGGTTGGTTGCTGTTGAAGATATTTGGTGCATTTAATTTTTGCATGATTGATAAGAGGGTCCGACGTGAGCCTCACTTTTTTGAGTTTTTCGTTCACGGTACTAGTCTAATAGTTTAGGATCCAAGTTAGTATCACAAATTCTTGAGAAGTAGTTGGATAAAACCGATTTGGATGCTCATCTCAAACTTAAACACTCAAAACTTATTCTATTTGAACCTTCATGTCAGATCTGGATGGTCTAGATTTGATTTCTTTTCTATTTTTTTAAAATAATTATTTTAATGGATATATAATCAAAAATAAAGATAATATCTTAGCTATCACTTTTTAAAAATAATTAATTAAAAATATTAAATTTAGACTGTCTAGATTAGGTGCTCCTACTAAAGAGGAGCACCCAAACTGATTTTTTAAAAGTTGGATTTGGTCATAAATAATTAATTAAAAATATTAAACTTTGTCTCTCTCCCTCTGTCTCTTCCTTCAAAATACCCTTATTAATTGTAAGTGGTTTCTACTAAAAGATAATTCCAATCATCCAATATATATGATTGCAGAGGATAGTTTAGAGAGATTAACACATACTTGTGAAAATAACCAACTTAATTAATTTTTTTAATATTTTAAATGAGTTATTTGGCTTTTATATTAATTATTAAAGTAGTATTATCCTTCCTCCATATCCCTGCGTATCCTTCTCACTTATCTACCATAATATGACAGAAAATTTTATTTTTGCTTCACATAGATTGGTCAAATTCGTGTTCTTATCTTCTTTTCCTTATCTTTTAATAATTCTATTTTCATGCTAACTTATTGTAGTATGTAAAACTCTAAACTCTTGTTTTCTTAATATTATTTTGTTTTATTACAAAAAATGAGAGTCTAACGCTACAGATAGTCGATATTATATTTAATGCTTTGATTTTTGGACCTGAATTGATATTAAGTTCTTAAAAGTTGTCTATCTGTTAGTTTTTTAAATACAACTTTTCTATACTCCTTATCCTTAATGTAAGACCTAATTAACTAATTTGAATAAATTAATAATGTTAATCAAATTAGTTAATATGATATATATTTTTTTAAAACACCCTAAGCATTTTTCTTACTTTCCTTCCTCTCTTTTTCTCCTACTTAATTATTATTGGAGAAATATTAATAGGGCTAATTTAGAAAAAAATTAATAAATATATGAAATATGTTTTATATATATGACCAACATTAACTCTCTAACTATGTTTTATGTTGAGAATATGAGGAGTTATTGTATGCTCATTCTTTTGGGCTTTAATTTCACTTCTATATGGTTTTCCAGTGAAGCATATAATTGCCAAGTTGAGTAGGGTTCTAGCTTCATTGCTTATCATTGTGATAGGATATAATTTGGGTCTGCCAAATCTAGTTTTGGACAATCTAGATTTAAAGCTTTTAAATTTTAATTTATTTTTGTGAAAAATTTTAAAAATTATCTCTATTTTAGATTACACATCTATTAAAATAAAAATAGATTAAAAATGCCAAAATAATTTTAAATATAGATAGCCTAATTAGAAGATCAAATTTTGATATTGATGCATGCATGATGAGGATGGAAATCCGAAAACTAATTCCCAACTTAATTCTTGTTTATACCTCTTTAATCGGCCAATTCGATCCAAAACTTAATCTGTATAGTCAATTTCTAAAATTAATAATTAGGATCATCTTCAACCATTGCCTTTGCTGGATAATTAGAAAGGCAAGTCTGTTTGGTTAAAAAAAAAACAGAGAATAAAGGAATGGTAGGTCTCACATGTCAAATACTCTATCTTATTCCACGATTATAGATATTAAATAAGATCTGAACTATGAAGTTGGATGTTTATGTTAAAAATTATGACAATGCGATTGTATGAAGAAATAATAAAGGATATCCATGAACTTTCAAATTGATATTCAGAACCGAATTAAATTCATTATATTCATATAATCACATTCTTTTTATTTAAACATAATATAAGAAATATAATTGTTTATGATAGTAAAATCAGTACGCGTGTGGTTTAATTAAAAAAACTACACAACACGTATAATAGATGTTGCTTAATATAAGAGCTATATAATTAATTTGAGGAGATTAAAAAAATCATGAAGCTGGCTATTTGTCATAAGCTAAATGAGTGTTGATTTTCATAAAATACCTCATATGTATTGAAACTATCCCTTGATGAAATCTCTAAACATGTGCAATCAATAGAAATATTCTGATGAGAAAGTTATAAATTTAGAAAATAAAGTAAATTAAGATCTCATATTTAAAAGAAAAGTAAACATTTTATCTAGTTTTTTTTGGCCAACTATCTAGTTCTTATATTAAAAATAGAAGGTAAGATATATATACTTATCATATGCTCTCTTTTTTTCCCCCCGAGTCCAGGCTAACACCTGAGGAGAGATCAAACCCGAATGTGTGTGTGTGTGTGTTTTTTTTTTTTTTGGGGTAACAAGGATCAAACCCGCATGTTAAGGCCCAAAGGGCACCCTTGGTACCACTCAGCCAAGAAGCTGGCATCGTATAATTATTAATTAGATAATTATTATTAGTCATATTTTAATTATTAGCGCTCAAGAATTAAGGACATCGATCATGGTGGAATGTGACCTTTTATTTTTGGGAAAATCACTAACAGGTCCCACAGAAGGTAATTTATTACTCTGAGGTCCCACGAAATGTCAAAATCACTGACAGGTCCCAAGGGACCTCAGAGTAATATTTTCGTTTTGTAAAATGACATTACTGCCCCTCATATTCCAGATTCACATTTGCTCTGTCATTACGATTTACAACCTCAGCAGCGACTATTAACAACCTAATGAGAGGGCGTTAACAACCCTAGCAGTATCCGTTAACAACTTACTTTATAGAATTATATAACCTCTACATAAGAGTAAATTATAACCAAATAATATAATACAACAACTTTAACACTAAAATGGGAAGCTTTTTGATATCATTAAGAATTTTAACTAAATCCAATAGGATTATAGTAATATTTTAATGCGAATATCCATTTACAATCTCAACAGCGATTATTAACAATCGAATGAGAGGGCATTAACAACCTAAGCAATAGCCGTTAACAACTTACTTTATAGAATTATATAACCTCCGCATAAGAGTAAATTATAACCAAATAGTATAATACAACAACTTTAATACTAAAATGGGAAGCTTTTTGATATCATTAAGAATTTTAACTAAATCCAATAGGATTATAGTAATATTTTAATGTGAAGATCCATTTACAACCTCAATAGCGACTATTAACAACCGAATGAGAAGGCATTAATAACCTAAGTAGTATCCGTTAACAACTTACTCTATAGAATTATATAATCTCCGCGTAAGAGTAAATTATAACCAAATAGTATAATACAACAACTTTAACATTAAAATGGGAAGCTTTTTGATATCATTAAGAATTTTAACCAAACCCAATAGGATTATAGCAACATTTTAATGCGAAAATCCATTTACAACCTCAACAGTAAGTATTAATAACCTAAGGAGAATTGTTAACAACCTTAGCAGTGTCTGTTAACAACTAATTTTATCGGATAATATAACTTCTAACTATAACTAACTAAACTATAACTAAATAGTCTTAAAGTTAATCTTATATAGTTGTTAGAGGTTATATTATCCTATAAAGTCAATTGTTAATAGATACTGCCTAGATTGTCAACAGCTCTCTTTGGGTTATTAATACTCACCATTGAGGTTGTAAATGGATCTTCGCATTAAAATGTTGCTATAATCATATTGGGTTTAGTTAAAATTCTTAATAATATCAAAAAGCTTTCCATTTTAGTATTAAAGTTGTTGTATTATACTATTTGGTTATAATTTACTCTTATGCGGAGGTTATATAATTCTATAAAGTAAGTTGTTAACGGCTACTGCTTAGGTTGTTAATGCCCTCTCATTCGGTTGTTAATAATCGCTGTTGAGATTGTAAATGGATATTCGCATTAAAATATTACTATAATCCTATTGGATCTAGTTAAAATTCTTAATGATATCAAAAAGCTTCCCATTTTAGTGTTAAAGTTGTTGTATTATATTATTTGGTTATAATTTACTCTTATGTAGAGGTTATATAATTCTATAAAGTAAGTTGTTAACGGATACTGCTAGGGTTGTTAACGCCCTCTCATTAGGTTGTTAATAGTCGCTGCTGAGGTTGTAAATCGTAATGACAGAGCAAATATGAATCTGGAATATGAGGGGCAGTAATGTCATTTTACAAAACGAAAATATTACTCTGAGGTCCCTTGGGACCTGTCAGTGATTTTGACATTTCGTGAGACCTCAGAGTAATAAATTGTCTTCTGTGGGACCTGTTAGTGATTTTCCCTTTATTTTTTTGCCGGATGGCGGGTTGTGACTTTTTATTTTTTATTTTTTTGCCGGATGGTGGATTGTCACTTACAACAATAATGGCTGCTGAACTGTTTTTGGATTCGACTAATTCTCTGTGATAGTTACATACTACCTTCGATCCTTAATATAAGACCTTGTTTGATTTTTATTTTGGTCATAAATATAAGATTCTTATCCAATTTGTCTCTAAAATTTATGTATTTTTTTCCAAGGTAGTTCTTCTAACAATGATAGTTCTAACCAATATACTTGATTAGCAAGGATATTTTAGGAAAGACAACACATATTTATTATAAATGATTAACTTAACTTCTTTTCTTAATCTTTTCAACTTGGTCAACTAGCTTTTATAATTAGGACCGGAGACAGTAATTAGAAAAAAAAGGTAAGATTAATTAAAAGCTTGCAAGACTAATTCTCATCGACCGGGGGGGATTTTATTCTTTGGCTTGATTCCAAGGGAACCAGTTTTAGTGCTCGTCGTTTTAGTGATTACCATAAGTTCATCAGATCTAGATTGTCTATATCTGATTTGAACGGTCTAGATTTAAAATATTTAATTAATTATTTTTAAATAGAGAAAACTATTTTTTGATAGAATATGATAGTTAAGAGATCATCACTATTTTAGATTCTATACATATTAAAATAATTATTTGGAATAAATAAAAATAAAAAAGAAATCAAATCTGGATCATTCAAATAAGATATAAATGGTTCAGATATGATAAGTTTATAATACTTATCAAAAGGATAAGTATCAAAACTGATTCCGATTCTAAAGGGGATTTACCCCCAGTTTTCCCCATTTTCTACTGGACAAAAATTTATGTTCTTTTCTTATTGATGGCTTTTCCAAGCTCAACCATAATTATACTATACTTTTCCTGAAATTTATTCAAAATATAACTTATTAATCATTAAAAGAATGTCCCAGGCACTAATATTGCATTATACCGGTATTTATTATAAAACATCGAGGTGGTGTGGTTCTGTATTTATCAACTTACGAAAGAAGCTTTCACTTCCCAACTGTTTCCATTTATTACAAATGATAAATTGGTGGTCCCATCTATTGACTGAGCCTTCCAAGAATTTGCATACGGATCACATGCATGAGAGACCCATGAAAATGGTCTGTTCTGTGAGATAGACTGAAGAATTCTTACGTCTTAGCATCACAACATTGAGAAACTGTACATTGCCTTATAAGTAAAGATTTCAATTACATGCATGCTTCCATATATATGTGTCTATGAGTTCAGGGAATTTCTTGGACTCCCAGTTTCATACTGACCTGTTTTCTACTTGCTCAGATACTCCATTGAGCGAGTCTCTGGATAAAGCATCACTGTTTCTGTGCTGAGGCTGGGAATTGGTCTCATCCAAGTACTGCTGGTAGGTGTATGACAGAAAGCCCCAAAGAGCAAGGAACAGAGATATCACCTTCAACCCATTCATCTTGTCATGGAAGAATACTACAGCCAAAATGGGTACAATTGGCAAACCCAAAACAGTTATCACGTTTGAGAACACAGACGACACCTCCAGAATCAAACCCACACTTCCCACGCTAAAAACTTGCCATGTTATAGCAGTAAAGCTCAAGTTCAGCACATAATTTGCCTTTCCCATTCTATACTCTTCCATTTCTGCCTTCAAACCTCTAAATTGCCCGCTAGCAAACAGCCCCACCAGCGTTGCTAATGTTGCCACAAGGAATTGGTATATCGTCATGTCTAGAATCACCTTGAAATTTACCTTTTTGTAGACTTTCCTGAATGCAAGCTGTGTCAGAGAAAGCACGAGTCCACGCCCAGCTGAACCAGCAACTGTGCATATGAACCCAATCACATACTTCTGTTTTGAAACTTGCGTGGATGCTGAAGGAGAATCAGTATGAAAGACAAGCATGATGGACGAGATTGGTAAAACGACTAAAGAGTTTACGATGTAATGTGTAAATTTGAGTGAACTAAGGAAGAAGGAGAAGAAGGCACTGAAGGCTAATTGAGAGGAGCAAATAAGAGAAAAAGTAGAAACAGGGAGGTTAGAGAGACCGACAGAGAATAAATAACAGTCTAATGCAACAATAAGGCCAAGGGTGACATGAACAAGTGCCAGCTTTGAAAGGGGGGGGGGTTGTTCCTGATTGTGAATAATGGTATTTGTAGCAGAGGTTTGTTTGGATGCAGGGATAAGGTACACGGGAAGAGGATAGGGAAACCCACAAGCTGGACAAGTGTTCCCAACCATTTGCTGTGTCCACCGTCTTGATAATACTGTCTACCCCAAAAGTGTTGCAGCTGATTGCCCCATCAAGACAGAGATAACATAGAAGGCTATTCTTAACCAACGTTGTTGTCTCGTTTTGTTTTTGATTGCAGAGCTTTCTTCATTAGGGATATCACCTGTGTCTTTTCTAAACCATAGGCACGCTGCTGAATGGAACAATAACTCTTGGTTTTTTTTTTTTTTTACTTTACTTATTATTATTTTTTTAATTTTTTCCATCATTCTCCTAAAATTCAAATTTGAGCAAATTTACATATTTATTTTCTTCTTAGAATTTTCATAATTTTTAAAAAATTATGGTATGTTATTTTGCAAAATACTATAAATACTTCAACTTAATCCCGCTTAATGTATTAATTTGTCTTAAAAGACTTAATTTCATTTTTAAGTAAATTTTCCTTGCTCAAATAATGACATGGAATCTCAATTGCAATGATTAATCTCTCACCCATATTACTTCAATCCTAAAACTAAAATTGGGATTTTACAACAAGCTCTCTCTCAATAATTCAATGACATTCCGATTCCTTCTGCAATTCCCTTGCAACTCATCTCTAACTGGTTCTCCATGGATTTCACACACGTATCTTTTCCTGTGCATCAATCTCTGCCAACCTCATCTCCAACAAGTTAATTTCTGCTTGCAATGCTTCCTTCTTAATGCCTCCAATTGCATGAGGTCTGGTTTGATTCAAAAATAGTTTTCCTGCCACAAGAATTTGCACTTCTCAACAGAAGGTAACAAGCCATTAAATTGTAAATACGGGGATGGGGGAAAATTGTAAGTGCTTCAAAAGGCATGTCACTTCTCTTTGCACTTTTATCAAGCCTGACAAAAATCCTTGATTTGGCCGCCTGGCAGCTGCTCTGCCTTATCAAATATGCACTGTTTCAAAATGAAGTAATCAAAATCATCAATATATTACATAAAACTAGAATGTGTGAGCACTGTTACTTCACTATTTGTTTTCTTTTCACTGGCATGACTGTTGATCCTCTTTCTTGTTTTAGAACAACTGATTTCCTCTTTCAAACTTTGTGTGGTTTTAAGAAGATCTTGAATTTCCCTTGCAATGCACAGGGCAGAGTTTAGTTTAGTGAAATAACAGCATAATTTTTTATATCTAACATGTTCATAGCCAAGTAAGGTCATAGATGGGATAGTAGCTGTTTGAACAGAACCTTGCACTGAAAAGACCATGCACCATTATTCCACCCGGCACTGAAGACCGATAAAGGACTCATGTTTGAAATCTTGACATTGTTAGTGATACAGAACAGGAAACAAAAAGATTGCAAATAATCTGTGTTTATATATATAGTCTTAACAATGAAACCTCCATATAGGCTGTCCGTAAATGCGTGCATGCGAACCAGACCAGCATCCAAACAGAAAATAATTGAACAAAACAGACACAATTGTACAGCAGAAACCAGAAAGAATAAATCCGCATTTCAAGCTATATTTCTAGTAGAAGTAGATACCAAAGGTGCTGATCCAGCTAGTACAGCAGGGATTCAAATTCTCCAAATCCATATACTTGATATATGGTCGCTGCTGTCAGTGCCTGTGTCAGTAATAGTGTCTCAGATTTTCTTGTTCAAGTTCGGTATGCCATCCAAGGAAACCTTTCTATGCTCAGAGTGCTTATCTTCACTTGGATAGTTAAGTTTCTTTATTGAGAATATTTTACTAAGATTTTGGATGGAATTGAGGTAATAAGGATTTGAGTTGGATATTTAATAAGGACTAACGTTACCCATGACTTCAAAACAAGGGTGCCATCTGATATGTCCCCCCCCCCCCGGGGGAATTGTTCAGTATAATTTCAATTTCTCTTTTTTTATTCTCCTTTATTCTTCTTTCTACAATCACCCTATCAGTCTCCCTCAGTGGGATGGGGTCCATGAGAAGCTTTCTTGACCTGTTGCATTTTGTGCTAGGAACTGTGAACAGTTGGATGAGTTCGTGCATGCTAATTACGAAATATACAAAATAACTAGCCAGCAAAGTATAGTAGCCACATTAGAGAAGTAGAATCAAAACAAAATTTAACAAAATAAAGATAACTAATTGAAGCCGCTCTTCGCGTATGGTTTGGCTCGAAAGAACCTGCAGTCCTAAGGGCATTGAGAGAGCTTTCTTGGCAAGTAAATCTGCAGGAACGATAGCCGATCTGTTGGCAGAGACCATTCTCGTTGCAACAGGTTCTGCACTTCCAGGATAAGATCCTTGTTCTCACGCAAGTCGAAGTTGGCAGTTTTACACAGGTGAACAACCTTCTGAGTCACAATAGGGTTTCACGTTTCGAAAACCATCATCCCAGGCACGGCGGAGTCCCATGAGGCACCCCCAGCCAAAGCTCCGCCACGGAGCTGTCCCCTTCCTCCTCAACCCTACGCATGAACGACTCAACAATTTCTCCCTTCATCGACTTGACTAGGCTCCCACAGCCGACAGAATGAAGTAAGTATGAGAAAGCCCCATCTACATGGACTTCTGCCTTCCTCCTCCTGCATATTTTCAGCGAAGAATATTGGTAAACTCATCAGTTCAATTATACAGGGACGTATTTTCATTTCATTAAAAGAGAGTGAGAAGAAGGGAGGGGGGAAGAGAGAGATTTTCATTCTCAATCACCCGAATTGTGGCATCATTCACGTCTTCGTCTCAATAGGAAGTGCCTGTATTCATGGGAGGTCCACGGAATGAGGTACCTGCTGGGTCTGCACTGTGCTCCATGGGCCTTCAAAAATGAGACGGCCATAAGTTTGAGAGTTGACATTGTATGAATTCAAAAGCTGCTGTTTTATGATCAACTAATAATAGTTCCGCCCAATTAGGTAAACTGCTTTTCCACATCGATGGCCAAAAAAAAAAGAACTGTTTCAAATACAAAGAAAATAATAATTGAAAAAAAATTCATTATAAACGTAATCACATGATAATTTGTGACTAATTTGAGCGGAGAATTTTGGGTGATGTCTCCGGGAATAATAAATATACTTTTTTTCTTCAAAAAGTAATAAAATGCGGTAACCTGTTCGCTGGGACGGGGGTATGTGTGCGATAACAATTAAACGAAACGATTTGAAGAAGTCATTGAAGAATCATTTAGCATGAAAATTTCCAGAAAAAAGGCATGCTTCAAGAGGTTCAGAATGGAAAAAATAAATTACTAAAAGAAGAGAGTGTCTTGGAAGTTAATTTCCCTCAAATGAATTTGTCTCCACTAAAGAGTAATAATTAATATAATTTTGGTGGATTCAGCGAATCATATAATTAAATGTGCAGAGGAACATTTGACATGGAACCATTGCCTTGTCTGCTTGCATGTAATATACGAAATGTAATATTGAATATTAAACTAGTAATTTGAATGAGGGATCATAGTAGTGCACCTTATTAAATCCATGCCGTTTAAGCGGATTTGTGGAACGTGGGAGATAATGGGCCAAATTTCCTCATCCTTGTTGCGACATTGTTCTTCGAGAAGCGAGCACCTCCAAATGAGGAGCCTTTGCAGGGAAGGAGGCATCATTCCTCCTTCTATTTTCTCAAGCCTGGGACAATCCCAAATTCGTAGTTCTTGAAGAGAGGTTAGATGTTGAAGCCCTGTGCAATGCAATGTCTGAGATTGAGTGCAGATGACAAGCTCAGTGATAGCGGGAAGGTGATGCCATTGCGTATGACATGATAATAACTTGTCACAGGCTGTTATCTCAAGTTGTTTTAAACTGGATGGTAAGCACCCCGGTGAGAACAGCTCCATTTCTGGACATTTTTCGATGCTTAGCTCTTTCAAATTTGGGAGAAGACATTGTATGTCATCAAACACGGACGTCAGACACTTGCAATTGCAAATGGAAATGCTTTGGAGATGAACAAGAGGTGCCTCCGAAACCAAAACAAACTTGAGATTTTCACATTCTTCTATAAATAGCTGTTCCACTGATGGGGGCACATGAATCACTGGAGGCGGCACCGCATCAGAACAATCCCGCACGGTCAATTTTTCAAGATGCAACTTTTCAGACAGATGCTCCAGCATGCGCTTACCTGAAATTGTTAGATGGCGTAGGGAAGGTGGTAATTCTTGCTCTTGCAACACTACATTTCGACTTCTGATTATAGCTAACTCGTCAATACTTGGACACTTTGGTATAGAAGAAGCAAGTTGTGGACATCCTTCAATTACCAGACACTTCAAAGAAATAAGTTGAGGAGGTAAGTTTCCAATTAATTTGTAACAATTATAAAGGAAAAGAGCGCGGAGTTTGGGAAAGGCTTCCATATCAATAGAGTGCCATTCTTGCCAGAAAGCCATATCTTCAATGGAAAGAGTTTCAAGGGATGGAAACGGTACGAGTAAAGAACAATCATGTCCCTTTAAAAACTCAGAACCCACAGTCACCACATTTCGTAAATCTGAAATAGTCAAGGATCTCAGAGCAGGTAGTTGGCCAAGGGCAGGAATTCTCCGACAGTTGTCGCAATTAGTCAGGTACAACTCAATCAAGTGATTGTACGAGCGACCTCCTGACCAACTTGGAAATGTTCTACCCGTATAACCGCCATCTTTCAAAATTTCTGAACCCCAATAAGGTTGAAGCATGGTGTTCGTAATATCTCCCTCTGTCCATGAAAATAGAAATAAATATTGAGAAACGTGACTGAGAAATTAAAGAAAGAATAACATATACATGTCTAATATGTGAAGAATATAAAATAAAACTTAAGCTGTGATGCTGGTGGGGATTTTTTTTGGGGAAAAAAAAGACCGAAGTTGTGATGGTCGCACTTGTAGCAACATTAATTATAATAATAAATTCATAATGATAAACTAGAAAATGGCAAAAGCTTGTGGGAAATGAGCAATTTTACATAAATTTTATGCTTTCCATGCGATATAACATAAACTTTTAAAACAAGATAATTCATTAGGTTTGCAAAGAAGCTAATTACATGCAAGGCTTTCTAAGAAACCATGTTTAATGACCTCCAAACACAAGCCAGGACAGGACTATTGGCTATATATCCAGACAAGTCAAGTAATTAGTTGACTTCCAGAGAAGCCAATTCGATACCAAGTGATAAGCACTGAAGAACTGAGCCTTGGTGCTCATCCCTGGAGAGGGGAAGGCTAAAATGAAATGAAGAGTTGGGAGATTGAGAGGAAAAATTAGGAGAAGAAGATGGCCGAGAAAAAGGATGAAGAGTAATTTTACTCTTTCTCTTATTAAAAATTTAGACAACTTCTTCATGTTTTCCTTTCTCTTTTTATTCTAT
Source organism: Neltuma alba (assembly GCF_004799145.2). Taxonomy (NCBI): domain Eukaryota; kingdom Viridiplantae; phylum Streptophyta; class Magnoliopsida; order Fabales; family Fabaceae; genus Neltuma; species Neltuma alba. The sequence goes on along the minus strand of NW_021636165.1, from coordinate 503,352 downwards.
GTATATTCTTTTAATTCTTCCAATCAAAATAAAATAAAAAATATAGAAAAAATAAGTCCATGACAAATTGAAAGTTACAAGCGGCAAAAGTAACAAAGAAAAAGAGAGTATGGGATGAACATATAAGTTATGATATTTCTTATTACTATTATGGTTTTCCCCATCTTAAATCCTTGTTTATTTTATATGGAAATTTTAACTAACTAATTAACATTTATACTAATCCAACTACTTTTAATGAGCTAATTTTTATTCAATTTATTCCACTACTTGTTTCAAGTACCTACCAATCGTAATAATATACTCCTTCCGATTCTTATTATATGAAACTCTTTTATATAGTATAATGCATTGTCTAAAGCATTATTTTTTCAGCCTGGTGTCCCTGAATAATTATAAAACCTCCTAACTAATTAACCAAACTCCTCTAACTATTGACTTTTATTGAATGTAATTGTGATATTTTACAAAAGATAACCAATGTTAGCTAACTTCATTTAATTTAGTAAAATTGTTATCAGGTTCTCATAATATGGACAATAGATAAGTAACGTTTTAAAATAAAGCTAGGGACGTAATATGTAAGACAATATCAGCGATAACACATGATAAAAGAAGGATCAATAACTACCTTGATTCCCTGTACATTTCACTGAATCTGAATATCGATGCATCTCATTAGTGTTTGCATCCAGCCTGCACCCAGAAGAACACCCATGGTTTTCACACACCCCAATTAATAATAGTTCCATCCAAGGTAAAGTCTTATAATTGTAATCACGTGATAATTTGTGCACAAATTTGTTCAGAGAATTTTGAATGACGACGTATCTGGGAATAATTAGTGAACTCATTTTTCAAGAAGTAATTGTATAAATTGTAGGACCTTGTTGGCTTGAAAGGGAATATATATAAGAAAAATTTAACGAAAGGATTTGAAGAAGTCATTGAAGAATTACATAGCAAGAAAAGGTATGATTCAAGAGGTATCGACATTAAAGAAAGGTCCTAAAAATAAGAAAGAGTACACCTGAGTAATAATTATGGTGGATTCAGGGAATATAATTAAAGAACATTCTATAGTCTGTGCTTGCATGCAATATGCAAAACGTAATGCTGAATATTAGACTAGTAAATGGAATAAGGGACCATATAAGTGCACCTTGAATCCGTGTCATGTAAACTGACGTGTGGAACGTGGGAGATTTTGGGCCAAATTTCCCCATCCTTGTTGCGGCATCGTTCTTTAAGAAGCCCGCAATCCCAAATGTGGAGCCTTTGTAGAGAAGGAGGCATCGTTCCTCCTTCTAATTTCTCAAGGTTGGGAGAATCCCAAATTTGTAGTTCTTGAAGAGACGTTAGATGTTGAAGCCCTGTGCAATGCAATGTGTCAGAATCAGTGGATATGCGAAGCTCGGTGATATTTGGAAGATGATGCCATTCTGTCTGACTTGATAACAACTTGTCACAGTTTCTTATCTCAAGTCGTTTTAATCTGGATGGTAACAACCCTGCTGAAAATGGCTCCATTTCTGGGCAATATGATATGCATAGTTCTTTTAAAGTTGGAAGAAGACGTTCCATGTCATCAAACAAGGACGTCAGAAACTTGCAATTATAAATGGAGATCCTTCGGAGATGAAGACGTGCCTCTGAAACCAAAACAAACTTGAGATTTTCACAATCTCTTATAACTAGCCGTTCCACTAATCGGGGCATATGAATAATCACTGAAAGTGGCACCGCATTATTAGAACAATCCCCGACATATAAATCTTGAATATGCAACTTTTCAGACAGAGGCTCCAACATGCGCGCACCAGAAACTGCTAGACTGCGTAGGGAAGGTGCTAATTCTTGCTCTTGCAACACTACATTTTGACTTCGAATGATAACTAACTCGCGAATGTTTGGACACTTTGGGATAGAAGAAGCAAGTTGTGGACATTCTTCAATTTCCAGAAACTCTAAAGAAGGAAGTTGGGGCGGTAAATTTCCAATTAATTTGGGACAATCATGAATGCGAAGAGTGCGGAGTTTAGGAAAAGCTTCCGTATCAGTTAAATGCCATTCTTGCCAGGAGATCATATTTCTAAAATCAAGAGTTTCAAGGGATGGAAACGGTATAACAGAAGCACAATCATCTGCCTTTAGAAACTCAGAACCCACAGCCACTACGCTTGTAATCCTCCAATAGTTAAAGACCTAAGAGAAGGTAGTTGCCCGAGGGGAGCAATTCTCCCACGGTTTTTGCAGTCAATCTGGTGCAACTCAACCAAGTTCTCGTAGGAACGACGACCAACTTTCAAACATTTTACATCCCAATAAGGTCGAAGCGTCTTCATAATATCTCTCTCTGTCCATGAAAATAGAAATAAATATTGAGAAATAAGATTAACAAAGTAAGAACAACAAATATTTCTAAAACGTTAAAAATATAGAGTACAACTTTAGTTGTGTGATGGCCGCAGTTACTGCAACATTAACAGTAATAATAAACCGTAAAATGGTAAAAGCTTGTAGTAAATGAGCAATTTTAGGCTTTTTGGATCAGCTATGTAGAAGCAATTTCATCCAAACGAATTAAATATGTGAGGAAAATTTTATTTCACAAAACAAGAAAAGCATCTACTTTAAGCTCCCAAACTCAGATATTATGCTTCTGCATGATATGTTGTTATAACAAAAACTTCTAAAACGATAATTCATTTGGCTTGCAAAAGAAGCTAATTAGATGAAAGGTTTCTGTAAGAAAACAAGACCTAAGTGTGAGTGTGTCCATAAAAGACATAAGCTAACGAGGAGTAATTTCTTTGGCACGCCGAGATGACTAGCTTATCATAGAAGCAAGTATAAAGTTGATAAGAAAAGTCTAAGTAATATCATTTCCTAGCAAGAAAGAAATATATGTGCGTATATAAGAAATAAATTACTCCATAACTATTTTTGAGAAATAAATATCGTGTACATGAAGAATATATATATATATATATATATATATTGGAAGAAGTAACATATATACATACACATTAAAAGAATTAATATCTATTGTGATAAACATATATTTTGGGAAATACTAAAATAACTAATTTTTCTATACGAAGGGAATGAAATATGCGGAAGTTTGCATGAAGCTAAGGATCTAAAGGGGGGAATATAATGCCACTTTAGCCTTTAATATAAAACACTTCTAATTAGTTCACAAGAATTAAGAAAATTAGTTAATAGTAGTTTGTATTATTAAAATGATAGAGAAATTATTATTACTTTTGAAAAATACCCTCCAATTAAAATTAATGTTTCTTAATTACTTAGTAAAATATACTAATAATTCTTTTGTTTTACCTAAATTACAAAAACTTCCTCTCTATTATAAAAACTCATTTAAAGCTCCATTGAAATTAAAAATATTCGACATAAATCTCCCTTATTTATTTAAAATTATATTTTTCATCCACCTAACCTAACTGTCAGTTAATTGTTAAGGTTTAACTATTAATTTTGTTTTAATTAGAAACCCCTTATTTGGCCTAGGAATTGTTAAATATTTATGTTTGCGAAAAAAAGTAATTTTTTATACAACCGAAAAATAATTCTAATACATATTTTAAAACTTTTAACTATTTTATAAAATGTATTAATTTTGATTATATTATAAAATTCTATAAATTTAATTTTTCATCAAATTTATTGAACCTTATTTACTTTCTTTTGAATAGCTGAAATTATATCTCAACCTTATTTTGTTCATCATATAGTACAAATAAGTTTAAGAGATTATATATATAAATTTATATTATCATTTAAATTTACAACTTCAAATTTTTAACCATATTTTTAATTTTCTGCAAATATTTATAAATACATTTAATCAAGTATATATTTATTAGGAATTAATCAAGTCTTCAATCAATTTTTTAATGCCTACCTTAACTTGATTACTTAACTGTCTATCCCAATATGATAAAAACATTAAATAAATAACTATTTAGAACAAGAAAAAGAAACTCTTGAATTTTTTAAAATAAATTTAACCAAAATTAGGGATTTAGTATGATAGAGGTTCAACTAGTAGATAAAATTATTTAGTATAACTTTTAACTAAAAGATATCTTTTAAAAATATTCTTAATGAAGTTTAAAGTTTGAATTTGAGTTTTATGTTTTTAAAATAGAGGCAACGTACATGTAATTAAGGCAATATGCATGCAAGGAAGGTTTAAACATTTTACTCTAATTACTTTTAATTTATGTCTTACATAAATCTCTCTCCAGCTAAAATACAATAAAGGGCATTTGTGCCAAAAAAAATTAATCCTATTGTTTTTTTTTTAACAAAGTGACTTATATATATATATTCAGGTATATGTATTCAGGACCATAAAAATTCTTTAGAGCAGATCTTGTATTAAAGATTAGGGTGGTATCTTACTCACACAAAAAAAAAAAAGAAAGAAAGAAAGATTGGAGTGGTATAATAATAATTCTATCCTGTGTCCCAAGACGGCAATCATTATATACAAGAAAGACAAGTTGATCATTTGGAATTTAATTTTCAGCAACTGCAAAATATGTCACAGAATGTGTATATATCAGGTTGACATATAAATGAAAGGAAGAATCGCATTAAAATAATAATTGCAAAGCAATCTCAACATAATCTGAAATTACTCAACAGAATCAAGTGACTAATTAGATATTAAATTTTATTATCTAATTACTAAAATGTCTTTCATTCATTAAAATCAAGCCCTCATCATCATCACCAGGAGCCACACCACCGCCAAAGCTCCGACGCCATTAGTCGAACCACTGGCAGCAGTTTCTGGAGCTCCCTTGCCGACAAGGTTAGATCAACTTTTACTTGTTAAACGTAAACCCAGACTTGTTAGTTTACAAATTTTTAATTGTTAAAGTGTCAGGTTATAAAGTAAACATAATGAATTGAATTAAAGAAATAAGTTGATAATGAATTGAAGTTAGTAAGCTGTAAGAATAAGTGTCATTGGTAACATAAAAAGAGGGGAGAAGGGAAGGATTACCGTGATAATACATGGGGTCCTCAGTTGATTCTGCAGATTTTGTTGAGTAGGCTGAATCCAAATTCATGTCTTCCTCGAATTCTTCCAAATCTTCTTGTTCTTGTATTTTTTGCAACAAGCTGTTGTGATCAATTATGTATCTTCTAGGATCCATGAGTTGAATATTTTCTGAGTTACTTGATAGATTTGATACATGAACGCCGAAATAAATTTCTTTTGTGCTCTTGGCGGAAACCTTCACTTGATTCCACTTATCTCGATGGGGGAGTTCAGTATCGTGAAATACGCTTTGCAGATCACATATATATATGTGATTAGTCTTTATTTTTGACTGTAAAGAAAGCCGCATGGAAGAAATAGCACCCGACTTCCTGGAGTCATTGATGTGCACTGAGAATTTGCAATTGCAGACATAATCCTGGTCATCTTTCACAAGAATCCATAGAAAAGTCGTTGGAAACACGTTACGAACCCAAAATGAGACAAAAGTTCCCTGAGTATAGTAATGAAGCCTTCTTGGAAGTTTTCTTCCGGGAAAAATAAAGTGTCTTCTCCCATATTGAAAGTTGAATGCCTGTCAATTGCACCAAAAAAAAAAAACAAAGAAAAGTTAACTAATAAGTACTAAAATAATATAATTATAGAGAGGGCTACTTTCGGTTGGGGGCATACCTGCTTCAACACTTCGCTTTTGGATAACTTAGTCAATGATGTGCAACATTCGGCACTAAATTTTTCCAAGTTTGGCGGCATCCTTCCAATATGCTGAAGTTGATTGCAATTATCCAGCAAAAGATATTTCAAATTATGATATTCTTTGATGCATTCTGGAAGAATTGTGAATTTATTACGAGTCAGATCTAAATGTACCATATTAGTGAAGTGAGGAAGACAGAAAGCAAGAGATTCATCTGATAAATTGCAATTCGAGAAAAAAAGCTGTTCCATTTTCGATGACATTGTGGAGCAATCTGAGCATGCTTTATTTCCTCCTGCACACTGCTCAAAATGACTCATTTCTTTACAAGAATCTGCCGTTAGTTTCCAAAGGTTTGGTAATGTACAAATGCTAGTTGGTAGCTTCTTAAGATTAGGACATCTGTCCATATTTAAGGTTTCAAGTCCAATAAGATTGCAAATTGAAGATGGCAATTCAGTAATTGCTGTCATATCTAAATCAAGTGTTTGAATTTCTTTCATCTCGACCTCTACTGTTGGAAATATCTGAAGACTTGAACAACCAAAGAGGTTCAGATGTTTAAGAGATTCCAACTTGAGATGAGATGGCAAATTCTCCAACTTTTTACATCGCATAGCACTCAATTCTGTCAATTTTTTCAAACGTCCAACTGAACCATCAATTGTAGTTAAATCTTTGCAATCATCAAGCCGCAATTCTCTTAAATTGGGAGCTTCAGATAGGTCTGGTGTTTGTTGTAGATATTCACAATTGCTTAAATTCATACTGGTTAAATTGTGAAACTTCTGCAAAACAAATGTCAATTACTTTTAGAAGTAGGTAAAGAAACAAAAAGAAAAATACAAGGGCACTAATATACTCACCTTATCACGTGGTTGGATTAATTCACAATAACTATAAGACAAGTCAAGGTGGACAAGTTCGGTTGGCCACATATGAAATGGGAAAAATTTGAACGGATAGCCTTTCCATTCCAACCACCTTAAACTATTTGGCAGATTTTTTGGACACTTAGAAAAACATGCCTTTCTTATCACGAGCATTTTGAGACTTGTCATCTTCATGAATTCCTCTCCACTCCATTGTACTTCTAACCCTTCAGGTAAGTCTAGAATTATGGCTTGAACTTCATTAGTCCCCTTCCAAAATGAAAAGCACACAATAAATGTCAAAACTTAGATATCATAAATCATTAGGAATTTTATTAGAGAAAATGAACATGCATGTAGGCGTTCTTACTGTGCCCTGTTGTAAGACATGAAGAATATCTTGATAGAACCATAGTCTGCTACGTTGACCAGGCTCATATAATGATTCTTGTTGAACGATCTCTTTGCCTGCATCTTCTATTAAGCCATGCATTGTTACACAATCCCCTTTAATCTTTATAAGGGATTTATCCACCAGCACTGCTTCAATAGCATATTTTACATCGTTTCCATGAAAACATTGCAACTTATCAATGACATGTGCTAATTTCTCACCATTGAAAAAACAAGCCAAGTCAAGGAAAACTTGTTTTGGGTCTGCTTGGTTTTGTTTTTCTAAGCTATCATAGCTTAATTTGAAGGCATTAAAAACTTGTCCGTGAGGTGTCCTTTTGAATTGACGCAATGCAGAATTCCAATGATCAACTCCTTTACCATGCAAGCTAGAACCAATCAGTTCTAAAGCTAATGGAAAGCCACATGAATAATGTATTGCACACTTGCAAACCTTCATGTACTTGGAATCCGCGTCTTCTTTATTAAAAGCATGCCAACTGAGCAACTCAAGAGATTCCTTGTAATTTAATTCCTCAACATCATAAATGCCTGAAACATCATTATGGTTTACTAATAATTGCTTGTCCCTAGTGGTGATGATGATTCTACTTCCACAGCCAAACCAATCACAACTTCCAGCAAGTGCTTCTAATTGTTGTGATTTGTCAACATCATCAAGAATCAAAAGAATCTTTTTCTTCTGGCTAAGCCTACGTTTTATTATTGGTATTCCTTCATGATAATCATCCAATTTGAATGTTTTTCCCTTGACTAATTTACGCAATAATGTCTCTTGAAGATGCGGCAAACCAGTATTTATATTTTCAGAATGCATTCTCACATCAGAAAGAAAACATAAGCCTTCAAAATTATCAGCAATGGAGTTATATACAGCTCTTGCAATAGTTGATTTGCCTATTCCACCAGCTCCCCAAATTCCTATCATTTTGTTTTTTTTCAGTAGACCAAAGATCCAAACAGGAGATAACTTTCTCCACTCGAGACACAAGTCCAACTTGATATTTTGTAACGTGCGAACGCTCTGGCGGCTTTATCCTAGCAGCAACATCCTTAATGATCTTTTTAATACACTTTCGTTCATTTGAAATCCTGAACAATTTGTAAGAAGTTTAGGTTTAGTCGAACAAAACATTAAGATATATCAATTTTAGATATAAAAACTTGGGTCCATTATATTCCCAATTACTCCCAATAAGATATAGTTTCATTCCTTACATTGTAAACGATAAAATATGAAAGTGTTGTAGCATTTTATTACTTTAAGGATCAAGAGATAAATTTGCCTCAAAAGTTTTCACTTAGGAGTGTTGTACACCTAGAAGTTTTTTTGTACAAATTTGTTCCGGATTACTTCCTACCATTAAAAATAATAACAATGGTCAACGTCACTATTAGAGAAAATTTGCACAAAAAACTTTTGAATATTTAATATTCTTAAGTGAAAACTCTGGGGAAAAAAAACTGCATATTAACCCTTATTTTAATCCAATTGAAAAGTATTAATTTATCATATGAACGATGAAGATAAGTGTTGCTATACACCTGTACGTGTGGATTAATGGTTTTCTAACTAGTTAATGGAATGCAGCTGCTATATTGCGAGGAATATAGCATACCTGGTTACTGTTTCTCTTTTCTAGAAAAATAACATTAAAAAGAAGGGAAGAGGAGAGGTTCCGAGCCATCTTAGAGTACATGTATGTATGTTGTTATAAAATGGAAATTGCAGTTAACTATACTTAAAATAATAATGAAAAGAGTGAGGAGATATGTATACTTGGGTTTGAGATGAAAGCCTTTGAATTCAGCAGCTTGAGACAGATTCCGCTTCCATGTTTCCACCGTGTGCCGATTGTACTTGAATCTTTCCTCCTGTCGAGCCAATGCTGCTGCATAGCTTCCTCTGGGACGTCGTAGTTCTGATGGATCCACATGATAAAACACTGGATATATCAACAGGCTTTGTTTCTTGAAGCACTCCAGTATCTTTTCAAGTTCTTTCAAGCAAAATGTTGAGTCTGCGTAGTTCTCTGAGAAAACTACCATGGCAATTCTTGATTCCTCTATAGCTCTGAAAAGGTCATCCGTGATCTTTTCTCCGATCCCGATTTCACAATCAATAAAGACACTAAATCCTCCTCGACACAGAGAATCATGGAGATGGCTGATGAATGCTGAGCGAGTATCATCGCCATGAAAACTAAGGAACACATCATACTTCCATTTATAAGTGGTAGAAGAGGATGGTGCTCGATGTTCCATGATTACAATACGATTGACGACCCTCGTCGGAGCTAATCTTAGCACTAGCGGACTCAGAGGGCTTAAAAACGAATGAGGATGAAGCGTTGAATTTCTAGCGAATATGCCACCAAGTCTTGCCAGCGTAAAAAGAATGTGCCACCACGAAGCTTCACGGATATTTACGTAAAGCTTTTTAAATAGGTTTTCGTCTTTTTCTGAAAGCCACGTATTCACCGATCAAGCTTGGTGGACATTAGCGTAAAACTTTTTAAATAAGCTTCTTTTGTTTTCTGAGAGCCGCGTATCCATTGCGGACATTTCCGGAAAGCTTTTTAAATAGGTTTTTGTCTTTTTCTGAAAGCCTCGTATTCAAATTCAAGCTTCCTGGATATTAACATGAAACTTTTTAAATAAGTTTTCGTATCTATTGTGGATATTTAGGTAAACCTTTTTAAATAGGTTTTCGTCGTTTTCTAAAAGCCACGTATCCACCGTCGTTTTCGTCTTGACGTTATAATATACTACCTCCGGTCCTAATTATAAGACCCAGTTGACTAATTTGAGGAAATTAAGAAAGTAAGTTAAGTTAGTTATTTGTAATAAATAAGTGTTGTCATTCCTAAAATATCCTCGCTAATTATGTATATTAGCTAGAACTATCATTATTAGAATGACTATATTGGAAAAAAATACATAAATATGAGAAATAAAATGGATTTGGGTCTTATAATTAGGTCCAAACTAAAAGTCAAACGGGGTCTTATTAAGGACGGAGGTAATATTGTGGATATTCAGTGTTTGTTGGTGTTTTATTATCTCCCCTCAAATCAAAACATACGATTAGCTGAAATATCGTTCGTTAGTCTATGCAATCTAAAATAAAAGAAGTGAAAGCAGAGAACACAATCAGATTATATAAATTTGTCAGGGGGGTTTTTTGATTGGTGTGCAGACACAGTGAATCAGAGAAAAACCACTACTAGTAAGGGAATCGTCATAAAAGTAATTTTGGAAATAAATTTCAAATTTAAAATAGCTTTAACGAGTTGAACCAATTTTTGACTAAATATTAAAGACCCTTATGCCAAAGAGCCAAGGGAGTAAATTAAAAAAGAAAAAAAGTGACGCGTAATCAGAGAAGTTTAGACAAAAAAAAAAAAGAAATTAAGAAAAGGCGGGTGTTCATGAAAATGGCAGGAATTGAAGCGGGTGTAAAGAGGTCTTATAGCTAAGACTAGAGGTAATAGTATTAACTAATTAATTAATTTGAGTAGATTAAAAATGTTAGTTAAATTAATTAACATAGTATACTTTTTTTTTTAAAGCACCCTAAATATCTTTCTGAATTCCATCCTTTCCTCTCCTACTTATCAGTATTGAGAAAAATATCAGTAAGGTTAATTTGAAAAAAAAAAATAAATATATGAAATATCTATTATATTTAAGACTAACATCAGCTCCCTAATTAGGTTCTATATGAAGGATAGGAGAAGTACAAAATTACAAACACAAGTCGATGCAGTTGGCCAAAAAAAAAGCAAGCTGATTCGATTATACCATAAATAAAGGAATTAGTTGATGTGCTATTCAAGGGCCTTTTCTTCCAAAAAAAGATATTTTTTTGGGCAAAAAGTCAAAAACAAAAAACTTATTTGATAGTTTATTTTTAGTTAGGTGTTTTTAAGAAATTAAAATGCCAAAACAACTTTTAGATGTTTTTCTTGTTTTTGTTTTTAAAGTTCTTTTTTTTTCTTTCTTTTGGTGAATTGGAAATTCTTTTCTTTCCCACTCAGTAAGAGCCACTGCCCACCACACTGCATGTCCCTACTGGCCAGCACCACCTTTCCGTCGGCAATAGCCACCGCTTTCCATGTGTTCTCACCTGTCGTAGATGATGGCCACTGTCTGCCACACGTTCCCGGCCATAACCAATTTAGTATGTAAAACTCAAATGTTCAAAGGTTTTGTGGGAACATTTTCACCAAAATTGCTAAGACAAAGTAAATCCAGAATGTGAAAGCAAAAAAATGTACAGCAAGGCTATTCAACATACGTGTCGCACATAGACATGAGGCTCTCTAAATATTATAATTAAAAGAAACTGTAAGTTTACGTAATGATGGCAGACAAAATGAGAACTTAAAATACTGAGAAAAGAACAAAAAGAACAGCGAGTAAGAAAAACCTAAAAGATCTACCCTAGAATGCCCCTTGAGCAATGAAGCAATATAATATCCTCCAAAAACTTTAGCCTTTGTGCTCTAACACATAATGGAAAGAACAAAGATGGATCAGAATTGTTTAATTTCTTATCCAACAGAACTTCTGAATAGGCTTTCCATGAAGGCAGACTACTCCCTGGCAGATAGTTCTTCTGTTCTTGCGAGAATTGAGCAGAAAGAATCCCCATCCATGGACATGAGGCTCTCTACGTAAACGACTCTTTTACTTATATAATTGGTAGATGGATGGATGTTGAAATTCTTCAATTCACTATATCTCACAAATTTTACGCATCGGCAGACTATTTCATTCGTCACAAAAACATATTGGACTTAAGTAACACAAGGTTGGTCCCAAACTGTATTTCTTACTCCAACCCCAACTCTTCCCATACGCACCACTTCCCTCTTCCGACACCCATAAATCCATGAAAGAAGATTCATACCCATCTCTGTATTGATAAAGCACAGCAACTTTGTTCTCATACACATCAAACGCAATTTGGCACAAAGGATCAGTACGAATAGGGATTGAAAAAGGTGTTGGTATCAATGTAAAAACTTCCATTATTAGATCAAATGAAACTATCTTAACGAAAGCTTCACCCCATCCCAACCAAAATATAGCCCCATTAAAAGTGACAGGTTCACAAGGAAATGCTAGACCCCGCCGTATAGCCCCAATTCCACTTCTTTCCAGGACCCCCTTCTTAGTGAAAACACTTTCACTCCGTGAATACCATCCTCGTCAAAATTGATTGAAGGACGGTTAGCCTTGTAAATTCTCACTATCTTATAATCCCTAACCGCAGGACTAAACCCAAATCCCCATCCCACAGCATGTAGAGATCATCGTTTGTTGATCTGGGTACTTGCCTTACCTCTCTAGTCGCTGGGTTCAACAACAAAAGCGAAGGAGTAGGAGAGCGATTATAAATACAACAATGATGCTGGTAAGATACCTTAAGGAATCCATGGCGGGTATTCTCTCAACTTTCACAGTTTCCATCTTATAAGGAACCAAACACAAGGGCGAATATCTAGGATTGCGCCTGAAATCAGTGTAGATAAGAAGAGGGTTGTTGTGAGCAGAGTGGCGGTAGTGCTCTGCGGGGAAATATGGGGTTTCCAAGAGATTTTTCCAATCTTTACACACAGCACGAAATCGAGCGGGGGATTTAACAGGAAACCTTCTGAGAATGTTTCAAATGATGTCCAGGGGCAGAAAAGGATTGTCGCCTCCAATCCTTTCCACGGATTTAACTGAAAGAAGCTTTTTGAGAATGTTCTGGATGATCTCCAGGGGCAGACAAAGACTGCCGCCTCCGATCGCCGTGTCTGCTTGCCGGAGGGAGTTAGGGATCGGAGTGAAGGAGACGATCATGGGCGAGCCAAGGAACGGGACTCAGAGGTTTGTGCATATTCATGCATTACCTCTTTGAAAAGACAAAAGACCTCATAGCTGAATCTCGGATTTAAAGGGTTTGAATTTAAAATTTTTAATATGTGCTCATAAATCTTTTTTTTTCTAGGCCAGATAATAAGATTATCTTTATAAACTGACCAAGAAAATAATTTTTTTAAAAAATATTAATTATAAAATTATTTTTATTTTAAATTATCCATCTATTAAAATAAAAATTATTTAAAATATTAAAAACATAAATTGATTTTGAATTTTGGGAAAACTAATATGGAGATCCTTACAGTTTATCTTAGTTTTTAATTAGGTCCTTAGAGTTTTTTTTTCTTTTTATCAAGGGTTTATTGTTTGCTCAGTTGATTGTGTTAGTCCTTCCGTTTAAAAAGTCTTTGACATGCCGTTAGTTAAACTTGACAGAGATGATATGGTGCTAAATAAGATCTGATTAAGCACACATATGGACATAGATTGCAACGTGGATTGAGCAAACACAAGGGCGGAGCCAAGTCGGGTTACAGAGAACGAAAGGCAAAAGCCATTTGGAAGTTGGAATGGTCTGGGGTTTGCAGTCAGAAGGGAGGTCATTGAACTCTTCTTCAGAAAAGCAAGCAAAGTTGCTACTTGATACTTCGAAAGAGTAAGAGCACAGAAGATTGACGAACGACACAAGTTGTCGAAGGTGCTAAAGGGGAAATCCCACATGGGTTGAAGATGGCTTTTGCGTAAATTCTAAGGTTATAAAAACTCATCGATGGCCTGATGCATATTTTGTCATTATGCATTGCTGAAATGGCGTCTTTCAAACCCAAGGCACCGAATATAATTGTATGGGAAGTTTTTCCTTTTGATTTTTTTTATGGCAACTTTTGAATTACAAGTCTGGTCAAACAAAAATATCATAAAATTCTGAACTTGAAGTCAGTCAAGTATGAAACAAGCGGCCAAATTGAAAAAACTGCAGAATCCTTTCTGAATGTGCTGCTATATATGTATGAACCTTCTTTTCCAACACACATACAGAAGTGAAACACAACCAGAGGAGACTTGAAACTAGAGCACACAATAAGATAAATAATAATAGCGAGATGAAAAAATAATGGCGAGAGAACTTCTCTACGCGTCATTTTTCGAGAACTAGATACAAATTCACCTATACGCCTTGAGACTAGAAAATAGATTGGGACTGAAGCACACCAAAAGATAAACTATGGCGGGAGAGTACACAAGCAGAGAGCATGAATTGAACGCAATCACAGAAGAGAGGAAGAGAGAGAGAGAGAGAGCAGAACTGAATACAAAAAGAAAGAGCACACAAACATTCAAGAGAGAGAGCACACAGGCATTCAAGAGAGAGAGAGGCACTAGCAGAGAGCGTAGAACTAACTACAATGAATCTCGCTTGGCTAGAGAAGACGATGGAACTCAATGAATGCTTAGTCACAGTCTAGCTGTCAAAGCTGTGTAGTTGTTACCACCTCATCCCTTTCTAGTGGAATTTTAGACTGTTAGTTCTGATTTAACAATTTTAAAGAAGAGGGACTAAATAGTTTAACGGTGAAAACTTAAAGGACCTAATGAAAAGGAAAAAAATTTTAAGGACCTAATTAAAAATTAAGATAAATTATAAGGACCTCCATATTAGTTTTCCCTTGAATTTTTCAAAATCAATATGAATAATCATATTAAGAAGTTCTAAAAATGGAGTGCTCACCTGAAAAGGACTCCGGGGAAAAATATGTTTTAAGGACGAAAGTTGTTTTGGAGACGTATTAATCTTTTATAATGCAATTATGAAAATTTTAACGGTTCAAATTTATTTTTTTTAATTTTTATGAGAACAGTTTAATATTACACTTTATATTTTCTAAGGAAATGATACAATTTCAAGTTAATTTGAATAAATTTTAATAGCAAATCATCTAATCCTACTCCTTTAAAAACATACCCAATAAGATATTATGTTATTTATGTTTTACTATATCAAATATATGTATGCTCGAAACTTCTTGATGGTGGACAATCAAAATAAATGTAAAAAACTTACTATATACCATAGTAAAACATATTTTACTATAATATTTTCCATCAGATTTTGCTATAATAGCACCATAAAATATTGGTTGCTCGTTTTAAATTATAGATTTTGGCAAAAAAAAAAAATTGAATTATAGATCAAATGTCACAAAAATCCGAAACGTAATAATGTTACCTTACAGTTTATATTTTATAAGCAAGTGATACAATTTTAAGAAAAATTAATTTGAATAAATTTTAATAGCAAATAATCTAATCCAGTATCGTACCCCGGAAAAACCTTGCCCCCGTCCCCAGTATCAATGAAATATTGCTAGCCAGTTTAAAATCACATTTTACCAAATAATTGATACTATAATTATTTTTGGCATATAATAGTTGAAAATCAAAATAATTGCGTGAAATATGTTTTACTATAATTATTTTTGGCATCACATTTTACCATATAATAGCACCATGAAATATTGCTAGCCAGTTTTTTTTTTTTTTTGGGTTAAAGTGCATCCCTATATCTAATATCAAAGTATTTTATAATGCATAATTATATTTGAGTTTTCAGATACATCCAGCACTTTAAAATATTTTGTGATTATCTCATATCCTGAAATTTTTTTTTTTAGTTGCGTCCACCACCGTCCAGTATTTTTTGATGCATCCAGCACCTCAAAGTATTTTTTTTAGGTGTGTCCAATACTTAAAAATATTTTTTAGTGTATCCCATACTAAAGCAAAAAAAAAAAAAAATCTTGGTACTAAACGCACCTAAAAAATGCTTCAGGATCACCTGAGAAAATATTTCGAGATGCTGGATGCACTTTTAACTTGTTATACTTTAGTGAGAATGAATAAATAAAAGTAAATTAATTATGCTTCATCCTCTGCAATCGCTTAATGGAATCATAACTCACAACAGTGACAGCTGTTAATATTTCTCTCAAAATACAAGGTCATGGCCTCCGAATATTGCCCTGCGTAGGCTATTCCAATTACAACCATTTTCATGTTTTCACATTTAAGAGACAGTAAAGACAGTAAACCCAAAGTTTGAAACATCTGATACTGAATTTCTATATATGTTATAGACCGCCGATATAAAGGGCATCAAGATGATAAGGGTAACCAAAATGTTAGAGCTTTTTAACAGATTCATTTCTACAACAAATATGAAGGGCATCAATACCAACGGACGTAGGATTCTCGGCGTGAGTTTAACGAGAAATCACATCCATATAAACAAGTTGCAATACTAAGATTTAATAAATATGGGAAGGCCTTCGCGGGACACAACAATCCGATGGTAATGTGATCACCAGTTTAGGTAGGAATAGGGCACAAAACAACAAGTCAGAGATTTGGTTGGCCTAAATAATCATCAGTGGTGGGATCAAATCCCGTTCCGATCACTTTCCTTTCTAATGACCGAAAAAAAAGATACTGTCAGGGAAAAAAAAATCTCTGTTGGCACCAACCATCCTGGTAGCTGTGGTGGTGCTACCGGCGATGGCGATTGAATTTTTTTAAAAAAAAAAAACAAAAGGATATTTTTGTTATCTTCGTTGAATTTTAAAATTTTAAGTTGAATTTACTTCTGTTCTTATTATTTTTAACTCTTAGCTTCTTAAATTGAAAATTCACAATGTTAGACTTTTTTTTGTCATTTTCTCAAAAAGCAAAGGAGAACGCCAGCGCGCCAACATAACTGAAATAAAAAAATAGAACAAACCAACAACACAAACAACCCCACAAAAAAGAAAAATAGCAATAAGAGAACATGCAACATTACGACCACTAAAGTAAACTTGGTGGTAATTGTGGACCCCAATTGTTGCCGGCAGATCAGAGACAATTCAAAGCTTAAATCTCTTGCTGCCTATAATAGTGGGCATGACACTGTCCATTTTGGGCCTACAAGTAACCCAGAGAGAGTCATGTGTTGAGCACGTGAATCTTTTCGTCTGAAGATTTGCGAAAACTCAGAGACTGTAGATCTTCACCGACATAGCCGTTGTTCCTGCTAAAAGAATTGCTCTCCGACGCCTAACTCCCCTGCCTAGACACTTAAAACCGAGATGTAATGCCTTGGATAACAAGAGTAATGCCCTTTTCTTCTTATATAGAGCTGAAACTGTTTGATAGAAAGATGAAAAAGTATCAAGGCAACTAGGTCGAGCAATGATCTTCGTGGCAATTTAAAACTAGAGGAAGCTCAAAATTCGGACTTAAAGATCACTTCCTGATACAAGTTAGCAGCACCTGAAGATATCCTCCTATTAGAGACAATCCTATTCGAAGCATTGTCGGGTGGGCATCTCTCTCAATAGGGATTCAAACCTTGATTCGTTAAATTGTGAGGGACTAGCTCTTTCTGTTAGATTCAACCCTCGTTGGTATCAACGTTCAATTTAAAAGGAGACAAAGGGCCTGAAGTGCTATTGGGCCTGTAAAGAAGGAAACCCAGCTCCATTTTAAAGAAGTAATCTGGGCCAAGCTGATTTATGTGTGAAGATTTAGGCCCATTAAAATAGCCTTCGTAATTTCCTTGAAAGCCCACCGTCTTAGAGCATTGATTGGGGCCATGACCCACTTTGAGACAATTAATGCACACTTCATTAATATGCTCCGGCGGCGTTAGCGGCTCGAACATTGTAGAAAACTCCTGTAACAACCATAGAGGATTAGTCAAATTATCCGCATAAGAACTGCGAGTTATTTGTGAAAATATCACCACATACATATTTTTTCTGAGCTACTTGCCCAAATAATCCATTGATCCCTTCTTATTAGTTAATTACTAGTATATACTGGTATCTCTTTTATTTCTTTTATTCATTTTTTTATCTTCTTTTTTTCTCACTTATTTTCTCTCTCCAAGCTTTTCTATAAATGAGCGTATTTTGAAAAACATTTTACATATTTATTATGTTTTTAATCAACGTTAATTAACCTTTTGATTTAGATATAATTTGGTTATTATAAAATCAAAAATACTAACTCTGACCTTAAATAGAACAGCTAGTTTCTAGTTCTAAATATAATAACTCAATTTATTTTGTCTCAAAAATTTATATTATATTCTCAAAAATATCCTAATAATTGTAAGATATTTTCACTCAAGTGTAGTTTCAATGTACATGATTGAATAATAATAATTTAAGGAAGTTAACACATATTTATTAGAAATAACTAACTTAACTAATTTTTTTTAATCCGTTCAAATTAATTATCTAGCTTTTACATTTAAAGAACAAGGTAGAATCTAATTAGCCGAAATATCATTTATTAGTCTTAAAGTATTGCTATATTTCGTTCGCAGATCTAACAATATAATGCTTCAGTATCTTTGACAAATCTATTTCATTGTTATTTCATTTTTCCGAACCTTTTGCTTTTTTGTTTTTACGTGGTAATCAGACAGTTTTGTCCGTGAGTCAACTTGAAAGACTATTAGATAGAGATGTCAATATAAGTTGTAGTTTGTTGTGTTCATGTTTTTTGAATAAATATTATTCTAAAAAGAACAGAAGGTGGCGTTAGTTTTTTTTTTTTTTTTTTATAACATACAAATTTTAAGATAGGAAAAAGAAATAAGAACGTGATGAGAAATAATGGTTGTGGCTTTATATAAAATAACTTATAGATACTATTAAGGAGGAAAAATAAAAAATTAAAAGGTTTTTTTTGTGTGCACTATTTTTTACGACAAAGGCATGGAAAAATAAAATATGATGAATAAGCTGCAATGTTATGTAGCTATATAGATTTGTTAGACGTATATGGCTGCCCAAATCATCACAGAAACTTTTAACAAATGGGCAATTTTTTTTTTAAATTTAAAACATTTTTAATGGGGCAAACCAATTGTATTTAAATGTCCTAATACGTGTGAAAGAGGACTCATCATATCTTCAAATGCTCCTTCCTGTATAAATTAATTAATATAGATACTGTTTAATACTATTAGGAAATTTAAATTGAAGAAATATTATCTTTACGATTTGCGTCTATCCCTCCCCCCCCTCCCAAACCATTTGTGTCCATCCATATCATTGACTAGTCTGAATGTTTTGCTTTTTTCCTACCATCCAAAAGAGTTTTTAACCTTTCACAGAAGAGCCAAAAGAGTAAATTAATAAATGAAAGTGACAAGAAATAATCAGAGAAATTCTATGAATGATCGGAGAGGAAATTAAAAGGATGCGAAAGATTAAATTGAAAAGAAAATATACATGGAAAAGGAAAAAAAATTAAAAGCAAACAACAAGGATCAGATAAAACCAAAAAAAAAAAAACATGGACCTAATTTAATTTAAAAACTGGTAAAACTATAAGGGCTAGAATATTAGTTTTCCTTTGTTCATATTATTACTATTGAGTCATGTTACCTACACATATTTGGAAACAAGCGAATGGTTCACAAGGGCTGAGAAAATTTCATGTCAGTTGTTTCTGCATTTCTAAAAGTTTACCTATATGGTTAGTTCATACATGCACATATGACCGTGCTTGCTTAAAAATTCTTGCATCTCTGCGTCAGATCACATCGAGAATTTGTAACATTGTGTTGAGAAAGTTTTAACTGACTCGATTTATTCGCATTAATGCAATAACCATACAGGAATCCATCAATTATTGGGTCCAGATTTGATTGATCTATGCTTCTTCCAACCACTATTTTTCTCTTAAAGTGCATCAACGAACTACCCCTACTTGCCCATATGTTCCATTAATCCCTTCTGATACTGGGTTGCTGCGAAATTCATCGCTGTTTCTGTGCTCATCAGTAGGAGAACTGGTGTCATCCAAGTACTGCTGGTACGTGTATGATAAAAAGCCCCAAAGAGCAAGTATCAAGGATATCACCTTCAACGCGTTCATCTTGTCATGGAAGAACACTAACGCCAAAATAGGTACAATTGGCAAACCCACAACACTTATCACATTTGAGAACACTGATGACACCTCCAGAATCAAACCCATAGTTCCCACATTAAAAACTTGATATGATATTGCAGTGAAGCTCAGATTCAGCACATAACTTGCCTTCCCCGTTCTATACTCCTTCATTTCTGCCTGCAAATTTCTAAATTCCCCACTAGCAAACAGCCCCACCAGTATTGCCAAAGTTGCCACAAAGAATTCGTACACTAACAAGTCCAAAATCACCTTGACACTTTGCTTTTTCAAAACCTTCCTGAAAGCCAACTGTGTCAGAGAAAGCACCAGTCCATATCCAGCTGAAGCAGCAACTGTGCATATGAACCCGATCGCATACTTCTTTTTTGAAACTTGTGCGGATGCTGATGGAGAATCATTGTGAAAGACAAGGAGGACGGAGGACATTGTTAAAAGGACTAAGGAGTTTATGATGTAAGGTGTGAATTTGAGCGAATTAAGGAAGAAGGAGAAGAAAGCATTGAAGGCTAATTGCGAGGCGGAAATAAGAGCAAATGTAGAAACAGGAAGGTAAGAGAGACCAACAGAGAACAAGTAGCTGTCTAATGCAACAAGAAGGCCAAGGGAGACATACACAAATGCAAGCTTTGAAACAGGGGGTTGTTCATGATTGTGAATGGTATTTGTTGCGGAGGGGAGTTCAAATGCAGCAATACAATAAAACGGCAGGAGCACAGGGAAACCCGCAACAATGACTAGTGTTTCCAACCATTTGCTGTGTCCACCTTCTTGGTAGTACAATCTTCCCAAGAGTGTTGCAGTTGATTGGCCCAGTAAAACAGAGACAGTATACAAGCCTATTCTTAACCAACGTTGATGTCTCTTTTGGTTTCTGATTGTGGTGCTGGCAGTGGCTTCATTATTAGGGAAATCATCGGTATCTCCATTGGGACTTGTTTTCTTGTCTGAGTGAGATTCTGTATCCCTATTTAGATTCTTCTCTTTGGCTTCATCAGGTTCTGAGGAAACAATCGAAATGGTCACTCTGTTAGCTGTATAGACGTTGTATGATAATAGAAAGGAACCTCCTATATCACTCATGGTTGATCATATACCATATTCTAAAATTTAAAGGATTTTGTATTGTAGGTTGCTAATCTGGAGGAAGAAAATGAGTAGGTGACTGAAATACCTGTAGAATTTCAGAACCCATGAGATGCAATAAAACATAAATTGTACTGCATGCATAGATATACATACATACATATATATATATATATAGAGAGAGAGAGATGTGTCCGGTGGTTGGTTTTATCAAAGTATGCATTTTTTTCAGGTTCATATGGTCTTAGAAGTCGTCGACCTTTACTAGAACCCATTCTGTTCCTCTGAATCATCCTTCTAATGCATATTTAGGTAGTTTAATGAGTACCTATATGTCATTGAAGCATCTCTAAGCTCTGTGTGTGTGTGTAGTGTGTGTGTGATCATCTATATCTGTGCAGCAAGTTTCTGCTGAGCAATTTGTGATCTAAGAACAGAAGAGATAGAAATGACAAAAATGAGAATGCCACTTACCTATTATGGAAAGCTGCAATTCTTGAGGTTCTCCCATGGCAAACATAAACAATTTTTTTTTTTTTTGGGGTGAGACTTGAGAGAAAGGAGAGAGAGAGAGAGACAGACAGCAACGAGTTCGAGTGGAGCTCGAGTGCAAAATGAGAGGCATAATGATACGTAGAAATAGATGAATCATAGAAGAGAGGCTGATATGTGTCACCTCACTGGTTGAATGTTAGGTTGGTTATTTTTGAAGATATTTGGTGCATTTAAGTTTTGCATGATTGATATGATGGTCCAACGTGAGCCTCATTTCTTTAGTTCACGGTACTAATCTAATAGTTTAGGATCCAAGCTACTACCACAAATTCCTAAAATAAGAACTAGTTGGGGAGAACCGACTTGGATGTTAATTTAAAAATAAATATTCAAAACTTATTCTATTTGAACCGTTCGTATTAGATTTGGATAGTTCATATTTGATTTTTTTTAAATAATTATTTTAATGGGTATATAATATAAAATAACGATAATATCTTAACTATCACTTTTTAAAAATAATTAATTAAAAAACACTAAATTTAGACTGTCCAGATTAGATACTCATATTAAAGATGAGCACCCAAACTGATTTTTTAGAGATTGAATTTGGTCATAAATATAATACTGAAATTCACTTTGTCTTTCATCTTTTTGCAAAATACCCCTATTGATTGTAAGAGGTTTCTACTAAAAGATAATTCTAATCATTCAATACATATGATTGAAGAGAATAGTTTAGAGAGATTAACACAAACTTGTAAAAATAACCAACTTAATTACTTTTTTTAATATTTTAAATTAGTTATTTAGCTTTTATATTAAGTATTAGAGGTAGTATTATCCTTCCTCCATATCCCTTCGTATCCTTCTCACTTATCTACCATAATTTGACAGCGAATTTTATTTTTGCTTGAGTCTTTTTCACATGGATTTGTTAAATTTGTGTTCTTATCTTCTTTTCTCTGTCTTTTAATAATTCTATTTTCATGCTAAATTATTGTAGTATGTAAAACTCTAAACTCATGTTTTCTTAATATATTTTGTTTTATTCCAAAAAAATGAGAGTCCAACGCTACAGATAGTCCATATTATATTTAATGCTTTGATTTTGGGACCTGAATTGATATTTTCTTAAAAGTTGGCTATCTGTTAGTTTTTAAATACAACTTTCATATATTTTTCATCCAATCCTTAATGTAAGACTTACTTAAATAATTTGAGTAAATTAAAAATGTTAGTTAAATTAGTTAATATGATTTTCCCCCCCTAAAACACCCTAAGCATATTCCTTACTTCCCTTTTCTCCCTTTCTCCTACTTGATTATTGTTAGAAATATATCGCTAGGTTTAATTTAGAAAAAAATTGATAAATATGTAAAATAAGTCTCATATATAGTATGAACATCAACTCTCTAATTAGGTCTTATATTGAGGATAGGGGGAGTATTTTATTGTATGCTCATTCTTTTGGGCTTTAATTTCACCTGTATATAGTTTTCCAGTGAAGCATACAATTGCCAAGTTGAGTAGGGTTCTTGCTTCATTGCTTATCATTGTGATAGGATATAATTTGGGTCTGCCAAATCTAGCTTTGGACAATCTAGATTTAAAGCTTTTAAATTTTAATTTTCAAATGATAGTTTATTTTTATGAAAAATTTTGAAAATTATCTCTATTCTAGATAGCACATCTATTAAAATAAAAATAGATTAAAAATGCCAAAATAATGTTAAATGTAGATAGCCTAATTAGAAGATCAAATTGTGATATTGATGCATGAATGATGAGGATGGAAATCCGAAAACTAATTCCCAACTTAATTCTTGTTTATACCTCTTTAATCGGCCAATTCGATCCAAAAATTAATATGTATAGTCAATTTCTAAAATTAATAATTAGGATCATCTTCATCCATTGCCTTTGCTAGATAATTAGAAAGGCAAGTCTGTTTGGTTAAAAAAAGACAGAGAATACAGGAATGGTAGGTCTCACTGGTCAAATATTCTCTCCTATTCCACGATTATACATATCAAATAGGATCTGAATTATGAAGTTGGATGTTTATGTTAAAAATATGAAAATGCCATTGTATGAAGAAATAATAAAGGATATCCATGAACTTTCAAATTGATATTCAGAACTGAATTACAATTCATTATATTCATATAATCACATTCTTTTATTTAAACATAATATAAGAAATATAATTGTTTATCATAATAAAATCACAGGCGTGTGATTTACTTAAACAAAGTACACAACACATATATTGAATGTCACTTAATATAAGAGCTATATAATTAATTTGAGGAGATTAAAAAAATTATAAAGTTGGCTATTTGTAATAAATTAAATGAGTGTTGACTTTCATAAAATGCCTCGTATGTATTGAAATTATCCCTTGATGAAGCCTCTAAACATGTGTAATCAATAGTAATATTTTGGTGAAAAAGTTATAAATTTAGAAGATAAAATAAATTGAAATATTATATTTAAAAAAAAAGTAAACATTTTATCTAGTTTTTTTTTTTTGGCTAGCTATATAGTTCTTATATTAAGAATAGAAGGTAAGAACGTAAGATATATATACTCATCATATGATTTTTATTTTTATTTTTGTTTTGAGTCCACGCTAATATTTGAGGAGGGATCAAACCCCATGTGTGTCCCGTCCCCCCCCGCCCCCCGGGGGGGGTAACAAGGATCAAACCCGCGTGTTAAAGCCACAAAGGGCACCCTTGGTACCACTCAGCCAAGAAGCTGGCATCATATAATTATTAAACAGATAATTATTATAAGTCATACTTTAATTATTAGAGCTCAATAATTAAGGACATCGATCATGGTGGAATGTGACTTTTTTTTTTTTTTTGCCGGATGGCGGATTGTGACTTTTTATTTTTTTGCCGGATGGTGGATTGTGACTTACAACAATAATTGCTGCTGAACTGTTTTTGGGTTTGACTAACTCTCTGTGATACATTACATAGTTAAAAAAAAAAAAGTAAGATTAATTAAGAGCTGGCAAGAACAATTTGCACCGAAACATTTTCCAGGGTTTTTTTTTGGCCTGATTCCAAGGGGAATTTCCCCATTTTCTACCGGACAAAAATTTATATTCTTTTGTTATTGGTGGCTTTTCCAAGCTCAATCATAATTATACTATATTTTTCCTGAAATTTATTCAAAATATAACTTATTAGTCATTAAAAGAAATGTCCCAGGCACTAATATTGCATTGTACGAGTATTTATTATAATAAATTAAGGTGGGGTTCTGTATTTATCAACTTATGAAAGAAGCTTTCACTTCCCAACTGTTTCCACTTATTACAAATAATAAATTGGTGGTCCCATCTGTTAACTGAGCCTTCCAAGAATTTGCATGCGTATCACGTGCATGAGAGACCCATGAAAATGATCTCTTCTGTGAGATAGACTGAAGAATTCTACGTCTTAGCATCACAACATTGAGAATCTGTAGATTGCCTTGTAAGAAAAGAATTCAACTACATGCATGCTTCCATATATCTGTGTGTGTGTGTGTGTTGAGAGAAATTCTTGCACTCCCAGTTTCATACTGTCCTGTTTTCTACTTGCTCAGATACTCCATTGAGCGAGTCTCTTGATAAAGCATCACTGTTTCTGTGCTGAGGCTGGGAATTGGTCTCATCCAGGTACTGCTGGTAGGTGTATGAGAGAAAGCCCCAAAGAGCAAGGAACAGAGATATCACCTTCAATCCATTCATCTTGTCATGGAAGAATATTACAGCCAAAATGGGTACAATTGGCAAACCCAAAACAGTTATCACGTTTGAGAACACAGACGACACCTCCAGAATCAAACCCACACTTCCCACGCTAAAAACTTGCCATGTTATAGCAGCAAAGCTCAAGTTCAGCACATAACTTGCCTTCCCCGTTCTATACTCCTTCATTTCTGCCTGCAAACCTCTAA
Source organism: Neltuma alba (assembly GCF_004799145.2). Lineage (NCBI taxonomy): Eukaryota > Viridiplantae > Streptophyta > Magnoliopsida > Fabales > Fabaceae > Neltuma > Neltuma alba. The sequence continues at coordinate 477,950 of NW_021636165.1, read as the reverse complement.
ATTCCCCACTAGCGAACAGCCCCACCAGTGTTGCCAATGTTGCCACAAGGAATTGGTATATTATCATGTCTAGAATCACCTTGAAATTTACCCTTTTGAAGACTTTCCCGAATGCAAGCTGTGTCAGAGAAAGCACCAGTCCATACCCGGCTGAACCAGCAACTGTGCATATGAACCCAATCACATACTTCTGTTTTGAAACTTGTGTGGATGCTGAAGGAGAATCAATATGAAAGACAAGGATGACGGAGGAGATTGTTAAAACGACTAAAGAGTTTATGATGTACGGTGTGAATTTGAGTGAATTAAGGAAGAAGGAGAAGAAGGCATTGAAGGCTAATTGGGAGGAGGAAATAAGAGAAAAAGTAGAAACAGGAAGGTAAGAGAGGCCAACAGAGTATAAATAACAGTCTAATGCCACAATAAGGCCAAGGGTGACATAAACAAGTGCTAGCTTTGAAAACGGGGGCTGTTCCTGGTTGTGAATAACGGTATTTGTAGCAAACTTTTTTTTGGATGCAGGGATAGAGTACAACGGGAGGAGAATAGGGAAACCCACAAGCTGGACAAGTGTTCCCAACCATTTGCTGTGTCCACCTTCTTGATAATACTGTCTTCCCAAGAGTGTTGCAGCTGATTGCGCCACCAAGACAGAGACAACATAGACGGCTATTCTTAACCAACGTTGATGTCTCTTCTTGTTTTTGATTGCAGAGCTTTCTTCATTAGGGATATCACCGGCATCTCCATTGTGATCTGTTTGCTTGGCTGCATCAGACTCTGTATCAACATTTGGATTCTTCTTGTCCTTGGCTCCACCAGATTCTGATAAAACAATTCAAATGACCGATCAATTAGCTATACATAGGTGATCATATTCTATCCCAAGAAAGTGGGTAGCTGACTGAAACACCTGTAGAGACCACGGTATCATGAAGCATTTATATTACATAGATATGTCCGGTGGTTGGATTTATCAAAGTCTGCCTATGTTTCAAGTTCATATGCTCTCTTAGATATCATCCAACTTCACATTAGAACCACGCTATATTCCTCTATTGCATCCTTCTCATGCTGTTTAATCTCAGGCAGGTAATTTTCATGAATCCAAGTTAAAAAGCTTTGAACATCAATTTTAAGTAGCTATGTCATTGAAGTGAGATCATGTTTATATATGTGCAGCAAATTTCTGCAGGATGATATGTGATCTATGAACAGAAGAGAGATGATAGTATATGTGTGTGCACAAGATGAGAAATTTGACATACCGATTGTAGAAAGCTGCAATTCTTGAGGTTCTCCCATGTCAATTGCGAAGAAATTATAGAAAATGAGTGAGAGAAAAACGAAATGGATTGATATATTATATAAAGAGAGAGATATGAATCATACACAATAAAATAGGAGGCAGACAATATAGGGTTCAAACTCAACAATGATGCTCAACCACCAGTGACATGCAACAATTCTTTATACGACTCAGCAATGCTCAACTGTTAGGTTGGTTATTTTAGCTTTCAAATGGACAATATCTTTTCAATCTTATCTTGCCTAATATTTGACACGGTGTGTTTTGCATGATTCATAATGATAAAAGACAAATACCTTCCAATTAGGTTTGTTTTATAAAAAGATCTAAGAACTTATAATTGTTTAAGGAACAAGAGTCCTTATATTGTTGACTTTAACTTGAGTTGAAATGGATAATAGGTAATCTTTCATGCAATGTTGTGTTCTTCCACTCGTGATTCTCTAATTGAGAATTTTCACGTACATTGTTGTGCTTATTTTTACTATCTTTCATTGAAATATATTATTTTTGGCTCTTAATGTAAGAGTGAAATAATTTATTTGTAAATATTAAGAAAATTAATTAAGTTAGTTATTGATAATAAATATATGTTGGATTCTTTCAAATTATCATATTTAATTATATGCAATAGAACTATATGTTTCAAGGTGAAAATTCCCTTCATATATATAAAATCAATCAGATACTCTGAAAAAAGTTATAAATTTAAAAGATAAAATGAATCAAAATTTTATATTTAGAATTAAAACAAACTCCTTATTTATCTCTTATATTTAGGATGGTTAAAAGTAATGTTTTCGGACAATATTCACCCTTTGAGAAAACCAGCATTAGTTTGGTGCACGGCCGGTAGTTGCACGTGATCCGCACGTGGCCTTGCCTTCTCTGCCCATTTGGCCACAGCTACCCCTCTGTCCATATTCTCACTCACTCACGCGACTCACTTGCAAAATGTTTCGTAACTGTAAAATTCAGCAATGGAAAAGGGAAATTTGCAGAGGAAAAGAAAATTGCATTTACTCCAACAAAAGAAAGGGAAAATTGCATATTTTCCATCGCAGATGACTGTTTGGTAGCATCTACTTCGCAAAGACCATTTTCCAGCACCTTCAGATTTTCCCTCAAACATGGGAGAATCCGTTCATTCGATTTTATATAGATAGGATCCAATTTTCCTGCATGAGAAATTCCCAAATGTCCCTTCACCCGCTCAACCGTTCATCATTCTCGTTCACTCCTTTGTGTCCGCGTTCACGGCTGTGGCTTATTGATTGATGGACCATTCTGGGGTCAATCGTCATCAACAGTGCCTTCTTCTTCATTCTCCCTCGGAACCGACCCGACCCGAGTTTGACCATCTTGGTCCAATTGCTCTGCAAGAGGAAAGGTGGTACAGTGTGAAAACCCAGCACGTCGATTGCGGTTCTGTTATCGCCGGCGGATTCTTCATCCTCCTTTGACGGCTTCTTTGTTCGTGGTTATCTGCAGCTCTTCATATCTGCCTTCTTCACTGTCCCTTTTTTTTCAAAACAAAATTTATTGCTGCGCTCATCTAAACATGAATGGAGGTTGGGGCGTTAAGCGATGAAGAAGATGACGGAACAAATTTTTTCGAATGAGACGAGAGTATTTTGGATATTTTGTGTTCTATATTTTTCTGATTTTTTTTTATTTATCATTTTCTTTTTCTTTACCAAACATTCATGCGGTTGGAGTTTTTCATTCTACTATCTCTTCCTTCCCTTCCAGTCCACTCCATTTCCTTCATTTCCATCAAAATTAAAGTTAACGCAGCGATTACCTCAAATTCTTAAAGTATAAGGAGTGTTTTTTTTCCTTGGAACAAACAAAATAAAGATATAAGGATCAATTTAAAAATTCAAGTAAATTATAAGAATTAAAATATTAGCGCTCAATTTTACAAAAAAGGATTAATTTTCCAATATATATATAGAAAACAGCAAAATTTTGGGGGTACGTAATTAATTTGTTTCCTAAAAAAATGTTTGATTTTTACTTAAAGAACCTGACGTGTGACGCTCAAATAATATTAAAAACTGATTTTTTAAAATTATTTCATAAAATAAAAACAAGAAGTTGTACTAGCTATTCGCAAAGACAAAAGCTAGGCTAGGTTCTTCATAATTATTAAATTCATTTTTATAATCAAATTGACAAAAATGCTCTCTTTGCAATCATCCATGGTATAACACAGGCAAAGCTATCACAAAAATAATACAAGGAACACAAAAGGTGACATAACAGGGATAAAAATGTTCTGATAATAGGGGTATTATACGGAAAAAATAATTAGTATCGGATACTCCAAATTTAACTTTATATTTAAGAAGAAATAAAAATTTTCAAATAAACCTTTTGTGTAGGATAAGACGAAGTAGATAGTGAAAGAGAGCATAGCACATCTCCCAAATTAAAGGGTTCTATTATGATTCATTCATTGTAAAATGCTGAACACGTTTCGATCCCAAAAAAAAAAAATGGTCAACACGTGAGTAACAATTTGGGTGTCAACTAATTATATGGCCATTAATTAATTGAATCCTTCAGGAACCAAATCCTCAACAGCAATCCTACCATTCATGCATTAATTTGAAGAGAGAGTGACATATAAGAATTATGCCTGAGATATGGTATTTTTGTTTTTGTTTGTTAGGAGCGTGGGCATCCTCTGCCGGTCTCAGAAACTAGTATTCTTCAAGTTATGTACATAGAGCGAAAAACAGACTCTTATCAATTAAATTTGTATATAAGATCCACTTTGTAGTTCAATTTTTTAATTAAAGTAGTTAGTTTTATAATAAGAAACCCAGATACTCCTCCGATCCTTAATATAAGACTCAATTCTTGAGTTGGTTTTGGTCCTAAATATAAGACCTATTTCTCATATTTATCAATTTTCTCTAAATTACCCCTATGATACTCTCTCAACCATAATCAAGTAGAAGAAGGAGAGGGGGTATTAAGAAAGATGATTATGGTGTTTTAGGAAAAATGTGTCATTTTTCTTATAATTAACTAACTTACCTAACTTCCTTAATCTAATCAAATTAGTTCAATGGGTCTTATATTAAGGACCAGAGGAGTAGTATACAAAGAGTTGTGAATCAAACGCTGCTAAAATATCACACATATATATATATATGGTCCATATCTTGTTATTACACATTATTCTTACTCTTTTCTCTTCATTTCTTTGGGTGTAGAGGATTTGGATCGACTATTTAATCCTACTACCTGGTTCGTTCATTCATTCATTCATTCAAATCTTGAGATGGTGAACCTCTAAGAGAATCTCCACTTTTTCTGACTTTAGTATTGGGTTGGATTTCATCCAGATATTGCTGATAGATATATGAGCAAAAGCCCCAGAGAGCAAGCACCAATGGTATGGCCTTCAAGCCTTGCATTGCTTCATGAAATATCACCACAGCCAGAATAGGCACAATTGGAAAACCCACAACACTAATGGCATTAGAGAACAAAGAAGACACCTCTAGAATCAAACCCAGATACCCCACTGTATAAAGCTGCCATGTTATAGCACTGAAGCTCAAAATTATCACATAACTTGCCTTCCCCATCTTGTACTCCTCCATTTCTGCCTTCAATCCTTTGAAATCCCCACTACCAAACATTCCCACCATTGTTGCCAAAGTTGCAACCAGTGAGTGATACACTAACATGTCCAACACCACCCTGAAGTTTTCATTTCTCAGAACTTTCCTGAATGCATATTGTGTCAGAGAAAACTCCAGTCCATACCCAGCTGAAGCACCAACTGTGCTTATGAACCCTATTACATACTTCTTCTTTGAAATTTGTGAGGATGATTCTGAAGAAGAAGAAGAAGAAGAAGAATCATCGGTTTCAAACACAAGTAGGATGGAGGAGATTGTTAGAAGGACCAGAGAGTTTATGATGTAAGGTGTGAATTTCTGTGAGTTAAGGAAGAAGGAGAAGAATGAGTTGAAGGCTAAGTCTAATGAGCAAATGATGGAATATGTAGAGACAGGAAGGTAAGAGAGACCTATAGAGTATAAGTAACAGTTTAATGCAGCAAGTAAACCAAGGGAGGCATACACAAATGCCAACATTGACACAGAAGGTTGCTTCTGATTGTGATTAATGTTGTTTGTCGCAGTAATGGAGTGTTTGGAAGCAGGAATACAATAAAATGGGAGCAGAATAGGGAAACCCACAAGCTGGACGAGTGTTCCTATCCATCTGCTCTTTCCACCTTGTTGGTAGTACTGCCTTCCCAATAGGGTTGAAGCTGATTGGCCCACCAACACAAGAACAGCGTACAAGGCTATTCTTAACCAACGTTGATGTCTCCTTTGGTTTTTGACTTCAGTCTCTGGTTGATTAGGGACATCATTAGCATCTCCGTTGGGATTTTCTTCCCTGCCCGCGTTAGATTCCGTCAATTCTTTGGCTCCATCTGACTCTTGAAAAAAAAAAAAAAAAAGTCCAATAATTATATAGAGTATAATAACATGCATGTCAAATATTAGATTTATATATGTACAAACACAAAAATGCACCAAGTTTTTGCTTGTGATTTCTGTTATGAAAACGGAAGATATATAAAATTGGGTATCATATAGAAGATGAGAATTGTGACGTGCCTATTATGGGGAGCTGCACTTGAGGTTCTCCCATGGCTAATGTGAAGAAATTGAGAAGAAGAGAGAGAATAATGAGTTTGAGGTTGAGAACGAGTTTGATACCCGGAGGCGTGGAATTTTGAGACAGCTTTATGATTCAAAAACTAGAGCAAAATCAAAAGTAGCAAAGTGCAAGAAATCACAAGAGACAAATTAAAAACATAGTTGAGGAATTCCCAACTCAAAACTCAACACACAAAATGGAGCAGGAGTCCAAGAAAGATGTGTTACCTTGGTGATTTTTATTCCTCGGACCTTTTAGCGTTGGCCTCTCTTTTCTTTTAATGTCTCCAACCCCTTTTATATGCAGATCATGACTAGAGATCACTCAATATTGCACCATTATGACTAGGATTCTTGCCATGCTTTGTATATAGCTTCCATTTTTATGCTTATTAAAAGAGATTTGGCTTTCATAAAAGACAGGTCAATCTTACAAATCTTTATCAACCTCAGTTTTAATTTTGGAACATTTTCCTTGCCACCACTGTTCAGAAGGTCTTTTATTAATTCACCCTTTTCAAATTTTCCCCTTTTCTTTTTCCTTTTGAAATTTTCACACACAAGTTTCACTCAAATGAAATTAAATAAAAAACAAGGAAAGAAAGGAGACGCAAGATTCAAATCATTTAAAAAATATTTATTTTTTAGTAGTATTTTATTAGTTTTGTAGCAATGCTTGGACAGGTGATCACAAGAAGTTATTTCCACCCTCTATAAAACTTGGCAGAACAACCCCCATCATCTGCCAACCATCGTAAGTTAGATGATGTTGCAGAAGTTTATGGCAATATTTCACAAAGCCAAGGAATAATCTATATCACGAATCACTATGATGTCGACATAAAAGATTAGTCAAATTAAAGAAGATTAACTAATTCGAATTAATGAACAGGTCGTGTTGATAAAGGTATAAAGTAAGAAAATATAAGGGACATAAGAGAAATATAAGAGCATGCAAGAGGGAAGTAACAGAGATATCCATTGATAAGACATGGGGGATAATTATCATTCTTTTGATTTTGACGTGCGAACAAGCCACAAGCAAGGACCGTATTCATCCTTTGCCCCTTGATCACTAAAAAATAACTCAAAGATTATATACATGCATACATACATACATACATATATATATATGTAATGGCTCATAGAACTCGTACACTGGATGAAAGTTCTTTAACTTAACGTCTTCACTTCAAGAAAGCAAGATAAAAGCAAGTGCATAGCTAAGTCTCTTGGAAGAGTTGGGTTCATGAAGACCACAATTAGAGTCATTAATCCTAATAAAGAGTTGGAGATATATTTATGGACATCCACTATGACACTAACTCCTCTGTTTCTAAACCTAAGAGTTAATCAGGATCCTAAATATAAGATATCAATTCATTTTGTCTTTCAAATTTATAGTGTTTTCTTGAAAATATTATTATTGATTATAAGATATCTCCACCGAAGTATAGTTCCAATGTACATATTGAATGAGAGTAATTTAAGAAAGGCAATATTATAATTAACCCATTTAACTAATTTTTTAATCTTCCCAAATTAATTATCTAGTTTTTATATTAAGAACCAAGGATAGTAATGATTAATTAACTCAGAATGAGGTGTCCAACGTCCCTAAAAGCACTCCCAACACGGCTTCAAGCAGAGTACAATCAGAACCAACTTCTCAATGTTTTACTTTTTCTAGTCAACGGCTTTGCCTGTTAGTTATTGGCCTAGATCGAAGACTTTCAGGTTGATGATACTCACTAAATGCACACACCTGCTATATTGTTATTTACCTGCGAGAAAGAGAGAGTTTTTTTTTCCCCCAATATAAGTTATCTTATTAGATTTATTTCACTTCTACCCCTAATTTGTTGTTGTTTTGTTATTTTTTTAAAAAAATATATTAAATGGGAAGTAAAATTGAAAAGTTATTAAATTTTGAAAAAAAAATCATAATATTTAAAAATTATTTTATTCTGATAAAACATGTTAAAAATGTCTTATAAATAAAATCAGAAAAATGCTGACGCAAATATTAGAACAATTCCGCCCTCTACTTGGGAAATTTTAGAACCATTACGCTATTTCATGGACATGTATCTCATTGTGTGGAGAGAACATGTTTAGCAAAAGGAGAATGTTAGGTTTGGAAATTAAATGAGGAGTTTGGCATAAAGCAATGTTTTTTTTTTCCCCTCTTGTGTTAATTTTATGGGGAATAAGTGGAGACTCCAAGGAAAGCATATATAATTTTTTGACAAATAAAATGTCCTCATACAATTTTTAATATTCCAACCATACCCCTTGGCCTAATATCTTAAAAATATACCAAGCTTATAATTAAAAGACTAACATAATATTTTCAAAATGAAAATATTGAACTAATTACAATATCATGACATTTTAAGTAAGAATCACAAAATAAATTATTATATGAGCCTTTCTTTGCCCTCCTTGTTGCCAAATATGACGAGTTTCATGCCTGTTTGGCATAGCCTATAAGCAGCTTGTCAATCATAATTTATGAAATACGAGATGTATATATATATGTATATATTTATAAGTGGTTTGAGTTGTGGTTCCAAACAGGGGCTTCATAAAATAAAAACGAGACAACTGGGTCAGACTGTGAATATGAAAATATCACCGTGCCTTGTGTGTTGGGTCTTGGAGTTGTAGTAGTAGTAATAATAATAATAACAACAACAACAGTTTTAGTTACGAGTAAGCTTGCCCCACCGATGATGATGATATTTCCTTCAAGAAAGTAATTAACTTATAATAAGGGAGACATACAAGCTTTGGCCCTAGAGCTTCAATTATTGCAATATATTATTGGTTAGCACTTGAGCAAAATTAAGCTGTCAATGAAAGGCAATAAAATATTTAAACATTGTTTTGTTGGTCTTTTTCTTTCTGTGGTGTTAACGAAGCTTAACATGTGAGGATGCTTTCCTAAAAAACGAAAAGAGTTTGTGGAGAATTCAAGGGAAGGATAATTCTTGACAAAAATGTCCTCACCCAATTTTTAACGTTCCAACTATAGCCCTTGATTTATTACATAATAAAGAATTTGCATCATTGTGGGCAATTTAATTTATAAGTGTCTTCATTATTTTTCCCTTTTCCTACATATATCTTTCAATATATATATATATATATATTCATACCAAACATGTAATAGTTGTTATTTCCCATTCCTTTTCCATTTATACGATACACTATCATTATTTTATTTACGCCTCAATCATAACCCCCCAAAAACAAAATACTCTTTCGGTCCTAAATATAAGATCACCTTTGTAGTGTAATTTACATTACAAAATGGGTCTTATATGTGGGACTGGAGAAATAAATAAGTAACATGTATAATTCATTATTCTTTTCACCGTGTGAGACTGTGAATCTCTGAAATATCACTATGGCTTGTGTGTTGTTGATGAGTCTTTGGAATCAGTCTCATCCAGATACTGCTGATAAACGTATGACAAAAAGCCCCAAAAAGCAAGCACCAAAGATATCACCTTCAATCCATTCATTGTGTCATGGAACAACAAAACACCCAAAATTGGCACAATTGGCAAGCCCACAATGCTTAAGGCATTAGAGAACAAAGAAGACACCTCCACAATCAAACTCAAACACCCCACTGCATAGACTTGCCATGTTATAGCAGTGAAGCTCAATGTCAACACATAACTTGTCTTCCCCATCTCATACTCCTCCATTTCTGCATTCAAAACACTATACTCGCCACTTCCAAACAGCCCTATCACTGTTACCAAACACGCCACAAGTGACGGATACACTATCATGTCCAAAGTCGCCTTGAAACTTTTGCCCCCTACAACTTTACTGAATGCAAGCTGTGTCAGAGAAAGCATCAATCCATACACAGCTGCAGCAGCAAGTGTGCTTATGAACCCAATCGCATATTTCTTTTTGTCTGAAACTTCACTGTTGGATTCTGCAGAAGAACCGGTTTGAAGAACGAGGAGGATGGAGGAGATTGTTAAGAGGAATACAGAGTTTATGATGTAAGGTGTGAATTTCTGTGAGTTGAGGAAGAAGGAGAAGAAGGCATTAAAGGCTAATTTTGATGAGCATATAAGAGAATATGTAGAAACAGGAAGGTTAGAGAGACCCACAGCATATAAGAAGCAATCTAATGAAAGAAGAAGGCCAAGAGAGACATAGACAGAAGCCAGCATTGAAGCAGAAGGTTGCTTATCATTATGGTGAATGGAGTGTTTGGATGCAGGAATAGTATAAAATGGGAGAAGAATAGGGAAACCCACAAGTTGGACGAGTGTTGCTATCCATATGCTGTTTCCACCTTCTTGGTAGTAGAGTCTTCCCAGGAGTATTGCACTTGATTGGCCCACCAACACAAGGACAACGTACAAGCCTATTCTTAACCAACGCTGATATCTCTTTTTCATTTTGATTACTCGTGTGCTTGATTGGCTTCACAAATTACCATTAACCCCATTAGGGATTGTTTCGGTTGCTCCTTCAGATACTGAAAGAAATAAATAAATGAAAATATTAGTCCCTGAACTATATATAAGAACATGACATTAGAACACAAGTTCATCTGAAAGTGTCAAAACAGTAGAATCAGGAGACAAGATTGTGAATACGGAGCAAATTTTTGCTGTGTATTCGTAATTTCAGCAGAGGAAGAGAGATCAAACTTATTTACATTATTAATTGACCTATACCTATTTTGGTAAGCTTCACTTCTTGAGCTTCTCCCATGGCAAATTTGAACGAATTTCAGAAGAGAGAAGAAGAAAGGAATTAGTGGCTCTTGTTGTAATACTACACTTCGTCGTTTATATATTTGTAAGTCCGGACAAGTTCAAACGAATTCCATTTTACATGGAAGATATATTGTTTGACAAGTAATTACAACGAAAAGGAATTATTGATGAAGCCAAAAGGCCATTTTATCGTTTAAAAAATTAACAATTTTTTTAATATAATACATTCATTAATGCCGTCACTAGTGTGTGTGGTGTGTGTGTGTATGGCAACCAGCTTGCATCTAAGTTTGCTTAATTAGTTTAGTTACCTCTTGGCTGGAGTTAAGGAGGTGTCACAATACTAAATAGGCGGAATATATCATGAAGGGTTGGCACAAGATTTTTTAAAACTACATACACAAACAAATGCATTTATATACATCTGTACATGTTTCTGTTTGGGCGTTTTATTATCAATGTTTTTTTTTAAACGACGTAAATTTATTTTTTTATAAATGCATTCAATTTTTGTAACTCAACATTATATAAATACATGTAACAAATCCTTTGAAATTAATTCAGGCCAAATAAGTCATGGGGCAACCAAAAAAGGGAAAAAGAAGAAGAAATAGCTGAGATGAAGATTTAGGATCCACATATATGATGATGTCGCGTGAAAAAGAAGTCATACTAGAATATGTGATGTTTATGTACTCCTCTAGACCTTAATATAAGATTTATTTAACTAATTTGATTACATTAAGGAAGTTAGATAAGTTAGTTAATTACAAGAAATATGACATGTTTTTCCTAAAATATTATAATCATCTTTCTTAATACCCCATCTCCCTCTTTACTTGGTAATGGTTGAGGGAGTATCCATAAGGGTAATTTAGAGAAAATTGATAAATATGAAAAATAGGTCTTATATTTAAGACCAAAATCAATTCAACAATCGAGTCCTATATTAAGAACCAGAGGAATATTAATTTCCAGTTTTAATACTTATTTAGGGTGCGTTTAGTATAAGGGAAAATGAGAAGAGGGAAGTGAAAGGAAAATTTTAATAAGCTCGATTTAAAAAACTAAAAAAGTGGAGTTAAAAGCTTTTAATTAATTATTATTATTTTATACTATCTCTTCTCTTTATTAAAATTTCAAAACCTCACTTCTCTAATTTTTTAAATAGAACTCATTAAATTTTCATTCTCCTTTCCTCCCCTCCATTTCCCTCATACGAAACAGTAGTTTAGTGTATATGTCTATCAACCTCCTTGTGAATAATTTTACTTAGTTCACCTCTTCATGGAGTTAAAGATAGGATACTAAATAAATAGTTGAATATGCTCCTATGGTTCTTAATATAAGATTTGATTGTTGGATTACTCTTGGTCTTAAATGTAAGATCTATTTCTCATATTTATTAATTTTTTTCTAAATAACCCTCTATTGATATTCTCTCAATTGTAATCAATTAGAAGAGGGAAGGAGGATATTAACGAAGATGATCATGATATTTTAGAAAAAAAAACATGTTATATTTCTTATAATTAACTAACTTAACTAACTTTCTTAATCTAATCAAATTAGTTAATTAGATTTACATTAAGAACAGAGGAAATGGAAGGTAAGGGGGAAGAGTAAGTTTTCTTTTCTTTTCTCTTTTCCCTTGGCCATCGAGGGGGAATAAGTTATCTATTTAATTTGTTCGGTGTCAAGATTATGTCATTGTATTACGAGGCCTTGTACAGGAATACAGAAGGGAATTGATACATATGAATATCTAGATCTACGTCTGCGTGTGGCCATCCAACAAAATATACGTACGTAAGGTACGTACGAGAGACCAGTGGAGACCAACAAGTATATATCCGTATAAATAATATCTGATTAGTTGTTTGTTATTGTTGGTTCGTTTTGTGACTTTCTATCTGCAAACTAAAAGATTGGGAGTTAATTATTTGAACTCTAAATAAGTTATTTGGAAGAAATAACAGTAACAAAATATCCCATGATGTAACGAGAACAAAAGATGACAAAGCAGTCGCCATTTACCAGCTGTTGAAATTGAAGGTGAAGGTTTATGCTGTACAGAATTCTTGAGAAAAGAATGACATGTTTTCATGAATAATGATGATGCAGATGCAAATAAAATTCTTTCAGAGCCTACGAAGAACGAACTGTTAGTCGATTTATGTCCACTTCAAAAATTAACCAAATTAATACAGTACAGTGCACGATCCGGGTCATATTCTCTTTAGGGAGTCTCTAAATAGAAATCCTAAGTAACTAAGTATGTAAAAGATAAAGAATAAACTTGGAAAAGGATTGATTTTCTTTTTAACTAACTAAATGGCAAAATTTAAAAGAATGCAAAATGAGTAAATAATTATTTTTTTGGGATTTTTTTTAGTTTATAAAATGGATATGAATGAAATAAACAAAGAAAATTAACAAGTGATAGCAAATGGAAAAGCAATCTTCTAGCACAATGACTAAGGCTATCATCACTTCAATTAATTTGGGAGTTAGCTAAATTCAAAAGACTCTAAGAGCTACCTCTTAGACTAGGGTTTAATTAGAATAATCAATATCAAACCATCTTGCATATTAATTACTCACAATTAAGCTGTTTCAGCACAATTAGCTAAAGAGAATCAAAGAAAAAAATTAACATTTTTAGTTCAATAACCAAGCTACCTTGAATTACCACTGAATATTCATAATAATTTCAAAACATAGTCTAAACAAGTACATGTTGAATTAGAAGGTGTATCAGACTCTAGCTGAGCTTGGAAGGAGTTTAACTATTGTAACAACTCTTTAATCTCTTGAGAACATGTTGAATTAGAAGGTGCTTCATTCCACATACTATTTCCTGCAACAAAATGAGAATGCAAAGGTAGATCATGATTGCTATTAAACCAAGTCATGCATGAGTCATACAATCAATTCCCAACAAAAACCAACCTAAAGAAACTCAAAACAATTCTAAAAAGCTAGAAAAATCAGAAAACTAATACAAAAACACACAAACAGAGAAAAATCTGGAAAAATTCCAGAAAATAAAGAAAATTGAAAAACTGCCTAGAATGAAGGAATTCTGCCAAAATTCACCACACTTGGGACTAAAACGCATAAAAGACAAAAATACCCATATTAGAATAATGTTAAGACAAAATGTATATTTTGTTATAGGCTTGAAATATTTTATTTCAGACAGGAATATTTCATTACATACTAAAATATTTTGTTTCAGATAAGAATATTTTGATAACTGTTTGAAGTGAGATATGGTTTATCTTACTTGAACTTATATTACAAAAAATTATAGTAAGAACTGTCATTTGCTTCTTATCTTTTGATCTTACATATTATTAATTTCAAAATGTATTACTAAATTTTAAGAAGATTATAATTTTAAAGACCTAGTGATAACTTTTTTTGATAAAAATTTTATAATTTTAAGGAATTATTCATAATTCATTGGGATAAATTTTAAGGAAGTATTGACTTTTTTATTACTTTTTTTTTGTATATAAATTTGTTGGGATACGATAGAAAGCTATTTCTGATTTTTAAAATATTTAATCTATTATTTATTTATTTACTATTGTAAAATGAGTTAAAATTTAATGTATTTACTTTTAAAACAATATATATGATCATGCGGTTTCTTTTTTCTTAGAAGAGGAGTGTATAAGGTTGGAGTCCCAAGCTCTAAAATACCAAGGGGTATTATAATCTTTTAATTTTATATATCTTGTTATAAATAAAATAAATGCATGTATTCCTTCCACATATTACCTCCCACCAAATATAAAATAAAAACCCCATTCCCAATCCCACTACCATTACCATTCCCAATCCCCTTTCCATCAAAATCAATCTCTCCCACCAAACATGGAATAAAAGCCACCTTTTAGACTCAGTTTAATTAGAATAATCAATACCAAGCCACCTTGCATAATAATTACTCACAATTAAACTGTTTCAACACAATTAGCTAAAGAGAATCATAGAAAAACAATTAGCATTTTTAGTCCAATAACCAAGCTACCTTGAATTACTATTAAATATTTACAATAATTTCAAAACACAGTTTAACCAAGTACAATGTAAATAAATTAAAGTTAATTACAGCATAATGTCAAATGCTAATCAAGGATTCCAACAATATAAATCATCGCAGCACATTCAAATATTATAAAATTCATTCTAAGACTGAGAAATCACAATTAAAATGAAAGAAGTAAATATTAGAAGAGCTGAAACTCCCTTTTGAAGCTCCAAGTTCAAGTTATAAATACTATGCTACAGAATTGAAGGATTTAGCTAAGCCTCTGCATCACTAAAGCTCTACTAAATGCTTCAATAATCACAGCCATAGCAGAACAGTGAAGGAGCCAATGAAAAATTCAGAGAAGTGCCGGAGACGGTGATAATGGGGGACTTGAACGGGAGCGGGAGAACGATGATGATGCTGGATGGAATTGGACCGATGGAATATGAAATCTGAAGGTGCAATTTTGCCATTCAAGCTCTGCTTCTGTCGAGCTCCTGTGGCCTCCACGTTGTCGCAATCCTCTGCTTCTCACGTTGTGTTTGCTGTCGCGTCGGGAAGAAGGAGGCAATGAAGTCGATGGTGATCTCTGTCGAGCTCCCCTGGTCTCCTCTCTCCCTCTGTTGCCGTCAAGCTCTTCTCGCCCATGTTGCTCGTGCCTTTGGTCTCCGTTCTCTTGAATATGATGATGAATAGTGTAGGTTTTGGGGAGGGAGCAAAACGCTTTTATTTATATATATTTTTTCCTTTTCTTTTTTATTTTTATTTTTAAATCTACCAAAAACCTGCAATCAAAATTTAAGAATAAGGTAGTATTAATTGTCCTTCAAAATCAATTAATCACAATTATGACAAATTTTACTCCTATTATGCACTAATTCAAATTAAAGCACTCTAATATGAATGAAACTCAAATAATGCAATCAAGAACCAATAATAATGACAAAAACCCACCAAAAATATATAAAAATAGATGTAAAAACATAGATTTGTCAGCTTGCACACAAAATAAAGGAAGATATAACCCTTATTGTATAGACAAGGGCCTTAGCTACATATGTGTGTATGCCTGTATATCATACTTAAATTCCAATACTCTCATCATATAATGACACGATCAATCATTTTGTACGTTCTTCCATCAGTAAGTTAAGTTGTTTGTGCCTTTACAAAAGGATGGTCTAGTAATGCTGCAGGAGATGGTCTCTTCGCAAGAGTTCTTGTAAAGCAGAGTTGGAGAAAATCTTTACCCTCCTTGCTTAACTCTTCTAGTGTGGGCGGGTGCTGCTCTTTAAAATGAACATTAAACAAGACCTGCACCTGCTTATCAACAAATGAATCTCTTCTAGTGTTAACTATATATTATAGGAAAAATTGGTAAAAAAATCCCCATTTGAAAAGTTAACTATAGAATGGGACCTAACCTTAAATGCAATAAGTTTCAGGGGTAAAAAAACCAAATAACCTGAGTTGCATATTGTTGATGCCGAGTTGCATATGCTTGATCCTAATATCACATATGCCTAGTTGCATATAAAATCTAATTGCATTTCACTAATTCTAATTGGATATCTTTGATCATCAGTTGTATATGCTACATCCTAATTGTATTTTGCATATGCCTAGTTGTATATAGGACCTAATTGGATATCATTGATCCTAATTCAATATATGTGATCCCAAGTTGCATATTCTTGATCCTAATTGCATATTGAGATGCCTTGTTGCATATAGGGCTCAAATGCACATCATTTGTCCTAATTGCATCTCATTGATTCCAAGTTGCATATGCTTGATTCTAATCGCATATTACTATGCCTAGTTGCATATAGAACCTAATTGCATATCAGTAATTCCAATTACATGTTCTTGATATCTAGTTGCATATTACATATGTCTAGTTGCATATAGGACCTAATTGCATATCATTGATCCTAATTATATGTTCTTGATCTTAGGATGTCTAGTTGTGTATACGATCTAATTATATATCAATAATCCTAATTATATATCTTTAATTAATCTCCAATTGCATATGTTTGATCTAATTGCATATTACTGATTCTAATTGCATATTCTTAATCTCTAACTGCATGTGCTTGATCTTAGTTATATTTCATTACAGGTATTTTGGTAATTTTGTTTCCCTTTTTAATTCTCCAAAAGGACGTCAAAAATTCATGTCTCATTCTACAATTAACTTCTCAAATAGCAATTTATCCCCAATTTTTCCTATATTATATGGGATACTATTTATCATATTGAAAGGTGACGTAAAGAGCAGCAATGGCTGCAGTAATATTGGGGTCATGAAATAGGATAACCTTTCGTAAGAAATAGAGGCGAAGGACATTGTTTTTTGGGACCAAATCCACCAGCATTGTTAAAACAAGGAGAATGACCATGCAACCCAGTTCATATGTTCCCTTCAGCATTTCAACCACGAACACTAAATAAACACACCGCACTGCCAGGTGGATGATGGGGAAAGGCTCGGTAACTTGAATATAAAAAAGATCCTTTGTTTCCCACTTGTTAAAGTTGGTCATAGAAGTGATTGAATTAGCAGCCGCATCAGCATCTTCTTTCTTTACTACTGCACTCAAGTGTCTGGTTACTTTGACAAGAATGGAAAACACACCACATGCTTTTGATGAGATTAAGAAAGTAAGGTCAACTTACAAATTTAGTCCGAGAATTATATAAATACCCGTTAGAGGCAACAATATGAACAGATGCGAATCTACCCTCCCCAAGAGGTGGTTCCCATATTTGCCCTTGGCTAAAATTTGATGGCGAAGAGATTGAATGAGAAGCATCAGAAAATCTGTTGACCAACCAACTTTGTGTTTAAAGAGGCGGCTCCGATGCGGCTGATAGGTTCTTCCACTTCCATGCGCTGCTTGATTGATGCACACAATTTGTGAATAACACAAGTGCACGTATTGATCAAGTAATAAAGAGTAAGTATAGAGTATCGTTCCCACAGAGAATCAGATAAAATAGTGTTTAGGCATTAAAGTTCCTGTTTTCAATTAAGCTAAGCAAGCTGAATTATGGTTGATCAAATAAAATGAATAAAGACAAAAAAAATTCAATATTAAAAGCAACCTACAGTTATTAATCCCTTACTAGTTTCATAGACTTTTGCTTTTATTTAACTAATTAGTCTCAATGTTAATTTAGTTAATCTAGAGTTTTTATAGCTAAAAGTGTCTTTCGATCCACTTATAACCCTCTCCTAAGTAATAAGGTTATGTCTAACTCAAATACTTAAGAGGATGCATTAGTTTCACTCCATCAATTATATAGGGCTCCTAGGTATATTTTTATCCTACTTGCAAATCAGATAAAAATCTAATCCCATATTACCCAATCGTAGAGCCTAATTAAGATTTTCTTCGTCAAGGCTAACCTTAATGCTCAAAGTCATATTTAATGGTGGCCAAACATTAAATAGATATATTAAACCAGGATTAAGTGACCAAAATTAACATCAAGCATAATTAATTAAATGAAAACAAAGTCTAATCCATAAGTAAATTCATAGCTACTCTAGATTAAAGAAGAAAACTAGCCACACATGGCCAAAATAAAATCCATAATGTGAAAATAAAATTTCAAACTGGAAAGAACTAGCAAGAAAACAAACCTGTCGACACTCCTCGTTGCTATTTGTGGAACCGATTTCTTGGCTTCTCACTGTCACAACTCGAAGAGAAAGAATCTCACTGCTGTCGCATAAAGATTCAGAAGTTAAGAGATCCACGCTGCTCTCTACTCGCTGCTGCTTCTCCATCTTTGTACCCCCGTGATTAATTAATCTTTAAAGACAATTAATACTACCTATCTTTCAATTTTGATTGCAGGTTTCTTTTGGAAGAAAATTTCTTTTATTTTTTTAATTCTTCAAAAAGAAACCTGCAATTAGAATTGAAAGATAGGCAGCATTAATTGTCCTTAAAAATCAATTAATTATTATTATGACAATTTTGCCCCTATTATGCACTAATTCAAGTTAAAGCACTCTAATGTGAATTATACTCAAATGATGCAATTAAGGACCAATAATAGTGACAAAAACCCAACAAAAATATATGAAAATGCATGTAAAAACATAGGTTTGTCACTCTTCATTCTCTCCCTTGGATCACCGCCTCTTATCCATATCTATCCATATATCTCTAATACAATATACTCCTCTGGTCCTTAATATAGGATCCAATTGTTGAGTTAGTTTTGGTCCTAAATATAGGACCCATTTCTAATATTTATTAATTTTCTCTAAATTACCCCTATAAATACTTCCTCAACCTTAATCAAGTAAAAGAGAGAGAGGAGGTATTAAGAAAGATGACTATGGTGTTTTAGGAAAAATGTGTCACATTTCTTATAATTAACTAACTTACTTAACTTCTTTAATCTAATCAAATTAGTTAAATGGGTCTTATATTAAAGACTAGAAGAGTAATATATTATATCATTTGCCTTGCGTTACCGTTGCCATGGTTATCTTTTTATCCCCTCTTTATATTCAACCAATATAATATAATATATTACATTATTACAATTGCAATTGACTCATTCCTTGATTCTTCAACGGGACCCACGGCTGCTTCTCATCTCCACTCTTCACGCCTCTTCATGAGATATATATATATATATATATATATTCTTTCCTAACTCTCCTTTTATGCTTAAAATATTTTCTGCAAAATAAACAATAAATTGAGTAGATTTTACATAAAGATTCATTTTTACCCCATAACTAACTGAAGAGGAGGAAATATATCAAAATTTAATTAAATAGGTATAAGATATTCCAAATTTGATTAAATATATTTCAATATCTAACCTATTTAATTATAAAATATATACTTATCATTGATCACTGAAACAAACATTATATTTCAGAGAACAAGTTTCATAAAAGCATGTTCATTAGTATAGCATACACATTCTTGTGGCACAATGAAGTCATCAAGGTTATAGGTTAACGGCAGCTAAGAGATATTTTACACATATGGCCTTACAACGCTTGGTAAGAGAAGGGAAGAAATGACACACCTTGGTTTTCTTGGATCTCTTTCTTTTGGATATGAATATAGCCGGAAGAACAATGAACTCCACTTATGATACACATGCCGATAAGGTGTCGGAAGATGTATGAAGGATGATGTAGAAAGCAGCAGCAGCTGCAGTAACTGGGAGGTCATAAAATAGGAAAACCTTTCGTAGATAGGGAAGCGAGGGACCTCGTTTTCCGCTAGCAGTCTTTGTTTTTTGACCAAATTCTTCTTCAGTGTTAAAACAAGGGGCGCGAGCATGAGAACCAGTCCACATGGTCCCGTCAATCTTTCAACCCGGAACACTAAATCAACACAAAACCGTGCCAGGAGGATGAAGATGGAATCGTAAGTAACTTGAGCATCAAAAGAACCCATTGATCTCGACACTAGTGTATCCAGAAACGGCATTGGATGATCGGTGGGAGATGCATGCCCATGAATGTTTCAAGGGCAATTCAGTGATTTTTTTTCTCAAACAAAACAATAAAAAAGAAAAAACCAAACATCCTCTTCAATTCTCCATCAAGCCCTCCCTAAAGGTAGTCAACAAACGAAAGCGCCGCAACAGAATTCCCTTTGTTTAAAAATATATATCTATATATATATATATATATATATATAAACCTATCATGGTTGACAACATCTCAGTTTTAATAAATGCCTTCGGTTGTTTTGAATTCCAGCACTATTCATGTACATAATATGCAGCTTTTACCGGAAGATTGTGGTTCTATATATCCTTATGTTCTTAACAAATGCTGATACTTGCTTTTTATTTTGAAAATATTAATCCATGAACTCTACACACGCATATGAAGACATGACAAAATGGAACGAGAACACAAGTTCATCTGTGTTCATCCAAAGCTCCCATTTTATAGCCGTGAAGCTCTCACACATCATAACTTGCGTTTCCCATCTCGTGCTCCTCCATTTCTGCATGGCCTTTCATTTTAAATAAAGCTGCTTTGGGCCTTTCATTTCCAGCCATTTGCTTTTATTTAATTCATAAATTAGAATAACAAGGAAGGTGACTGATGAAGATGACCATTTTTTAGCGCTTTCACACCATTAATTCAACAATGGTCTCAAAAGAGAGACTCGGATTAAAGTTATGATGTTGGACAAAACAATCTAACGTAAACTATGTTTTGGGTTGAACTTTTAGCAACAAATCTTCATTTTTCTCCTCCTGCTTTACTGTAATTTGTCAAACTATAGACTTGAAATTAAAAGAGCTTGTGCTGGGGCCGAATTTGGTCGGTGAGTTACTTTCGGACTCCGAATTTTTCAGCAACCAACTTCAACACTTTCTTCACTTTTTTATTTTATTTTAATAAAGTTCGATCGGCATGCCTGTGCAGCGGCACTTCACGATGCTTTGAAAGTGAGAAATTGAAGCTTTCACTTAAATTGTATGCGATTTGTGTATATTATTATTTTTTCCTATTAGTGTGGTTATTGTACAACTGTTTGATGTGATTTAATCATTTCTAATTTATTTTCCCAAACACTGTAGGTTTGAACTGGCCTAGTCATGCCTTAGGTTGATTCGAATTCAAGGACTCGTGTCGATCTATATATATATATATATATATATGTATATATATGTATATATATTTATATCCATCAACGGATGATGACAAATAAATCTGCTGGTTATTGCATTACAGTGGCCTTTCAAGTTAAAATGGGAACTGAATACGCACGTATACTACCACTTCCAATCCTAGTAAGTGTTAAAGTAGAAAATTGAGGATTTATATTAATTCTCACAGTAATATTTTAGTCTCTGTTATTAGTTATATTTATTATTTTTAAACTATTCTTATAACGTATAGGTTATATTAATTATACTCCAATGATATTAATTAAAAGGATGTGATTTTAGAAAAATAATATAATACACAATATTGCTTGACAAATGGTTACCTTACAAATATTACTTCAGGTTCCTAATATAAAAACTAGTTGAGAGTTGGATTTAGTCCTAAATATAATCACTTAATCCACTTTGTCCTCCAAGTTTATAATTCATTCCACAAAATACCCCTTTTGATTGATCACACATGTAAAGGGGCTTCCATCCAACGGTAATCATGATTAAAAAGGGACAGTTTAGAAAAATCAATTCATATTTAGTACAAATAACTTATTTAACTAATCTTGTTAACTTACTCAGATCAGTTAAGTAAATTTTATACTACCTCCTTCGGTCCTAATTATAAGATTTCGTTTGTAGTTTATAAATAAAGTCTTATAAATAGAACTGGAGGTAGTATTAAGTATCAGAGATAGCATTAAAAAGAATAAAAGTAGGATGATGATTGGAATGATGGTAAGTGACAAATTGTTTGATTAATAAATAACCGACTCTTAAATAATTATCGAAAGTTACTGTCAATTGATTGAGCTCGGCCTCAAACATTAGCATAATCACAGTGCTAGCAGCAAGCGAAGTTGGTTACTTGGTTTGAGACGATGCAGTAGTTTCTGGTTGGGTTTCTTTCTTCGGGAGAGGTTGAGAAAGTCGGAAATCAGAATAAATCCAATTTCTGAATGTATGCTTTTTAGTCAATAGGTTTGTCTGTTGGTGGCCTCAGACGACTTTTTTTTTTTGGGCTAAAGCATAGGTATCTTCCTATTAGAGGTAATCTTATTCGAGACATTGTTGGACACTAAATGTGGGCATCTCTCTTTGCTGGGATTCGAATCTTAGTTTGTCAGATTGTGAGGAATTAGCTCTTTCTGCTAAATCCAATCCCATTGGTATGGCCTCGGACGACCATTAGTTGGATAACATTTTGTATTATGTGCGGTGTACATTAGAGGAATAGGTAGTAATTGTTGGCAACTTCAGTAATAAAATCGACAAACACATATGTTTCCAATCATGCCAAAGAATAATATTCTTAAAGGGTATTCTGTAACCACTTAATATTTCAAAAAGCGAAACTCCTCAAAAGTTAAATGGACCCTTTCATGATAACATAACATCGAAAAGTTGGGGGGGGGGGGAAGAAAGAAAGAAAAACCCAGCAACAGAAAGAATGTGTCAAAAGAGGAAAGAGCGCTTGAAGACTTCAAGAGCGGTTTTTTATTCTTTGACAAACACTCTTTTTAATATATGAGAGATTCTTTCTTTAAGACACCCACACATGATATTCACAACACTACTAATGGCTTGGGAAATAAAATGAAACACAAGATCTCCCACTTATAAAAAGACTAGAGGTTTATTGGGCGCATGAGTATATCACTACTCAATAGAAATTACATAAAGCACAGGGCATAACATGTAGCGTGTGTATGTTTGTGTGTGTGTATATTAGGTTACTAAATTTAGTAGCCAAGTATATTTTAACTAAAAGCGTATGTTATTAGAGAGCGCAGATAATTAAAAGCCCCTCTTCCCCTTGGAAATTTTATAACTTTTATACTTCATGAATATCAATCATGAAGCTTCTGAAGGGAGAATTCAGAAAAAGAAAATTTTCTTGATAAGAAAGTCCTCATGCAATTTTTAATATTCTAACCATACCCCTAATAATTTACAAATATGCCAAGGTTATGAATTAAAAAGTTAACATGATACTTTGAAAATGATAATATTATAATATTTCAAGTATAATATTATAATAATTATGATATCATGAATTTTTAAATAATAATTATAAAACAGATTATTTTGAAATAGCTTATTATTTTTAGACAATAATGATATATTCAACTTATGAATTAAAAGTTAACATAATAAAGAATTTGTCATTGTGGGAAACTTATAAGTCTCTTCATTATTTTTTCCCCTACCTTTCAATATACTCTATTCGGACCAAATATGTTAATAGTCATTATTTTCCATCCATACCCCATACATAGTGTATATGAGCCTTAATTTCTTTACCCCTCACTCATAACTCACCAACCCTTCAAAAAAAAAAAGAAAAAAGAAAAATATATATAATTATTCACTAATCACTTGGAGAGACTGTGAATCTCTGAAAATATCCCTTGTTTGTTGTTGAGTCTTGGAATTAGTTTTATCCAGATACTGCTGATAGACGTATGACAAAAAGCTCCAAAGAGATCCACTTCAACCCATTCACTGTGTCATGGAACAACGTAACAACACAGCCAACATTGGCACAATACTTAAGGCATCAGAGAACAAAGAAGACACCTCCGGAATCAAACTCAAACACCCGTACTGCATAAAGTTGCCATGTTATAGCAGTGAAGCTCAATGTCAACACATAACTTCCCTTCCCCATCTCATGCTCCTCCGTTTCTCTTTTCAAGCCTCTATACTATCTACTACCAAACAGCCCCATCACTGTTACCAAACAGGCCACAAGTGACGGATAAACTATCATGTCGAAAATGCCCTTGAAGCTTTTGCTTTTTACAACTGTACTGAATGCAAGCTGTGTCAGAGAAGGCATCAATCCCTACACAGCTGCAGCAGCAACTGTGCTTATTAACCCGATCACATATTTCTTCTTTCCTGACGAAACTTAGTGTTGGATTCTACAGAAGAATCAGTTTGAAGAACGAGGAGGATGGAGGAGATTGTTAACAGGAACAAAGTTTATGATGTAAGGTGTGAATTTCTGTGAGTTGAGGAAGAGGAGAAGAAGGCATTGAAGGCTAATTTTGATGAGCAAATAAGAGAATATGTAGAAAAAAGAAGGTTAAAGCAGAAGGTTGCTTATCACTATTGTGAATGGTATTTTTCTTCAGTGGGGCGTTTGGCTGCAGGAATATCATAAAATGGGAGAATAGGGAAACTCACAAGTTGGACAAGTTTTACTGTCCATTTTCTGTTTCCACCTTCTTGGTAGTAGAGTCTTCCCAGAAGTATCGCACATGATTGGCCCACCAGCACAAGAACAACGAACAAGCCTATTCTTAACCAATGCTGATATTTCTTTTTCATTTTGATCACACTGCTTGATTGTCTCCACAGATTACCATTAACCACATTAGTAATTGTTTCAACTGCTCCTTCAGGTACTTGAAAAAAAAAAAAAAAAAAGGAATAAGGAAACGTGTGTCAGACCAAAAAGAAGAAAGGAGACGTGTGAATATGGAGCAAGTTTTTGCTGTGTGATTTGTATTTCTGAAGAGGAAGAGAGATCAAATTTATGGACAGTATTAACTGACCTATACCTATTTTGGAAAGCTTCACTTCTTGAGCTTCTACCATGGCAAATTTGAACAAAGTTCAGAAGAGAGGAGAAGGAGAAACTAAAGGCTCTTGCTGTAATACTACACTTCGTTATTTTTACGTTTAAAGTTCCTGACAAGTTTAAACGGTCTTCGTTTAAGTTATATTATTTGACCAGTAACTACAACGAAAAGGAATTATTGATGAAGCCAAAAAGCTATTTTATCGTTTGAAAAATTAAAAAGTTTTCTTACATAATACGTTCAGTGCCATCACTATTATTATAAATAATAAGCTAGCGATACATCTCACATGGCAATCATCTTGCAACTAGTTTTGCTAATTGATTTACCCTTTGGTTGGGATTATTGACAGGTCATTAAATAGGTAGAATACATTAACATCCAGTTTTAAAACTTGTTTAGTTTACTTGATCAACCTGCTTGTGAATAATTTTAATTTGTTTACCTCTTCATGGAGTTAAAGACAGTAAGGGTTTCAAATATGCCCATCCTGCTTAGCCTATCTCGGTCCCGACCATATTGGGATGGGACAAAGAATGGGACCAGGACGGTGCATGGGATGAGGGTCCCAATAGTAATATTTTTTATTTTCTTATCATATAATAATTATTAAATGTTAAAAATGCAAAATGTTTAAGGCATGTGTAATATAAAATGTTTATATTTGTAACTTTCAAGACGTATGTAGTTGAATGGTTATTATTTATTTAGAGTTTTTATAGTTGCTTATGATTTTTGAAATAGTGAAAATGAATTTTGGAGTTATTATATTACTGATTATTATTTATTTTTAAGCTCAAAAAAAAAAAAAAAAAAAAAAGATACTTTCAAAAGTGCTCAGCCCAAAGAACTAAATATAGAAGAAGAAAAATAACCAAAATCTATTGC
Source organism: Neltuma alba (assembly GCF_004799145.2). Lineage (NCBI taxonomy): Eukaryota > Viridiplantae > Streptophyta > Magnoliopsida > Fabales > Fabaceae > Neltuma > Neltuma alba. Next base: position 451,998 of record NW_021636165.1, on the reverse strand, counting down.
AATAGGTCTAACCATAAAGCAAAAAATATTTTTATAAAAAAGGAACATCCCAGTTTTGTTCTGGTCCCAAGGACACAATACAGATTTCCTGTCTCATCCCTATTCACCGGGATGGGATCAGGACTAGAGCCGGGAATCAGGGCCGGCCCGGCCCTCCAGGGCTGGCCCTTCAGGGCTGGCGGGCTTAAAAGGGCCGGCCCTCCAGGGCTGAAATTTTAAAAATACTCCAATTTGCTAAGCCCGGCCCTTAAGCTACAGGGCCAGGGCCGGCCCGCGGGCTTTTGGCCCGTTTAAGAAAAAATACTATTTTTTATATTTATCATATTTTTTATAAAAATATAAAAATAAACCAATGAAATTATTAATAAAAGACATAAATATGAATAAAATTAAGTCACAAATATAAAATATTATCATATATAAATATTCATCAACATCTAAGAACATCTAAAACATTCATTAACAAGATAACAACATCTAAAAGTTTTATCTATAATGCAATTATGCAATAAATAAACAATCATTAATCTTTTGAAACTTCATCATCACTATAATTAATTATTTTTCTTCATAAGTATGCTTTTCTTTCGTAACAAAAATATCAAGTTTTTCTTCTTTATAAGAATTTTATTTTTAAATTTTGCAATCTAACTATTATTTTACTTTAATGTGAGAAACATTGTTGTTGAAACTCATGAATTTCTAATTCAAATTATAGAATCACAAGTTATATAAGTATAAAAATATTCTATTATCAAATATATATATATAGTTTAAAAATATCAACACATATAATATAAATCAAATCATTATTAAAGTCCAAATTAACCCATTTTTTAAAAATTTAATTGGATAAATTATTGTCTAAAACTAAATTTAATTTTAAAATGATAATAATAACTAAATATTTGAAATATTATTAACAATGTAAAAAATTAATAACATTAATATTATATAAAAAAATTTAAAAAATAAAAAAAATTATAAAGGGTTTAAAAGGGCCGGCCCGCGGCCCTCCAGGGCCGGCCCTTTTAAGCCCTCGGCCCTCCAGGGCCAGCCCTCCAGGGCTTATTTTTCATTTTAAAAGAAAAATATCAAGCCCGGCCCTCATAATTTCAGGGCCTAAAAGGGCCGGCCTGACGGGCTCGGCCCGTTTTCCCGGCTCTAATCAGGACAGACTTTTCCAGGTCCTATCCTGTCCTATGCACAACCCTAAAAGACAAGAAAGTAAATAAATTAGTTGAATATGTGTGTGTATATATAATGGAAGGTGACGGGAAATAAGTTAATATATTTAATTTGTTTTGTTGCCAGGATGATTATTTAATTAATTTTATTGTCATCTTATGTCATACTATATCGAATTACATAGAACTCTTCTGCATAGAAAATCTAATTGAACCACCAATAATGCCAATTAATTGACTGGGAAATTTTTGCATTAATCCGTCAAGCCAGACGGAGAGAATTTGGACGCAGAGTAGTATATACTCCTCTTGTTCTTAATATATGACCCAATTGTTAAGTTAATTTTGGTTCTAAATATAAGATCTATTTATCATATTTATCAATTTTTCCTAAATTACCCCATATCATCAATTTATTCCTGAAACTTACCTCAACCTATGGATCACCGTAAGTGAATCACAAGAAGGAGGGATATTAAGAAAGATGATTATAGTGTTTTTAGAAAGAATATGTCATATTTCTTATAATTGACTAACTTACCTAATTTCTTTAATCTAATCAAATTAGTTAAATGGATCTTATATTAAGGACCGAAGAAGTATGTTACTGAACTGTGGCCTTATTCATTATGCAGACAAGAAGGAGGTATAATGAAAAATTATTTTTCAAACGAGAAGCTTTTTAAAGATTCATAAATAAAAATAATATATATATTAGTATGCCCTCAAAATATTAGGAGTCAAGAGCGTGTGTATGTTGCTCTTAGTACTACTTTCGGTCCTTAATATAAAAGCTAATTAACTAATTTGATTAGATTAAAAAAGTTTATTAAGTTAATTGTTTGTATTAAATAGATGTTGTCTTCTCTAAAATATCCTTACTAATCATGTGTATTATCTAAAACTACTATTTGATGGAATTTAATATATGTAAACATGAAAGACAAAGTAGATTTGGGTCTTATATTTACAATCAAATTGAAAGTCAAACTAACTCTTATATTAAATTAAGAACTGGAGGTAGCATATAATAACCGAATATAATGCCAAAATTGTGATCTTTTTAAAATTGCCAGGTGCACAATAGCCGACTCTTTGGACTCCCAATCTGGACTCACTTTCTTTTGTCTCTGTTCCTTGTGACTAATATTTTGGAAGGATGACAATTACGTGGCAGAACTCCAAAGGTTTAGGTGTCTAAAAAATTTTGTCAAAAAATAAGTTATAAATAATACTCGTAATTCAAAAGGTTGTAAATATGAGAGTTGAAGTTGCAAACTATAATACTTAGCTATTAATAATTTCTGATCGGACAATACTTAGGTCAAATTCTGTATATCCATTATGTCAAGTTTTTCAATCACATAGATTATGTATTTAAAATATTACTATTAAATTATAAACCACATATGAGAAAATAGGACATATGGCAATGTATTATTGGAGAACTTGACTTAATGAATATTAGGACCTTGATGTAAGTATTTTCTTTTCTGATCTACGACTTAAAGACTTTCACTGCCCAATATTTTTTTTTAAATCTAGATTCCTCTCTTTTACTCTTCCAATATTTAACATAAAACCCATTTAACTAATTTGATTAGATTAAGAAAGTTAGGTAAGTTAGTTAATTATAAAAAATATGTTTTTCCTAAAATACTATAATCATCTTTCTTAATATCCTCCCTCCTTCACTAACTTGATTATGGTTGAGAGAGTATTCGTAAGGATAATTTGGAAAAAATTTGATAAATATGAGAAATAGATCTTATATTTAGGACCAATATCAACTCAACAATTAAGTCTTATATTAAGATCCGAGGGAGTATATTTACAGTTTTAAACACGCAATATCATTTATCTTTCTTTGCGAATAAAGCTCCTATGCACAAAACAAAGATGACCCTTATTATATAAATTAAGACCTTAGCAATATCTATCATATGAAAATCCCAATACCCTCAACGTACATCATTAATCATTGTACTTTCTTCCATCGGCACTCTAAGTTGTTTTTGCTTTTACAAAGGGATGGTCTAGTAATGCCACAGCAGATGGCCGCTCGGCTGGAGTTCTTCTGAAGCAGAGTTGGAGAAAATCTTTGCCATCTTGGCATAACTCTTTTGGTATGTCCGGATGTTCCTCTTTAAGACAAACTCTATAGAAAGCCTGTTGCTGCTTAGTAAATGAATTGGTTTTAGTCAAATATTTAATTAACTAATAAATGGAAGCTCCATATATGGGATACAATGTCTCATATAATTCCACAATTGTTTTGTTCAAAAAGTACACCATAATTTCTCACTTGCCCTTGCAGTTAACCAAGGCACTATTTCTTTAACGCCAGACCTAAAGATTAGCTATTTCTTTGAGTACGCATTAGATGTGTTATGTTTGTTGCTTCACTTGTTGAAAGAAATTCTTATAGCAGAAAATAACAGACTTAAAATTCTTTTATATTTATATGCAAATTAAGAAGTCATATTACCTATGCAATGTTAGCTCTACATATACTGAAGTGTAAAAGTGTTTACCCATTCCAAACGAGGCCAAGGATGCTTCCCTGAGAACATTTCAATGATTACGCAACCCAAACTCCATATATCAGCAGCAGAAGCTTCACGCGAGCTCTCATATTCTAATTTTTGAAGAACCTGTATGTATGAGAACCAGGTTTAATTAAAAAATACTTTGCGACGCATAAGGTAGAGTTTGCAAATATATACCTCTATTACCAAAAGAAAAAAAATAAATATATACCTCTGGGCTTGCATAATATGGAGTTCCCAACTGGGAGTGCTTGCCCACAGATTCTCCCAACTATTCAATACAGAAAAGCCAATTAAGTTATTGTTGACTCTTGGGACTATCATATCAATACTATGGGACACACGTACTCGATCCTAAACATGAATCATCATCTTAAATAATCACTTGAGAAATTAAGTCTCGAGTTCAAAAATCAATGGCCTCGATTTTGTCATGTGAATGCATGCTGTACAAGATAATCAAGAACTTACATGCTTAGCCAAACCAAAGTCAACCAGCTTTACTATGTTGTTAGAATCGACAAGCAGATTGTCTGGCTTTATGTCCCTATATAATCATACATGACAATAAAGAAAGAATGAGAGAGGGTTAGAGAATATAAGAATGATGCATATTTTGAAGAAACCTCCTATAGAAGGAAATATGTCTTACTTTTGTATGCTATTACTTTCTGGTTTTCCTTTATTTAGTAACTGGGTTGCAAGTAGGTTTCTTTTGTAATGATGGCAAGGCAAGTGGGTGATTAATTCATAGGAAGGAAAGGATAGAGCAAGCGGATGTTTCCTTCAAGAGAATTGAAAACCTCAACCTATAAATATGTGTGCGCCTTCTGTATTAGGATAGACTTGGATGGTAATGAAAACAGATTTTGCTGTAGTTTAGCCATTCTCTATCCTCCTCAAGTTCCTCTTATTTCCTCTCCTTCTGTTCTTATCTCTCCCTTCATTTCTCTATCTAATCCCCCTCTTTAGTTTTGTCCATCCTTTTCCCCATCATCACTCTTCTGTTTTCCCTATCTCTTCCTCTATGTTTTTTGTGAACCTTCCCCGAATTCTCCTCTGTTTGCATTAGAAGAAATGTGCGTCAGCGTTTTTGTCCCCAGGGAAATAAATGAATACTCAAGACAACAATCCCAACATATACTTGTCATTTTGACAACCCTATTTTCAGTGTGATTTTGAAACATGAGTTAAAAAAATTAATTATCCTACAAGATATGTGTGTTGCAATGCCTAGAACTCATGCAATGTTTCATACATATTTGAAAAATACCTGTGAACAACTCTTCTGCTATGCAGGTAAACCAAACCAGAGAGAATTTGTACAGTGAAATTTTGAATTAAAGATTCACATAGAACACCCCTTTCCGATATATATTTCTTCAGTGAACCTGGTGGGATGTATTCCATGTGTAGATAAATGTGGTGTCCAACCTAATTATGCATGAAACCAAGTCATTATTTGTGCGTATAGCTTCATCCTCAGCTTAAATCAGGAGGGTACTTACTATTTCATTGCCATAATACTTCACAATATTGGGATGTTTCAGTTGGCTGAGAATTTCGATTTCCTGAAAACACAAATATGGTTTAGCCATGATTGATACAATTTGCAATCATAGACAAATATTTTTCTTTCTCCATCTTTTTAAAATTGTTAAAGTATACATTTAATCCTTTAATTTTATAGAGGGTTTTAATTTGGTTTCTTAATTTTAAAAAGTATACATTTAATCCTTTGACTCTAAAATTATTAACAAAAAACGATGATATTGAGAAATTAAATGTTGATAAAATATTTATATGCCAACATAATAATTTTAATTTTCAAAATAACTATGATTGTTACAAAAACCGTCATTTAAGTCTAACAATTTTAGAATTAAAAGATCAAATGTATCTTTTTTTAAAGTTAAGAAATCAATTTGAAATCTTATATAAAGTTTACGGACCGAATATATACTTTAGCCTTTTAAAATAGATGAAGGATTTATTGACTTGCAACGACATCATAATCACTGCAGTTCTGTTGAATTTAGAAACTATGTATGGCATAATTCGGATTCTTTGGAATTATGATGTTTATTAATTAATAGAAAAAGTAATAGGAAGAGAATTTAATTTGATTCCTTTAAGTATGTATCACGTTTTTTAAGAGTAAAAATGATGAGAAGAGTACCAAGTTTAATTACAACGAGTGTTTAGTTTATAACTCTACTCTAGAATTTATTTATAGTTCTACTCTAGAATTTATTCTTACTTTCTTATATTCTATTTGCGCACACTAAAAATTAGGGCTCTGGCTTTGACTTTCTGATTCTTCAATGACAGAATCATCACTTGTGGTGGATTATATGTGTGACAGAGAAATTTTAATACTGTATATAAGACGTACCTTTTTAATGGATTCTATCTGTTCAAGTTTGAAAATGTCTTTAAGTTCCTTAACTGCACAGAATTTTTTGATTTCCCTGTCAGAAATGAAGAACACAACATGGCTTATATGCTTTGAGTAAGTGTTTACGGCTTATTAGCAAGGCTTCCAACACATTTCTTAGCAAGAAATTAATATTAAGACGATAAGATCAAAATTTCAGTTTACTCATACCTGTCATAGGCTCAGTCCAGGAAAAAAAAAAATACCTGTTATAGGCAACACAAACAGTACCAAATGCACCATGCCCAAGAATTTCCCCCTTCTCCCATCTGCTAAAATTGGCGGCATCAGAGGTTGAATTAACATCATCATCATCATCTTCCTCTACTGCACTTAAGGCTCTGTCAAGCATGGAAGGAAAAACATATTGATGGCTACACAAGTGTCCCTGTAATGCATTAACTATTGACTAAGAGATGAGGAGAATAAGAAAATAAGATCAAAATACCTGGAAGAGGCAGCATGAACGGATGCGAATCCTCCATCCCCAGGAGGAGGATCCCATTTAGGCCTTTGGCTGAAATTTAAGGGAGAAGAGAATGATTGAGGATAATCGTAATTGCGTTGATCAACCAACTCATCAATGTTGGAAGAAACAGATGCAACTTTTGCAGCCCCGGTAGGATCCACTGTTTCACACTGCCTAAAGTTGGTGGTAGAAGAGATTGAATGAGCAACATCATAATTCTGTTGATCAACCAACACAGTTTTCAAAGAAGAGGCTTGGTTACGGCTGATATTTTGTTCCGGTTCCACGCCCTGCTTGATCATTGAAGCAACCATTATATTTCAGAACAAGTTCATCAAAGCATGCATGTTCGTCAGTAAAGTATGTTTGTGAATCAACTATAAGTATTGTGCGGCTCAATGAAGTCAAAGTGTAAGGATTAATATATATTAACCAGAGTACAATTCCTGCTCACCAAAGCACAGCTCAGCAAAACCATATAGGACAAAAATATTCGGTTATTAGAATGCGCGTCCTGCTACTGTACCCTGAGAAGTTCTGTAAATACTATACAATGCACAGTCCTGATGGAATGAGATGAAATAACAGAGTTTTTCCACTTTACGCATTTTATGTTTTGGTTAATTAAGAAATATATAGGCAGCTAACGCATACAATTGACATGGCTCTACGATGCTTGTTAAGAGAAGAGAAGGAATGACGCACCTGGATTTCGTGGACTGCCTCTCTCGGGAACACATATAAGTCGAGAGAGTTAACGATGAGATTCAGAAGATGCAAAGACAGCCCGTATGCAACGAACAAGGATTTGGAATGCAAACGCAAGACGATGGACAAAACAATAATTACAGTGAATGTCATGCGATAAAGTCCTTCAACTTCTCCGGAGCAATAGCCGTGAGGTCTCTTGTGTTTCGCCCATCTTATGTGCATACGTTTTGAAAGTTGCACCACTGCAAAACCTGTGAGCTCGGGACACAGTTCCAGGGACTTGTATGTTCCCTTCGGTCCTTGAAGCAGGAAAACTGGAGCAAAACTTGAAACCAGCGTCGCAAAAGAAGGCATTGATAATCTCAACACGTGTTCACGAAGAGGCCAGTCCCTCAGTTGTGCAGCCACGAATGAGATTGGATCATCTCTGAGATAATTACAAATTAAAAAAAAAAAAAAACCGATGCTTTACTCTGAATTTGGAGAAGACGATCAGAACCCAATTTCTGAGGAAAACACAGTACATGCTTTCTATGACTACACAAGTGTCTACATAGTTCATTAATTATTGACTTAGAAATTGGGAAAATAAGATGAAAAATATGAATTTAGTCCAAGAATTGTATACACACCCGCTGCGGGCATCATAAACAGATGCGAATCCGCTACTCCCAATAGGGTCATCACATGTGAATTTTGAGGTAGAAGCGACTGAATGAGGAGCATCACAATTCTGTTGATGAACCAAGTCAGTGTTTGAAGAAGAAACAGCTCCAACTTCTGCCGCCCCAGTAGGATCTTCTGTCTCGCATTGGATCGAGGCCAGATGAATTAACTGCATAGATGGTACAAGGACTAAGGTTTTGGGGAATGTACGGACGATGCTGTAAAAGACCGTAATAGCTGCAATAATTGGGAGGTTATAACATAGGACAACTCTTCGCGAGCAATAGACGGGAGAGCCCTTGGATTTCCTCCGCATATGCAACCGCTTAATAGAGGGCGGATTTATTTCATTAAGTAACGGGCCCAACCCCATTGCTGCTGATATTCCGACCAGGCTTTCAAGCTGGACAACTAAATCAACACATAGCGCTGCCAGGAGGATGGCCGCGAAATGATCAGTAACTTGAATATCAAAAGGATACAGTGTTTTCCATTGGCTATAGTTGGTGGTAAAAGGAACTGAATTATTAGCAGCATCATTATTCTGTTGATGAACCATTTTATATTGTTTCAGTTTCGGCAGCTGCATGATCATTGAAGCCACCATGATATTTCAGAACAAATTCATGAAAGCATGTTTATTAGTAAAGTATAACATATGCATTGTTGTGGAGTCAAGTGTATGCGTGAATAGCAGCTAACGGATATGATTGTCATGGCCCTGCAATGCTTGTTAAGAGAAGGGAGGAGATGACGCACCTCGTACACAACCATAGTGATCCAGAGAAGCAGATATGCAACCGGAACTAAGTAAGCTGTCAGGGATTTGGCAATTACAGAAGTGACGCAGTAAAAGGCAGCAATAAGTAGAGTCATGGGGAGGTCATAGAATGGGAGAACCCGGCGTAGGTAATAGAGGCGAGGGACCTTGTTTTGCCCCAATAGTGTACACTGCATCAAACGCCAAATATAGGCTACTGCAAGCACTCTCACCATCTGAAACCGCTCATATGTTGCCTCCAGTCTTTCAAGCTTGGACGCTAAAGAAACACATAGGTATGCCTGAGAAAGAATAAAGATCATGAAGCAATGTTTAAAAATCAGCGTCTCAGAAGAAGGCGGTAATCTCAACCAGCGTTCACGAACAAGTGGATCCAGATCTATCAGTAGTGTAGCCATGGATGAGATTGCATGTGCGTTCAATATGATGATGGCTGAGATATATGGGCAAGTTTCATAAGCAATTCACTGATTCTGCTTTTTTCAAACCCAAAACAACCATCTTCTTCGTTACTAGTCAACAATGGGCAGCGCGGCACAGGGAAATTTCACTTTCGTGATTCTCACTTTACTTGGAATTTGCTGGCTAAAATTTACCCTCCCCCTGGCCAACTTTTCTTTGAATTTTTTTTCTTTTAAGAAAATGGTAAAAAAAACCCTTAAAATGATGAAATTATGAAATAAATACTTGAATAAAGAAATTACTGTCAGGAGGACCAGGCCTTAAATTGAAATTATGAAATCATACCTACTTATTTTCTTTCTTCCGTCTCATCTTCTGTTTGTTTTTCTGGAGCTCTCGGCTTCAACCTCATCTCCAATCTTCTGACTTTGCTTCGACTCTGATTCTACACCTGTTTATCAATGGCTAAAGAGGCAAAACAGATTATGTTGGCTACGAATAGACGAAAATAATAGAGATATGAAGAGCGCATAAAGTCGTGAAGAGAAGTGAGAAGCATTTAGTATCCTCTAAAGTTAGTTGAGTTTTGAGTTGCGTATTCGCATAATTTCAATTATTTTTGCATTTATGACCAACGACTTCTCTCGCTTTTACTCTATGTTTCCTTCAACAACTCTTGGACTTTAGACTATATAGCGAAGGAAAAGATAGAGTGCAAAGAAAGATTTTTCTACTTCAATAAAAAAAAAAAAATTTCTAATTTGAGAACAACACAACCATATGATAGTCACAAATCATAAGTTAGAGAGGTTCAATCAATAACGGGATCACTAGTTTGAATTTTTAATTAAATCAAGGAAATTGAAATTTTATATACCACTTTTAGTCTTCAACATAAGAATTAGATAACTAATTTGGAAATATACAAAGAAAAATTAGTTAAGTTGATTATTTGTCACAAATATGTATTGGTCTTTCTAAAATATCCTCTTCAACCAAGTGTATTGGAACTACAATTTCATGAAAACTTTAACATGTACAATCACTATAACAACTACTTTGAGGAAAAAAAAAATATGAGAGATAAAATAGATTGAAGTCTCGTATTTAGTCTCAAAAAAAATTCCAATAGGTTTTTATATTAAGAATCGAAAGTAATCTATTCTTTTGATGATGAGCTCTTTTAGTTAATTTTCACAAGTTAGAGAGGTTCAGTTGATAGCTTTAACATTTACATGTTTTAATTTAATTAAATGAAAGCATATTAAGTATAGAAGGCTAAGCAGCTGATAAATCGTTTCCATAAATGATATAATTAAGTTAGATGTATCATAATAACAAGCTTACACGTAATTTTACTTAAGTAATTTAATTTTCCATTGATGTTAAAGTAAAAGATCTTAAAAGCTTCCTCCCCTGAATATACTGTCACTCATTTAAATGTACTGGGAATAGTAATTATATTTTCTGTGGGCCATTGTATCTGTTGAAGCTAAAGGTATTCGTAAGATATTCTCCAAATTAACCTCATAAGCCACAAATTATGGAGTAACTGGATTGATTGACTAAACAACATGTAATTTATCAAAAAGTACAAAATATTTAGGTTTTTTAAAAACAGAATGATGAAATAAAATTTACTAATTATTAACATAAAAATAAATGATTATTCTCATGGTCATCTCCTTACGTCTATATATAATCTGAAATGCAGTTAATAATTTTGATTTTATTTAAATCCATGTAGCAAAAATAATCCAAGTATATAGGCTAATTAGAGAGGCATTATTAGTTTCTAATGTCATTTCTGTTACAAATTAAGAAATCATAAATATAGGAACAATAACTCTAATTGAGAATGTTATAATGAGAATCCAATAAAAAAAATTATAATGAATTGTTTAAATTTTCGTAACCGTAAATCAAAATCAAAGGGGATCACAACTTCATCCAACACATGAAACAAAACCATGGGAACATTAGTCCTGAAGCCCTCTTCACCAAAAACCTTCCTTTTGCATCTAAAAGCACATAATTCCCTCGTCATTCTACTGGTCTCCTTCGATCAAAACCTCTGCTATATTAAATCCAAGACATTAAGTTGAAGAAATTTGGTTAAGGATGCAAGAGTTAAAGACAAACTTCAGTAGCAGCAGTGGAAGACTAGTAGCAGTAGTATAAGCGCGTATATATACTGCCAAAATGGTCTTAGCCAAATGGTCAAGTCCACAATAGCCGTCTCTTTAATTTGGATTGGCTATTTTATCTCTCTCTCTGTTTTTTTTTACTAATATTTTTTGAAAGATGATAATTATGTAAACTCCAAAGGCGACTAAAAAGTTTTGTTAAAAAATAAGTTATAAATAATAATTCAGAAAGTTCTAAATATGAGAGTTCAAGCTGCAAGCTATATATTATACTTCACAATTACTAACTCCTACTTCTAAATATAGGAATTAGACAAAATAAATTTACTTAAATGACCTCAAATCACGTTGCTTTCCTAAATTTATAATTTTTTTGGCCCAAAATATCATTATTGATTGTATATATTAAGGGGGCTCCTAATCATGGAGTATTTCTATTACACGTGATTAAATGGTTTAAGAAAACCAAGATACATTTGTTATAGATAATTAACTTTAATAAGTTTATTAATTTACAAATTAGTCATTCAGGAGTAGTATTAATTAACCTCTGCCTAGACATTCATACTTGTAATTATATAAATTGATTCTAATTTAATTTCTAGCAAAATCTGTTAGAGATCGCACTGTTATAAGATTTAAGTTTTGAAACTCGAACTATTATTTTTCCTAATATTTTACAACAATTAATTCCTTACACGTGTTATGGAACTCCCCAGTAGCCCTTTTAAATATAAGAAAAATCTAGATTCCTTTCTTCTAGATCTACCGCGTTAAACACGCAGTATCATTGACAATGACAACTTCAAACTTCGAAGAAATTAAAAAGGATCTGAAAAATTCACTAAAATTCACATGTCAACCAGTAATTTTCACTAAAATCCATAATCCATAATATAGATCCCAATCCACATTAATTATATTTTATTTTGATTTTGATGTCACACCTTAATATGGATTTTGATTAAAACATCAACATGATTCAGTTCGTTACCATTTAATATATACATATTATTATTCTGATTTTATTCATAAAGCAGAAAAGATATCTGAAAAAATAATAATTCACAGTATAATAATTTATAAATAAAATTAGAAGAGTATAGGCTAATAGTTTCACTGCATGAACTTGACATATTACAGCAGCGAAGCTCAATGTCAACAAATAACTTGTCTTCCCCATTTCATACTCGTCCATTTCTTCTTTCAAGGTTGTGTTTGGATGAAACCAAACCGTGGTTTGGAAAAGTGATTCTGGAGAATAGATTCTGAGAAAAAGTGATTCTGAGAAGTGAGAGTGTTTAGATAGTTATTACCAGAAGCACTTTTTACATGTAAAAATTACCAAAAATGGTATAAGTTAATATGATAATTATATAAGGGATAGATTTTATGATATATTTTGATTTGAAGAAATAAAATTGTTAATGAAAATTTTTTTACTAACATAATTAATAATATATAAGATAATATAATTAATACATAATTAATATGTGTATATATATTTATAAAACATAATATTAAATATGTTTATAGAAAAATGAATTTTTTTTGCTAACAGAAAAATATTAATTTTCTTTAAACATTTTAAACGTGAAATCCCATAACATTTTTTCACAACTACTTTTTGTAATAACATACTACATGTATAATAACCTCTGATGTTTAATACAATTAATTAATTAATTGTCACCACATATATATATTCATAAAAATATAAGAGTAAAAATATTTTTAGAGAAGATGAATTATTTTGTTGCAAACAAAAAATCATGTATTTTTCATGAAGATTATAAACATAAAATGGGATGATATTGTTTGATAAAATAGAATAAACACATCTTAAAACAATTTATTAATTATTAATTATTAAAGTAAGTAACAATTAGCTTGAGAATATAAGGTATAATATTAATAAAAGAAATATAAATAAAGAAGTGTCATAATAATTAAGATGATGCATCGATACAAAGCATTTGTAATAGGTTTTGTTTTTAACTACATATTACAATCTATGATAAAAGGAAATAAATAAGACATGACTATTATCTTTGTATTGAATTAACAAGTTCGTCTCTTATGCCGTCACAAACCTGAGCCATGTAAGATGAAGATTGAATTGATGAATGTATACGTGAAAATCCAACCCTATCATCATCATCTTCTGCATAAGTACCTTCTTCTTCCAATTGAACGAATCCAGGATCAGTAATAGATGTCATTCTAATAAAATTATGTATAGCCATCGTTGCACAAACGATTTTAACTTGTGTTTCATAATCATAGGATGGCATGTTTCGTAAGATTGCGAACTTTTTTTTTCAAACTCTGAAAGTTCTTTCAATTGTACTCTTTAAACTTGAATGGAAATAATTAAAGACCTCATTGTCATTTTCAAACCCAAATGTCCTTCGAAAATCAGGCAGATGGTAACGCTCCCGTCTGTATGGGCCGAGATATCCATTTGGTGTTGGGTATCCAGCATCCACCAAATAATATTTTCCTATATAAAAAATAAAATTATTGTAAATTATGTTTCTATTGTTAAGCTAAATATAAATAAAATTTAGGAAATAAAAAAATACCTTCAGGTGGATAGGGAAAGTTCATTGAGGGAGTTTTGAGGGCATGATCAAATATCCGAGCATCATGTGCGCTACCTTCCCATCCAGCAAGACAAAAGTAAAACACATGTCCTAATCACAAACCGCCATGACATTTTGTGACACTGTTCCTTTTCTAGAGATAAATTTAGTTTGATTTGTTGCACTGACAACGCAGGAAACGTGTGTGCCATCAATTGCTCCAATAGCATGTTTAAACAAAGGCCAGTATTTACGAAATCGAATTTTTGTATGAACATGCCAGAATGTTGGATCTTTTGGTTTGATATTAGACATGGCAAGTCTACAGCATGCCATTAGGACATTATGAAAATTTCTGCTAATTGTCTACCCTGAATGTTGAAATTTTTCTTGTTGCATTCTGCTACTAAGTACATGGCCAACGGTATGTAAAAACATTACAACTGATTCATGTATCCCTATATTTTTAGTTTCTTTTAGACCATGTTGTTGCAATTGTTCCACCAGACTTAAGAACACACCCCGTTCTATCCTAAACATGTTATAACAACGACTGGAGTTGCCATCTAAAACATCCCTTACCCGTAAGCAGCTTGTATAAGCACTTGTATGCCGAGGCTCTTTACACAAGTTCAAAGTAGCGTATGCACCGACCAATGCTGTAACTTTGTTAGCCCTTTTTTTTTCATCCCTTAGCATGCTCTTCCACACATTTAATTTCAGCATCCATATTCGTTTTATCCTGTGTGCATACACATAAAGTTTAGAATTCTTACGTAGAAATTACGAAACATTTATAAAAGTTACAGAGTTGTTTGATTCATATAACAACCCACTAGTCACATAAAACGATACACATATGGAACTGTCTAATATAATAAACAAGTCATAAATCCCTAGTGTAAAACTCCAAAATAGGTAGAAGTTGTTCCTTCTGATCCTTCAGAACTGCATATATTTCCCGTGCCTTCGGCCGTTCCATAAGGAGTTGTGTGCATTGTCTAAAGAAATTAGGATCACTGACAACTTCAGGAACTATTTTCAAGTGAGACAGGACTCTCCTAATTGAAATCTCATAAGCACGCGCTTCTTCTTCCAACCTTCTAGCTTCTACTCATGAAATGACCTCATTTCCACGCTCGGCCTCAGAAATATTTGTTTCAGCAATCTTGCTAAGTGCATCCGCTATTTTCATAGAGGGAGATGTGCGTTTCTTCTTGACTTCACTCTTCTTTCTGACCCCCAATAAGCTACTAGGTCGACTCCTACCTCTGCTTGTACCCCCACCACTGTTATCCTGCCTCAATTCAGTGTTGCCTCCACTACCTCCACTATTATCATTGAAGTTCACTGTATTAAATTCCCCACTTATACCAGTTGGTGCGCCTAAAATTTCATCACTATCTCCGGACCCTTCTTCCAAATCTTCATTCGGTGTTTCTTCACTTGGAAGTGTCATGGAAGAAGGTGCCCATGCTTGTGGTCCAGTTGCAGCCACACTCCCGAACAGTTGAGTTAATTGATCCCTAAATTGAAGTCCTCTTTCTCTAAATTTTTCGTAGTTTGGAACTTCCTGCACATTAGACACTAATAATATCATAAAATATTCAAAAAACAGTAAATATGCACAAAACATTAATAGGCAGAGAAAATGTAAGATCAAAAGGTTCAATAATTACCCTTATTTTCCTCTCCCACCAATCATCAGTTGCACTGACAGTATTCCTTTCAGTATCCCATCCCAATCCTGTCTCGCGAAGCAGCCTATCCCATGTCTGCCACTCCTTTCGTAGGGAATCATATTTATTCTTAAATTGAGATTTTTCATACACTCTCCCAGTTTTGGCAGTAAACTTATCACCAAGAATATCCCAAGCTTTCTTTGTTAAGCTAGTACCTTTTCTTTCCCCTTGTTGCACAAGTTCAATGCACAGGTCAAGAAACACTTTAGTGGTTCTTAGATCCCAGGAAGCTTTCACCGTATCCTTACCCATTATGCTATAGCACAATTACAGCTCTTCAGTCATCATAAGTTAATCAACCCAAAATCATATGAAATAACAAAAATCATATTGTCTACTGCAATAGGTGAAAAAGTTGACCACATTTTAAATCCCAATTCCTTCCTACCAAACCAACCGCGACGAAAATTAACAAACACAAGAAAATTCTAATTTTAAATGGCCAGAAAAAATACACCCCTCCTATTCGAAACTTCATTATCTATTTTTGTTTGAAAATACTAACTTTTAAAACGTCAAAACTAACTAAATAATTATATATATTTTTTCCTTTTCTTAACTATTGTACAAAGACGATTGGAAGACAAAATAATAAGAAAAATCATATTTGAACCATCATGCACCATAAATCATATTGTACTCAACTTTTGAAACAACTGTATATTACGAATAATTTTCAAAAAAATTCGTTCATGTGTGTAATTAATACAAATATTCATGATGAATGCAATTATCGGATTTGTCAACTGAAAATATAAAACACTAGCAATATAAACCTCTAACCAAAATACAAATCACTTCTTTCAATATATACATGGATTTGAGTTGTGATTCTATTTGTCCTCACTCTCAAAAGTTGGCCATAAATTTATCAAAGTCCTTAATACAACAATACAGGACAACACATTCCAAATCAGATCAACTCTTAACAAATAATATTAATTAATTTAATTAATCACAAACCTAAAATACTATTAAAAAAATACAAAGTCCCAATATATTGTTCGACTTCACAGGCTTCTTCTTGGGGGGAATCTGGACAGGAAAAAGGGATCCCACGCCAAGCAACCAGAGCAAAAAGAATTTGCATTTTATATACCCAGTGGAATTCAATTCGCAGGCTTTCTCGTCTCCAAAACAATATCACCAAATATATCCCCTGCCTCCAGAACCACATTTCGTTTCATAAAAAAAATCAGACTACTATGAAAGCAAGCAATAATATCTCATTCCTTCGATCAACATGCCGGTCATGAACAAATTCAAAAAAAAGTGGGAGGAAGTTTGCAAAACAAATTAGATCCACAACCAGGAAACCGAGCTACAATTCGAAGAGCATAGTAGAACACTACAGCCAAATCATTCCAAAATCTTTCGGTTTACCACAGGGAAAATACTGAAGCCAACATAAAAATTTTTATGTCACCGGAGATAGCTTACCTGAGTCAAAAACCTGACCAACCAAGCCCTACACAGCGACCTAACCAAGTGTACAAATATCGGAGCAGCGACGGCGAAAGAAGGGGGAAGAGGTGAGCTGATGAAGCTAAGAGACGAGCTGAGTGAAGATCGACGGTGAAATGCAGAGTAGCGACGTCGAAGTCAAGAGCGAAGAGGCGAGCAGGCAAGCTGGGTGAAGAGAGGCGAGCAGCAACGGCGAAGTGAAGACCGACGGTGAAATTCAGAGCAGCTACACAAGAAGAGCGAACCGGCGAGCAGAGAAAGAGGCGAGCTTCCTCTGATGAAGGCGCGAGCAAAGCGAGAAGAACCCCAGTCCAAAGTGTCGGCCAGCACTGCAGAGGGTATTTTTAGGTCAGCCGTTGCCTTCAATTATTAGAGCCAGAAGCGAAAATTTCTTGCTTCTGGTGAAACCATGGTTTCACCGATGGAAACCATGGTTTTAGCCTGGACCACGTTTCGGATTATATGCCTGCCTGTTTGGATGATTTCATGTGCAAACCATGGTTTCAGCTTCCAAACCATGGTTTGCTTTGTCATCCAAACAGGGCCTAAACCTCTATACCCTCCACTACCAAACAACCCTATCACTGTTACTAAACATGCCACAAGTGATGGATGCACCATCATGTCCAAAGTCCCCTCGAAACTTTTGCTTTTGACAACTTTAATGAATGCCTGTGTCACAGAAAGCACCAACCCAAACACAGCTGCACAGCGGCAACTGTGCTTATGAACCCGATCACATATTTCTTCTTTTCTGATGACACTTCACTGTCGGATTTTGCAGAAGAATCAGTTTGAAGAACGAGGAGGATGGAGGAGATTGTTAAGAGTAAAATAGAGTTTATGATATAGGGCGTGAATTTCTGTGAGTTGAGGAAGAAGGAGAAGAAGGCATTCAAGGCTAATTTTGATGAGCAGGTAAGAGAATATGTAGAAACAGGAAGGCTAGATAGACCCATAGCGCATAAGAAGAAATCTACAAAATATTAATATTAAATCTAAATTATTTATTTTTTAAGGCTTATGATTTTGGAAAAAGGAAAAAAGAGAACCCAAACCCTTCCATGTCCCCCGGCAAACACTGGGTATTGACTCCCATGGATGATCAAAATGGGAAATTACTAAAGTAGACAACAGTAACATCTGCACAATGATCCATATGCCCTTCTACCAAAAAATTGTCATGTCACAAAACCCACGCCACCATACCCCACCTTCCATCAAATTGTTTAGGATTAAGGAAAAATTACAATAAGGTTCCACTTAAAGGAATTAAATACAAAAAAGTTCTTTAAAATATCAAATTATTCTCAACTTTCAAGAGACCTCATTGTAATAAATTTTATTTGTTTAATTATCAAATTGCCTTTATTTTTTTTTTTTATAGTTTGCATTGATAAATGAAAGAGTAGTCGTTGACAATTTAAAGTATAAGATTAACAACTATCGTGACAAGTATGGACAACACATTTTCTCAGCATATTACAAAATGTAATGCATAAGTTGTTAATAACTACCACGATGGTTGTTAATCCTTATATCTTAAGTTGTGAACGATTGCTGTTTTAGTTGTCAATGCAAACTTTAAAAAAAATGGCAATTTGGTAGTATTTTTTCTCAAGTTTTAATTGTGAAAATCACTTACTACACAGTCTCATGGGAAGTCTGAAATATCTTAGCACTTTGTATTGATTTGTAGTATGCTTTTAATGAGCTAACTATGTCATCCCTTTTTTTGCTTTTGTTCAGGCTTCTTTGATTTTGTCTAGCTTGTCTAACTCTTTTTAAATATAAAATAAAAATTATGATATAGTCGCTATAGAAAAAATGTTAACTTATTTATTAAAATTTTATAACATATATACAAATTGATACGTATTTGTTGGTTTAATCATTAAGATTTTTGTTTTAATATGGAAAATATATTTTGTTTATTTTAATATATAACTGTTGGTTCGAATAAATATAAATTTAAAATCTGATTTATGATATGGAGAATATATTTTTATTTATTTTAATATCATTAGAGATTGAGGTATGAGCTAAGAGTGAGTGAAAGATTAAAAGTAAAATTTAAAGAGGATGAGTGTGTAAAGTATTAGGGATTTAGGTTAGAGTTAAGAAAAAAATATAAATTCAGAAAAAAATTATTATTGGTCGGGTTAAACGGGCTGGCCTTTTTATTTTTGAGTTTTACAGGACTGGTTCTTTTAAGTCCAAATTTTCTTTAAAGATCCTAAATTACAAACCCGACCCTCAACTTAAACAGGTTTAAAAGGATCGGCCCGACGGCTCACCCGTTTTCACGGTTCTAATTTGGTGAGGATTTGAAATGGCTCGTTGAATTGGTGAAATGGAAGTTGTGCTAGATGGTGTGTGAGAGAGAGAACATAGCTGCCTGAGCTATTTATCGTGAGATATTGATCTCTCCTATCATTGTCAGTAGAGTTTACATTGCCGCCGATGGGAAGATGGAAGGAGAATAGGGGAGAGTGTGGTTTTATGTTTTTCCCCTTATTTTTCCATTAAAAATTACCAAAAAAAAATCATTTCTCCTCGTAACTGTCAAATAGTTGAGATATCATGAAACAGAATAAGGGATGTAATCTAACCAGGGACAAATTTATATTTACATATTCATATTTTTAGATTTTGGTCTTTCTAAATAATTATATTTTTTGAGATCCTCTCCAATGAGTATCATTTGTCTAGGTGCTTCCCTCTAATTTTCCCAATAAATTAGTTGTACAATAATTCTTAATCATTCACAAAAATGCTGATCATATACATTTTTTTTAAAAATATTTTTATAGGAATTGATTCAGACGTTTTTGGATACAACCTTACCTCTTCTCTCCACACATCTCCTCAATGTAAATAAACACCAAAGTTGATATTTGATGCAGTTATAGAAAATCATACTTTCAGAACTGGAAAAACAGCCAAGCCCGCCAGGACGAGCTATTTAGGCACTAAAAATGTCAAGGCTGGGCTTGTAATTTTTCTCCCAAATTGAAAACAGGTCTAACCGAGCTGGCAAACCCACCTAACAACCACGTGTCAAATGCTCTCATCCCAGTCAATCTCTTATCCCCCGACTTGTAGACACCCACTTCGCCTCTCTCCTTACTCAACACTTCTGCCTCGTTTGGTACAATGGAAGCGTTTTTTATGGAAGTGGAAGTGGAAATGGAAATAGAAATGAAAATAGAAGTGGAAGTGAGATTAAAAATGTGTTTGGTGTGACCATAGAAGTAGAATTTAAATTTTAATTAAAATAATATTAATAATATGAAAATACTAAAATGTCTTTGCTGAAAAAAATCACTCTCTTCCTCGCAAGGAAAAGAAATCCATGTTTGAAAAGAAGCACGCCGTCGGAGGAAACTATTCAGGAATTAGAACTGTTGTGATAGGATTCTTTCAATTGCAAATCTGATCAAACCACTTTCCTATAGCAATTAATCCACTCAAAACACCCATATCTTGAAGAAGTTAGCTTTGCTTCTTCTCATACTCCACATACCGCTTCCTACAATCCAGCTACGCTGCTATCAATGGCGGCCATTAACACAGGATTTAAACAAGAAATCTTCCAGAAAATTAGCATAAGAACCAAAAAAAAAAATATTGCAAAGAAGATGGTTGCAGCTATCAAAGTCAAGAACGAAAATCATAGGGAAAAAATAATAGCAAAAATCTGACAAGAAAATACTTCCATTGTGGCAGCATCGAATCAAAGAACCACCTCTGTTAGAAATGAAAATGGGCTGCGGATTGTAACAGAGATTTCAGCTTAAAAAAAAAATACAAAGTACTATCGTCTCTGGAGAAGAAGACTCGCAGATCTGGAGAAATCTCTCCCTCTCGATGGTAGAAACCATACTCTTTGGAGAGACCCGAATGTTGATCTCTCTCTGTTGTCGTTGATGGAAGAAATAGATGAAGAGGATGAAACATTGTGAGCAGCCAAAATGAAAATCGAAGGTTGAAACCGCCGCAATCATACATCATCATCGTCGCCACGCCAACCTTGCCTCGTCTTCATCGTCCTCGCGAGGTCAGCGTTGTCAAAGGTGGAGGAGCAAGCGAGAAGGGAGAAGATGAGATCGAAGGGGATGCCGGAGGGGGGACATCGTCAATGATGGAGATGGACGCCGGAGGAGGATGGCGTCAGGTTTGACGGAAAAGGGATGGGCAAATTGGTCAATTGATAAAACAACTGAAGGGTGGTACAGTGGTCAGAAAATCTCACTTCCATGGAACCCATCTCAGTTCCCCGGTCTAGCTAAGGAACCGAGTTCCATCAAATTTGATGGAACTGACTTCCACCAGGAACCCACTTCACGCATACCAAATGCTTAAAATAATGGGTTCCACTTCCTTCCCTCCAGTTCCCTGCTACCAAACGGGGCATTCATATTCACAACTCACGCTTCACTTCATGCCTCATCTCTCTACTAAAAACTATGACAAACCCAGCTTATACCTCCTTTTTCTCCTTCACTTGAGTTTTTGCTCCTTTAGAGACTTCTCTCAACTACAGAATCAAGGAATTCTCCTCCTTCAAGACGCCACAATGTGGTCCCCCAATCATTCATTAATCAGAACTCCTTAATGCCAGGAATGAAGCCTGGATGGGATCAAGAAATGGGTTCGGATAAATTTCTGTCATCTTGAAAAGTTCAAATGACCTAGGTCGGGGATGGTTAGAATAGGGTCATGGAATAGCGATTCAACACTTGGTGGAGCTCGGAAGCAGAGATGAGGCCATTCTTGTCCTGATCGTGGAGGTCAAAGGCGTCATGAAGCTCCACGGAGATGCTGACGACAGAGTTGGAGTGACATAAGTTGGCAAACTCGGATAGGTTGATGAAATTATGGCTGTGAAAATGGCTCAGGAGGGGGGGGGGGGAGAGGATTAAAGATTAATTGAAGCAGAGGATTGAAGTTGAATGATATGTGAAAATGGCTGAACAGAGAGAGAGAGAAGAAGGGTGAGAGAGATGATATGTGAAGAGCATTTGGACAAGCGTATGCTAGATGGGACCCATAAAGAAAAGGTAACGAACCTCTGGGAGAATTAACGAAGATAACATATTTTTTCCCTTTTGAAATATTCATGTGTATCTTTATACACAATATTTTATTATAGTACATGGTATTATTTTTAGATATTATAATGACTAAATTTGTCCCTTTAATTTTTTTTTTTTAAAACTAGATTCCTCTCTAACCGTGTTAAACACACAATATCATTGATCTTTCTTTGCGAACTATTAAATATACACGTGTGCGCGCAATGTCAATGACAATGACAACTTCAAACTTTGAAGGGGGAAAAAAGTGTGTATATTAACACTAATTGGAATGAATCAGATCATTTACCAATAATGAAGAAAATGATACGACAAATTCATTAATGCAAATGTCTACCAGCAATTTTCTTTCTTTCTGTTTTTTTAATACATCTACAAGCAATTTTCTACGTGCGACTGCCCTTAAAAAGCCATTTTTGAGTGAACTGTTTCATCATTTCATGCGCTGTCGGATTAATCAAGCCAATGTAATTTTTGGTGAAATTTGTCATTAAAGAATCTTTCATCCTGCGTGGAGCTGCTCTTCTTCATGCTTTGAAGGTGATAAATTGAGGTTTCTTTTGTGTGTGAGCGCATAATATGTTGAGAACAATTCATATGAATAAAATTGAGACAACTAATGTTAATCATCTTTTCTAGAAGTAAAAAAAAATGTTAATAATCTTTTCTAGAAGGAAGAAAGTAACGTATTATTATTAACAGGCATTAATTTTAATAGAAAGTATTTCAAAGATCTTGAGCTCCACGACGCTTAAAATAATGCGGGTGATGAAGGAAAAACCCATCAATCTCAACTCTCTAGGAAATTCTTATTCCAGCACTGTTCAAAAATAATTTTCCATTGACTTGGCCCCCACGTTGAATATCGGCGGAGCTCAGCATCCCACTGGAGAACAGCTTTGAACCCCGTTTTGGCATCTGAATAATATCAATTTATTTAATTTTTTTTCATACAACATAGTCCTTGGAGTTTGGATTGACACAACTCCAAGTTTCTTCTATTTAATGTATTGATTCATTTGTCAAACAAAACCACTGGTACTTAATATAAGAACTAGTTTAACTTTTAATTTGGTCCATTTCAGTTTATTTTGTATCTCATATTTATCTTTTTTTTCCTGAAGTAGTCATTGTAATAATTGCACATATTAAAAATTTCATCAAATGGTATATGATTAGCAAAGGCATTTTAGGAAAGACAACACCCATTTATTATAAATAACTAATTTAACTAACTTTTTTAATCTATTTAAATTAGTCAACTAGCTCTTATATTAAAAACTAGAAGAAATAGTACTGATGTAAAGGTTTAAGGCATTAGAGGAAAAGGAAGACACTTCTAGAATCAAGCTCAAACAACCCACTCGATGAACTTGCCATTTTATAGCAATGAAGCTCAATGTATGTCAACACATAACTTCCCTTCTCCTTTCAATCTTCTAAGCTCCCCACTCCCAAGCAGCCCTATCACTGTTACCAAACATGCCACAACTGATGGATACACCATCATGTCCAAAAGGCCCTTGAAACTTTTGCATTTCACGACTTTGCTGAATGCAAGCTGTGTCAGAGAAAACATCAATCCACACACAGCTGCACAGCGGCAACTGTGCCTGTGAACCCAATCACATACTTCTTATTTTCTGATGAACTTCACCGTTGGATTCTGCAGAAGAATCAGTCTGAAGAACGAGGAAGAAGGAGAAGCCATTGAAGGCTAGTTTTGATGTGCAAATCAGAGAATATGTGGAAACAGGAAAGTCAAAGCAGAAGGTTGCTTATCACTACTGTTTGATTGGCTCCACAAATTACCATTACCCCAATTAGGAATTGTTTCGATTGCTCCTTCTGATACTTGAAAAGAAAAGGAATGAAAATATTAATTCATGAGAATACAAGTTCATCTGAAAGTGTCAAAACAACGGAATAAGAAGACGTGTGTCAGACCCAAAAAACAAAAGAAAAGTAGACGTGTGAATATGGAGCAAGTTTTTTGCCGGGTGATTCTTATTTCTGAATAGGAAGAGAGAGCAAATTTATGGACACTATTAACAGACCTATTCCTATTTTGGGAAGCTTCACTTGATCTTGAGCTTCTCCCATGGCAAATTTGAACAAGGTTCAGAAGAGAGAAGGCGTAGAAATTAATGGCTCTTGCGGTAATACTACACTTTGTCATTTTTTATACTTGAAATTCCTGAGAAGTTCAAACGGTTTTCATTTAAGTTATATTATTTGACCAGTAATTAAGACGAAAAGGAGTTCCTGACGATGAAGCCAAAAAGCCATTTTATCGTTTAAAAAATTAAAATGTTCTTATATGATACATTGAGTGCCATCACTATTAGTATATATATGCTAGCGATACATCTCATGACAATCATCTTGAATCTAGTTTTGCGTAATTGATTTGCCTCTTTGGTGGGATCAAGGACAGGTCATTAAATAGCGAGAATATATTAACATCCATTTTTTAATGTTTATTTACTTTATAAGGCCAACCTATTTGTGAATAATTTTGCTTTGTTTACCGCTTCTTGGAGTCAAAGAAAGAATACTAAATAAATTAGTTGAATATATATATATATATAATGGAAGGTGAGGAGAAGTCAGTTGTATATTTAATTTATTGGGAAAATTAATCTTTTAGTCCTTAAGGGTTTTAAGTTATTTGTAACTCAGTCCTTAAACTTTAACTTGGTGCAACTCAGTTCCTATAGTTTTGATCCGGTTGTAACTCAATTCTTAAAGTTTGATTCCATGCAACTCAGTTAGTCACTTTAAAATTAGTCCCTATAGTTTAGAAAATAAAATTATGGAAAATTAATATTTTAATCTTCATAATATCATTCAATTTATAATTAGGTCCCACAGTTCATATCCTTTTCATCAACTCCCTGCACATTCAGTTTATGAATGGCGTTACTTGCTATAGTCTACCATAATCGCTAATTTTCTGCCATGTTAGCTCTATTGAAAGTGCTAGGGCTTGAATAGCAAAATTTCAAGGCCGATAATCGTCAAGGCTTGACATTGATAATGAGTTCCTTGCTCTTCTGTTTTATTTTTGTCATCTACGCTGGCTTCATGGTCTCTCTTTACCCTGTCTTTTTTTATTCTTTCTTACTGAAATCATATTCACAAAGTATTTAGCTTGTATTTTAACAACACAACTTCAACAAGGCAATATTTTTTCATGCATGATGGAAACAAGCAAAAGCTAAAGGATCCTCTGTTCGCCTCTGCCTTCGGCCCCAAAAACAAAGGCAATGAAAATATTAATAATATGGTAATAGCAATCCCCAGTTTGGACTATTGTTTTCCATAGATAACATGATGATGATATCTATCATTTTTTCTTTTTTTGTCTACTTATCAGTATGTGCATGTTTACAGCTGATTAAAACATTAAAATATTCGACAGAAAAAAATAATAATGGAAAAAAACCACATCACAGTAACCCAAAAAAAAAAAAATGTCTTTCACTTAAATAATCTTTCAATTCGCTCTAGAACACTATGCCAAAATTAATAATAGAAGGCGACCATATTTTGATGCTTCTCTCCTCTACACTTCATCACCGCTCATAGTTGAAATGCGAAGCTATCATTCTGAAGGAAAATCATGGAACCGACATTAAGCTGATTAATCATATTTGGTTTAACGACAATGAACATGGAAGTGACAATAATTATTTTGGCAAAAGTACTGCCAATTTCATGAGCGTACTTGATTCATACCTTTTATATAACAGAAGTATTTTTACCCCAAAATAAAAGGTATCGAACAGATTACACCGATTTTCTTCCATCTAAACCATAACAACTGGAGTAAAACATAAATCACACAAAGCTAACCTGCAATTTTCTTCGATAAGTCCATCCTCATATTTATTAGCACTGGACTTACGAACCACCTCGTTTAAGAGTGATGAAGGGGTGGCGGGTCTTGCCAAATCAGATTTTGACTTGCCATCTCATAAAAAATTAACGGATTTTAAAGAGTTATAAATAGTGAGAAGGAACACCATTCTCAGATTGAAAGGCAGGCAGTTAATTGAAAGGATATAAATTATGGGACCTGATTATAAATTGAATGATATTCTGGGGATTAAAATATTAATTTTTCCTAATTTTATGTTCTAAATTGTAGGGACTAATTTATAAATGGCTAAACTATCGGGATTGAATTGCATAGAATCAAACTTTAGGAATTGAGTACAACTAAGTCAAAACTATAAAGATTAAGCTGTATCGAGTTAAAGTCTAAGGATTGAGCTACAAATGACTTAAAACTCTAAGGACCAAAAGATTAATTTTTTTCTAATTTATTTTGTTATCAAGATGATTATTTAATATTATTGTCATCTCATATCATACTATATCAAATTATAATTACATGTAACTCTTTTTACATAAAAAATCTAATTGAACCACCAATAAAGCTAAATGAAGAGAATTTGGACGTAGAGTACTATATATGTTACTAAACTGTGGCCTTATTTGGCACGCAGACAACATATAATGAAAAAATCATTTTCACAACGAGAAATTTTTTTAAGATTAATAAATAAAAAAATATATAAATATTAGTATGCCCTCAAAGTATTAGGAGAGTCGATAGTGTGTGCATGTTGTTCTTAACTTCTTACTACCTCTAGTCCTCAATATAAAAACTCGTTTGACTTTTATTTTGATCATAAATATAAGACCTCAATCAGCTTTGTTTCTCATATTTATCTATTTTTTTCTAAGGCAGTCTTTATAATAATGGTAGTTCTAGTCAATACACTTGATTAGCAATGATATTTTAGAAAAGATAACATCTATTTATTACAAATAACTAACTTAACGAACTTTCTTAATTTAATCAAATTAGTTAACTAGCTCTTACATTAAGAACCAGAGGTAGTACTATATAATTAACTAATTTATAGCCCTATGCGATGTGTGGTTTGTTTAAAATGTATTATAAACTAGTAAAGTAATTTGATTAAATAGGATATAAAAATATTGTGAAATATAACTAATTGTGCTGAACACATTAGCAGTTAAGGCACGTCATCTATTTCTAAAGATAAGAAATTGGGATTCAGTAAAAACAGAGCAATGATAAGCTATTTTGAGAAGAATAATTCTTTAGCAATATCTGTTTTATATAATAACCACAAAAAACTAATAATTGCCAAAATCGTCTTCTTGAAATTGTCAGGTTCACAATCGCCAACTCTTTGGACTCCCGATCTGGACTCGCCGTCTTTTGTCTCTGTTCCCTGTGGCTAATATTTTGGAAGGATGATAACTATGTAGCAGAACTCCAAAGGTTTAGGTGTCCAAACAATTTTTTCAAAAATAAGTTATAAATAATAATTCAAAAACTTCTAAATGTGAGAGTTGAACTTGCAAACTATAATACTTAATAATTTCTGATTTACCACTTAATTGGACTTTCATACTTGGTAGTTATTTAAACCAATAGTACTTTAATTTTCATCAAAATTTCTTGAGACCGGACCGTTATCAGATTTAAATTTTGAAACTTAACTATTATTTTCCAAACAATGGAATGCCCAATATTCTTTTTTTTTTAAAAAAAAAAAATCTAGATTCCTCTTTTCTATATCTACAGTGTTAGACATGCAATATCATTTATCCCTCTTTGCCAGCAATGCTCCTATGCACAAAACAAATGAAGAGATAACCCTTAGATCTCATTTGGTATGAAGCATTGACAATGCAATATAAGAATTATGATTGGGATTGAGAAAATCTACTCAATCTCACCTATATAGATTTGTCTAATTACAAGTAACAAGCAATCTTCCATGCTAAGCATTCTTCTAATATATTTTCTCAATCTCAATTTCAATCCCATATTTTCAATACTTCGTATCAAACGAGACTTAAGCGGACATCATCAATCATTGAAACTTTCTTCCATCGGCTGGCTAGGTTGTTTGCGCTTTTACAAAGGGATGTTCTAGTAATGCTGCAGCAGATGGCCGCTGGGCCGGATTTCTTGCGAAGCAGAGTTCCAGAAAATCCTTACCATCTTGGCATAATCCTTCTGGTATGTCCGGATTTTCCTCTTTAAGACAAACTCTAAAGAACACCTGTTGCTGCTTAGTTAATGAATTTGTTTTAGTGAAATACTTAATTAACTAATAAATGCAAGCCCCATATATGTGATACGATGTCTCATATAATTCCACAATTATTTTGTTTCAAAAGTATACCCTAGTTTCTCACTTGCATTAACGCCAGATCTAAAGATTAGCTAGTTCTTTGAGTACATTATTATATGCTTTATTTATAGTCACACTGCTCTAAGATTAGATGTGTTATTTTTGTGTTGGGTAAAGCGAAAACAGATAGACTTTCTTTGATTAGAATATTTTATTGCTTCATTTGTTTAAGAAATATTTATAGCATAAAATAACAAAGCCTTAAATTCTTTGATTTTTATATGCACATTAAGAAGTCATATAATCTAATGCAATGTTATCTCTATATATAATGAAGTACAAAAGTGTTTACCGGTTCAAAACCAGACCAAGGATGCTTCCCTGAGAACATTTCAATCATTACGCAGCCCAAACTCCATATATCAGCAGCATAAGCTTCAAGCGAGCTCTTGTATTCTATTTTTTTAAGAACCTGTATGCATGAACAATTAAACAAGTCTATTAAGAAATACTTTGTGACGCATAATGTAGAGTACGTAAGTGTACACCTCTGGGGCTGCATAATATGGAGTTCCTAATACGGAGTGCGTGCCCGCAGATTCTGCTAACTATTCAACACAGAAAAGCCAATTGAGTTATTGTTGGCTGTTGGGACTATCATATCAATTCCAAGGGTATTTGAAAGGCCACAAATAACCACCAATACTATAGGTCACACATACTCGATCCTAAACATGTTCAAAAACCAGTGGCCCCGATTTTGTCATGTGAGTGCATGTCGAACATGATATCCAAGAACTTACATGCTTAGCCAAACCAAAGTCAACGAGCTTTAAGATGTTGTTAGAATCGACAAGCAGATTGTCTGGCTTTATGTCCCTATATAATAATACACATGAAAACAAGGAGAGAATGAGGGAGGGTTATAGAATATAAGAATGATATATATTTTGAAGAAACGTTCTGCAGAAGAAAATCTATCTTTTTTTTATATTTTATTACTTTCCATTTTTCCTTTCTTTAGTAAGTGGGTTGTTTAATCATTAGGTGTATTAAAATTGCTAACAGGTAGGTTTCTTTTTGTAATGATGGCAGAGCAAGTGGGTGATTAGTTCATAGAAAGGAAGGGGGGAGCAAGCGGCTGGTTTCTTCAAGAGAATTGGAAACCTCAACCTATAAATATGTGTGTACCTATTAGGATAGACTTGGATGGTAATGAAAATTGATTTTGCTATAGTTTAGCTATTCTCTATCCTCCTTAAGTTCTTCTTATTCCTCCTCCTTCTTATCTTATCTCTAGCTCCCTTCATTTCTCTGTCGAATCCCCCTCTTTAGTTTAGTCTCTCCTATCCCCCATCATCACTGTTCTGTTTTTCCTATCTCTTCCTCTTATGTTTTTATGAACCTCGCCCAACTTCCTCCTCTATTTGTATTAGAAGAAATGTGTGTCAGTGTTTTTGTCCTGGGGGAAATAAATTACTCAAGACCATCCCAACATATACTTATCATTTTGACAACCCTATTTTTAGTGTGATTTTGAAACATGAGTTAAAAATTAATTATCTTACAGGGTATATGTGTTATAATGTCCAGAAATCACACAATATTCCATACAAGTATAAAAATTACCTGTGAATTATTCTTTTGCTATGCAGGTAAACCAACCCGGAGAGAATTTGTGCAGTGAAATTTTGAATTAAAGGTTCACATAAAATACCTCGTTCTGATATATATTTCTTTAGTGAACCTGGTTTGATGTACTCCATGTATAAAGAAATGTGGTGTCCAGCCTAATTATGCATGAACCAAGTCATGAATTAATTGTGTATATCTTTCCTCCTCTGCTAATAAATCGGGAAAGTACTTACTATTTCATTGCCAAAATATTTCACAATATTGGGATGTTCCAGTTGGCTGAGAATTTTGATTTCCTGAAAACACAAATATATTTTAGCAATGTTTGATGCAGTGAAATGTATAATAAATCTATTGCAATAATAGGCAAATAATTTTCTTTCTCCATCTTTTAAATTAGCTAAAGGGTTTATTGACTTGCAATGACATCATAATCCCTGCAGTCTGGTTGAATTTAGAAATTATGTATAGCATAATTCGGATCCTTTGGTATTATAATGTTTATTAATTAATAGAAAAAGTAGTAGGAAGAGAATTTGGATTCTTTTTAAGATATCAAGTTTTTTAAGAGAAAAAATAATGAGAGGAATACGGAGTTTAATTACAATAAATGTTTAATTTATAACTCTACTCCATAATTTATTCTTAATTTTTTATATTATATTTTCACACACTAGAAATTAAAGCTTTGGCTCGACTTTCTGATTCTTCAATGACAAAATCGTCACTTGTAAAGGATCTTATGTGTGACAAAGAAATTTTAGTAATATGTATAAGCCATACCTTTCTTATAGATTCTCCATTTTCAAGTTTGAAAACATCTTTAAGTTCCTTGACTGCACATAATTTTTTGATTTCCCTGTCAGAAATGAAGAAGACGACATGGCTTTTATACTTCGAGCAAGTGTTTACTGCTGATTGACTAGGCTTCCAACATATATTTCTCATTAAGAAATTTAAAGTAAGACGATAAGATCCAAATTTTAGTTTACTCATACCTGTTATAGGCAACATAAACAGTCCCATATAATTTCTCCTTTTACCCATGTACTAAAATTGGCGGCATCAGAGGTTGAATTGGCATCATCGTCGTCGTCGTCTTCTTCCTCTACTGCACTTGAGACTCTGTCAAGAACGGAAAAGAAAACACATTGATGGCTGCGCAATTGTCCACATAATGCATTAATTATTGACTAAGAAATGATGAGATTAAGAAAAAAAAGATAAAAATACCTGGAAGGATCAACATGAACCGATACGAATCCACCATTCCCAGTAGGAGGATCCCATTTCGGCCTTTGGCTAAAATTTGAGGGAGAAGAGAATGATTGAGGGTCATCGTATTGTGTTGATCGACCAACTCATCAATGGTTAAAGAAACAGATCCAACTTCTGCAGCCCCAGCAGGATCCTCTGTTTCACACTGGCTAAAGTAGGTGGTCGAAGAGATTGAACGAGCACCATCATAATTCTGTTGATCAAACAACCCAGTGTTCAAAGAAGGGGCTTGGGCAGGGCTGATATTTTGTTCCAGTTCCGCGGCCTGCTTGATCATTGAAGCAACCATTATATTTCAGAACAAGTTCATAAATGCATGCATGTTCGTCAGTAAAGTATGTTTATGAATCAACTCTAAGTATTGTGTAGCTCAATGAAGTCAAAGCGTAAGGATTAATATATATTAACCAGAGTACAATTCCTCTTCACCAAAGCACAGCTCAGCAAAACCATGTAGGACAAAAATATTCGGTTATTAGAATGCTTGTCCTGCTACTGTATCCTGAGAAGTTCTGTAAATACTCTACAATGTACTGTGTCGATGGAATGAGATGAAATAACAGAGTTTCTACACTTTACACATTTCATGTTTTGGTTATAATTAAGAAATATATAGGCAGCTAACGCATATAATTGACATGGCTCTACGATACTTGTTAAGAAAAGGGAAGGAATGACCCACCTGGATTTCGTGGACTGCCTCTCTTGGGAACACATATAAGTAGAGAGAGTTAACGATGAGATTCAGAAGATGCAAAACCAGACCGTATGCAACGAATAAGGATTTCGAATGCAAACGTAAGGCGATGGACAAAACAATAACAACAGTGTATGTCATGCCATAAAGTCCTTCAACTTCTCTGGAGCAATAGCCGTGAGGTCTCGTGTCTTTCGCCCATCTTATGTGCATACATTTTGAAAGTTGCACTACCGCAAAACCTGTGAGCTCGGGATACAGTTCCAGGGACTTACATATTCCCTCTGGTCCTTCAACCAGGAGCATTGGAGCAAAAGATATCACAATGCCCAAACTTGAAACCAGCTTCGCAGTAGCAGGCATTGATAATCTCAACTCGCGTTCACGAAGAGGCCGGTCCCCCAGTTGTGCAGCCATGAATGAGATTGGATCATCTCTGAGATATGTGTATTATTACAAATTAAAAAAAAAAAAAACCGTTGCTTTACTCTGAATTTGGAGAAGACGATCAGAACCCAATTTCTGAGGAAAACACAGTACATGCTTTCTATGACACACAAGTGTCTACATAGTTCATTAATTATTGGCTAAGAAATTAAGAAAATAAGATGAAAAATATGAATTTAATCCAAGAATTGTATACACACCTGCTGCGGGCAACATGAACAGATACGAATCCACTACCCCCAATAGGATCTTCACATATAAAATTTGAGGTAGAAGAGACTGAATGAGGAGCATCATAATTCTGTTGATGACCGAAGTCAGTGTTTAAAGAAGAATCAGCTCCAACTTCTGCGGCCCCAGTAGGATCTTCTGTCTCGCATTGCGTCAAGGCCAGACGAATTAACCTTATAGATGGTACAAGGACTAAGGTCTTGGGGAATGTACGGACGATGCTGTAAAAGACCGTAATAGCTGCACTAATTGGGAGGTTATAACATAGGACAGCTTCTCGTGACCAATAGACGGAAGAGCCCTTGGATTTCCTCCGCATATTCAGCGGATTTACTTCATTAGGCAACTGGACCATGACCATCGCTGCTGCTGATATTCCGTCCAGGCTTTCAAGCTGGACAACTAAATCAAAACATAGCGCTGCCAGGAGGATGGCCGCAAAATGCTCAGTAAATTGAATATGTAAAGGACACAGCCAGTTGGTGGTAAAAGGGACTGAATTATTAGCAGCATCATTATTCTGTTGATGAACCATTGTATATTGTTTCAGTTTCTGCAGCTGCATGATCATTGAAGCAACCATTATATTTCAGAACAAGTTCATGAAAGCATGTTCATCAGCAAAGTATAACATATGCATTGTTATGGAGTCAAGTGTATGCGTGAATAGCGGCTAACGGATATGATTGTCATGGCCCTACAATGATTGTTAAGAGAAGGGAGGAAATGGCGCACCTCGTACACCTCGCACATAACCATAATGATAAAGAGCAGAAGATATGCAACCAGAAATAAGTGATCAGCTGTCGGGGATTTGGCAATTACAGGAATGACGTAGTAAAAAGCAGCGGTAAAAAGTAGAGTAATGGGGACGTCATAGAATGGGAGAACCCGTCGTAGGTAATAGAGGGGAGGGACTTTGTTTTGCCCCAGCATTGTACACTGCATCAAACGCCAAATATAGGCTGCTGCAAGCACTCTCACCATCTGAAACCGCTCATATGTTGCCTCCAGTCTTTCAAGCTTGGACGCTAAAGAAACACATAGGTATGCCTCAGAAATAATAAAGATCATGAAGGAATATTTAAAACTCAGCGTCTCAGAAGAAGGTGGTAATCTCAACCAGCGTTCATGAAGAAGTGGATCCAGATCTATCAGTAGTGTAGCCATGGATGAAATTGCATGTGCGTTGAATAGAATGATGGCTGAGATATATGGGCATGTTTCATAAGCAATTCACTGATTCTATTCAAACCCAAAACAACCATCTTCCTCGTTACTAGTCAACAATGGACAGCGCGGCAAAGGGAAATCTCACTTTCATGATTCTCAGTTTCTCACTTCACTCGGAATTTTCTTTTTGGAATCCTTGAATAGAGATGAAAAAAATGGAGTGTAATAAATGAAAGAAGAATTGGGGGAGGAGTAGTCAATGACGGAAGAAGGAAAAAAACGAGGGAAGGAACGGATGGAAGTGGAAAAAATGGGTGGGGGCGGTGGAAGGATTGAATGTGAGGTTATTAAATACCTTCATCCCAGTTGTTATTTTCAAACGAGAGGAAGAGAGAGCAGAAGAGAAAAGAGTGATAGGCAGTGAGGAAAATCAAGAAGAATAAGGTACATGCTGTCTAAAGGTGAAGATAAGATTTAGAGATCATTTAGGTATATAAATATACTTCTTTTATATTTTTTATGAATATTTTTTTATATATTTAGAGTTTTATATTATTAGTTTTATTATAATATTTAGAAAAAATTTTAAGTTTGAGTATAGAGTAAATAGTGACTTTTGATGATATATGATCATGAAAATTTAAAGATACATTATTAAGAATTTTAATTAGTTAATATTTGTTTAATGATTGTTTTGCTAATTTCAAATTAAGATTTTAGTTGAAAAATTTATTATTGAAAACATATAAAATGTTTTTAGCAATTAAATTTAAGTTAAATAATTTATTTGGATTATTTAATATATTATTGAGACTTTAATCAGTTTGAATATTGAATAGGTTAAAGATATATTTTTGAAATAATTTTTGAAGGTTTGAAAAATTATAAATTAAGAATTTTACGAAATTAGATAAAGTTGCAGTTTATTTATAATTCAAAAGGGTTGTTTGGTTTGAGAAAAATTTTAAATGAGAATATAATAAATAATTGAGATTTTAATATGAAATATTTATATTTTTGGTAATAAAAATATATTTGCTTAAGTTATTAAATTTAAATATTTTTATGTAAATTATATTTTCAAAATAATATTATCTTTATTAAATAGCTAGATTTGTGAGAATTAATATATTTTTGTAATTTTAGTTTAGAGGGTATTCTTAAAATTTTAGAGTAGTTTTGAGTTTTATATTAATATTTATATACAATTTTGTAGACTCTAAAAATTATTTCGTGTACATGCGAATTGTATATAATTATATTGTTGATTTACTAATTTTTATATCATACTGAAATATAATATTATGATTTTTCAAATATATGTTTTAATATGTTACTTGATTTTAAGATATATTGCTATTAATTATGACCAATATTTAAATATATTGATAGCTATAGAATTATCATGAGTTGCTGTTAAATGCTATAAAAATTTTATTGCTATCTTATTTTAATAAATTTGATGACATATTTCTGATGTAACATTATTTGAATATGACATTTCTATTGTTGGGCCAAGGATAGAAGGAGATTTATATGGATATAAATTACCATGTCGTTTGTCATCACTCGGTGCACAATGGATGGTACTTATCAAGGCCCATTCTTTTATGTTTTTCTTTGGCCGGAAATTTATTGGAGTTGTGGGACATGTGACGCCTCTTTATTTTATCTGCAAAGGAGGGAAGCCATAGTCCGAACTTGAGCTCTATATCTTTAACCAAATATATCTCCAGTATCAGTGAGCTTGGAATAATTCAGTAAAATGAATTAGTTCTTATTGGACCATGTGTTAGCCTATGGCTCCAGTCAGTGGTATAAGGGAGGATGGTGATATAGAGGGTGCACATTGCATTATTTTTGGATATATTGGAAAAATGATATTGGTATGTTGTTGAATTTAAAAACGAACTTGAGTTGAATGTCTAAAATTCATGATTTTCATACATAAATATATGTACACATATAAATGGATTTTTATTTATCATATATAGTTTGCTTGTATAGGTTAAAATTTCAATAGTTACTGAGACGTTTGATCTCATTCCTTATATTAAAATTTTCAAGTGAAAGATTTAGTATGAATCAAAGGAAGGCACTGATGAAGTAAACCGTGAAGGCTTTTGTACTCCTGGAACACATGCTATGTTTATTTTTATTTGCCATGATTAAGACTTCGATCATTTATTTTGTTTGTCAAAAAAATATTTTGAAATCATGACCTATTTGAAGTGTTGGAAATACATATGGACTTTTAAATGAATATTTTATCGTGTATGTGAATATAATTACGTGATGTGTAGTAGATAATAATTTTTATTTTATTTAAATCCATGTAGCAAAAATAATCCAAGTATATATGCTAATTAGAGCGGCATTATTAGTTTCTAATGTCATTTCTGTTACAAATTAAGAAATCATGAGTATGTATTATAATAAGAATTCAATGAAAAAAATTATAATGACTTGTTTAAATTTTTGTAACCGTAGATCAAAATCAAAGGGGATCGCAACTTCATCCAACACACGAAACAAAACCATGGGAACATTAATCCTGAAGCCCTCTTCACCAAAAACCTTCCTTTCGCATCTAAAAGCGCATAATTCCCTCATCATTCTACTGGTTACCTCTGCTCTATTAAATCCAAGACATTAAGTTGAAGACATTTGGTTAACGATGCAAAAGTTAAAGACAAACTTCAGTAGTAATAATAGTAGAAGACTAGTAGTAGTATAAGCGCGTATATATACTGCCAAAATGGTCTTAGTAAAATGGTCAAGTTCACAATGGCCGTCTCTTTGGACTGGCTACTTTGTCTCTCTGTTCCTCTTGACTAATGTAAAAGACCGCCACATGCGGCCAACCCCTGCTGATTACTTGAACCATCCACATATAACCCACCCCCTCCTGGTGGGGGTGGGGTCCACCTTGTTTGCTTTCGTTTCTTTAAACGAAAAGATATATCTTTGAAAAGTCGAGTCCTAAAAATTGAAGCATTTTTATATATAAAAATTTATGCAGAGTGTTAAAATGCTAAAAATAACTAAAATCATATCTTTATAACTTATAAAGCCACTGTAAAACTAATATCACTTGGTAAAACAAAGAGATGGTTCAAGAAAACCTACATCAAATTGAAAATATTTAAAATCAAATTAAAAATCAAACTAGCTCTTATATTAAGCAAATAGAATGCCAAAATTGTGATATTTTAAAACTGCCAAGTGCACAATAGCCGACTCTTCGGACTCCCAATCTGGACTCATTTTCTTTTGTTTATGTTCCTTGTGACTAATATTTTGGAGGGAT
The DNA here is from genome assembly GCF_004799145.2 of Neltuma alba. NCBI lineage: Eukaryota > Viridiplantae > Streptophyta > Magnoliopsida > Fabales > Fabaceae > Neltuma > Neltuma alba. Next base: position 414,803 of record NW_021636165.1, on the reverse strand, counting down.
GACAATTATGTAGCAGAACTCCAAAGGTTTAGGTGTCCAAAAAATTTTATCAAAAAATAAGTTATAAATAATACTCATAATTCAAAAGGTTGTAAATATGAGAGTTGAAGTTGCAAACTATAATACTTAACTATTAATATTTTTTGATCAAACAATACTTATATCAAATTCCATATATCCATTATATCAAGTTTTCTAATCACATAAGGCCATATATCGTATATCTAAAATATTACTATTGAATTATAAAACTAGAGATGAGAAAATAGGACATATGACAATATATTATTGGAGAACTTAACGTAATGAATATTATAAATTTGATGTAAGTATTTTCTTTTTGATCTACAACTTGGAGACTTTCACTGCCCAATATTCTTTAAAAAAAAAAATCTAGATTCCTCTCTTTTATATCTATAGTGTTAAACACGCAATATCATTTATCTTTCTTTGCGAGTAATGCTCCTATGCACAAAACAAATGAAAAGATCACCCTTATGATATAAACTAAGACCTTAGCTATATCTGTCATACTAAAATCCCAATACCCTCAACGTACATCATCAATCATTGTGCTTTCTTCCATCGGCAAGCTAAGTTGTTTTTCCTTTTACAAAGGGATGGTCTAGTAATGCTGCAGCAGATGGCCGCTCTGCTGGAGTTCTTCTGAAGCAGAGTTGGAGAAAATCTTTACCATCTTGGCATAACTCTTCCGGTATGTCCGGATGTTCCTCTTTAAGACAAAATCTATAGAAAGCCTGTTGCTGCTTAGTAAATGAATTTGTTTTAGTCAAATATTTAATTAACTAATAAATGGAAGCTCCATATATGGGATACAATGTCTCATATAATTCCACAATGATTTTGTTCAAAAAATATACCATAATTTCTCACTCATCCTTGCATTTAACCAAGGCACTATTTCATTAACGCCAGGTCTAAAGATTAGCTATTCCTTTGAGTACGCATTAGATGTGTTATGTTTGTTGCTTCACTTGTTAAAAGAAATTTTTATAGCAGAAAATAATAGACTTCAATTCTTTGGTATTTATATGCAAATTAAGAAGTCATATTATCTAATGCAATGTTAGCTCTATATATACTGGAGCGTAAAAGTGTTTACCCATTCCAAACTAGGCCAAGGATGCTTCCCTGAGAACATTTCAATGACTACACAACACCTACACTGTAAATATCAGCAGCAGAAGCTTCACGCGAGCTCTTATATTCTATTTTTTGAAGAACCTGTATGTATGGGAACCAAGTTTAATTAAAAAATACCGTGTGACGCATAATGTAGAGTATGTAAATACATAGCTCTGGGCTTGCACAATATGGAGTTCCCAACTGGGAGCGCTTGCCCACAGATTCTGCAAGCTATTCAATACAAGAAAGCCAATTAAGTTATTGCTGACTCTTGGGACTATTATATCATTCCAAGGGTATTTGAAAGGCCATAAGTAACCACCAATACCATGGGACACACATACTCGATCCTAAACATGAATAACCATCTTAAATAATTGTAGTTAATATAAAAATAATTATTAATAGACAGATTTTAGAGGATTAGAGTAGATTTAAATTTTTCCTATTATCTCTCTCTATCTCGAATATCTCTCCCTGTGTAATCTCTCCAAATCTCCTAGATACTCTTCTGCTATATATATACACTGTACCGTGCATGTGAATAGATGAATAAGTTGATGAATTTCACCTAATATCTACATGGTGTCAGAGCCCCACTGGTTTTGGCCACATCATTCTCATTCTGCTTCCTTGTTTGGCCATTCCCTGTAATCGGCCACATCCAGGTCGATGGATTCCCCCAAGTCCTCCTCTACGTCAGAACCACCCTGTGTTGAGCATCATTCCAATTCGACTTCTAGCAGCAACTCATCCCTTGTTGTGATCGTCTCAGAGAAACCCATGGACAACAATTATCGGGAATGGGCGCAGGTGGTGCGTTTGGCCATCGGGGGTCGTGGAAAGCTGGGTTATATTACTGGTGAGTCGAAACCTCTGTCTAATTCTGCGTCTCCTGATATGACCAAGTGGATCATCAAAAATTCTATAGTACCCTCATGGTTGATCAATGCCATGTCTTCCCGCCTCAAATAGAGCTTTATGTACTTGCCGTCAGCTAAGGACATTTGGGACGCTGTGAGAGATTCATACTCTAACGGTGAAGATCTCCCTCGCCTGTATGCCCTCAAAACCAGAACTTAGAATCTTAAACAAGGCACTCAAAATGTTACCAAGTATTGGCTGGAGCTTATGGCTCTGTGGGAAGAACTGGATTTACTTGCTACTTAGGAATGGTTTTCCTTTATTGATGTAGCACGTTACTATCAAAGTGTCAAGAAGGAGCAGGTGTTTCAATTTCTCACGGGCCTCAACCCAGAATTTAATGATGTTCGTAGTCGTATCTTGAGTCGTCAATCCTTGCCATCTTCCAGTGAAGCTTTCTCCAAGGTTCGTAGGGAAGCCTCTCGTCATCAAGTAATGTTACCTGAGCTTATTACTTCTCTCTCTGACTCCTCTGCCTTGGTTAGTAAGGCAACCAATTCAGCCCCTTCTTCCACCAAGCCTAAGGTTGTGTGTGATCATTGTAAGAAACCTAGCCATACTCGAGATCATTACTGGGATCTTCACAACAAACCTGTTGATTGGAAGTCTCGTAAAGGAAAATCCCATGGTTATCATGTCTCCCATGAGCCTCCCATAACTTCCACTGATTCTTCTCCTGTTGCTCTTAAGGCACAGTTCACTCAATTACTTGATTTATTGAAGGGTCTTCAACCCCAGCCACAGGCCAATGCTGCCTCTACCTCTGTTACTAGTAAAGGTAATGGTCCGTTTGCTTTTTGTTCTTTGTTTCCTTCTGACAAGTGGATTGTTGACATGGGCTACTGATCATATGACTTCGGATGCATGAATGTTTGTCACTTATTTCCCTTGTTCTAGTCATGAGAAGATCATAGCGGCTAATGGCACTGGTTCTACTATTGCTGGGAAGGACACAATTCATATTTCTGATTCTCCACAACTTGAATCTGTCCTACATGTCCCACATTTAGCTTGTAACCTTTTATCCATTAGCAAGTTGACTAAACATGTGAATTGTGTTGCTTATTTCTTTCCCACTTATTATCTATTTCAGGGTCTCTCCTCAGGAAAGATGATTGGCATAGCTAAGGAGCACGAAGGTCTCTATTATCTGGATATTTCTACTGTACATGCATTGTGTTCCCGGATGAATGTTTTTGTCTCTTCTTATGATAATGACATTTCCTTATGGCATAAGAGGATGGGTCATCCTAGTTTGTCCTATTTATAACACTTATTTCCTCAATTAAACATTAATAAAAATTCTATTCCTCATTGTGACTCTTGTGAATTTGCTAAAGATCATCGTTCTTTTTTTCCTGCTTCCCGATACAAACCAACTCGTCAGTTTTCTATCATTCATAGTGATATGCAGTGTCCCTCACCTATTCCGAATCGTTCCAATGCTAAATGGCTTGTTACTTTCATAGATGACCATACCCATATGTCTTGGGTCTACTTACTTAAGGATAAATCTGATGTTTCGTCTATATTCATGGAATTTCACAACCTCATCAAAACTCAATTTAATTCCTCTATTCAAGTCTTGTACTCTGGCAACGGCACTGAGTATTTTAACCATTCCCTCCACTATTTTCTGAAATCCAATGACATTGTTCATAATAGCTCTTGCCCAAATACACCCCAACAAAATGGTGTCGTTGAACGCAAAAATCACCATCTCCTTGAGGTTGCCCGAGCTCTTCTCTTTACATGTAATGTACCCAAATTTTTGAGGTGATGCTATTCTCACTGCTACCCATCTCATCAATCATATGCCTTGTCAAGTCCTTTCCTATGTCTCTCCATTAGACAAACTCTGTGGAACTCATCCTCTCACACATCTTGATCATTCCCTTCTACTTCGTGTCTTCGGTTGCTTAGTCTTTGTTCATCTCCATCATACCCAATCCAAATTCGATCCTCGTGTTGTTAAATGTATCTTTCTTGGCTATTCTTCAACTTAGAAAGGGTACAAATGTTTTGATCCTATTTCCAAGCATTTCTTTGTTAGTCACAACGTCACTTTCTCTGAACATGAACCTTATTTTTCTAAGCCTTCAATTCAGGGGGAGAGTTGGAGTGAATTTCAACGTAAGGAAAATGTGCCTGAACCAATACCTTTGCTTGTTAAGTTCGTACCATCTTCTAAAGCTATCCCTTCATTGACTCCTTCATCCGACCCTGACTAAATGCCTAAGGCAAGGGGAGACATAACCAAAAATAAGTACAACAAGGTTTACTCTCGACAAAATAAAGAGACAATAGAGACTGACATGCCTAAAGTAGTGCCAGAATCAAAACCGATGAAATATTCTACAGAGACTAAGTTGATGATTAAAGATGATCTGCCTATTGCCATGAGAAAGAAGGCACGCTCTTACACTTCACATCCTATTCAAAAGTATGTATCCTATGCCTTTGTGACTGAACTTGACAAGATCAATATACCTAACAATGTCTATGAAGCACTTGAGCATTCGGAATGGAGGAAAACAGTAATTGAAGAAATGATGGCATTGGAAAAGAATGGAACATGGGAAACAATTAACTTATCAAAGGGAAAGAAAATGGTGGGATGCAAATCGGTATTTACCCGAAAGTATAATGCAGATAGCTCACTAAACAAGTTCAAAGCACGTTTGGTATTGAAGGGTTTCACTCAAACCCATGGACTAGACTACAATGAAACGTTTGCCCTAGTAGCAAAACCAAATACCATCAGAGTTTTACTATCTATTACAGCTAACTTGGATTGGTCACTGCAATAGTTAGACATAAAAAATGCATTCCTAAATGGGAAATTAAAAGAAGAAGTATACATGACTTCACCTCCAGGTTTTGACAAGGGAAGAAGAAACCAAGTATGTAAACTAAAAAAATCTCTGTACTATCTAAAACAATCACCAAGAGCATGGTTCAATAGATTCTCCAAGGTTCTAAGAGTTGAAGGCTATAAGCAAAGTCTATCTGATCATACAATGTTTGTCAAAAAGAATGGGATGTTGACAACCATCATCATTGTCTATGTGGATGACATCATTCTTACTGGAGATGATGTAAAAGAAATGGACAGAATAAAAGTTGCTCTAACCAGGAATTCGAGGTCAAGGATCTAGGCAACCTGAAGTGCTTTCTTGGAATGGAAGTCGCAAGGTCACATAAAGGAATTTATGCCTCTTAAAGGAAATACATTCAGGATCTACTTAAGGAAATTGGTATGCTTGGGTGCCGACCAAGTAAAACTCCTATAAGTACCGAGAAGAGTCATAACAAGAAGAGGAAAGTCACGACTGACGAAGAAAAAAAGAAGCAAAGGAAAGATGAAGAACCAGTAGACATTAGAAGATACCAGAGGTTGGTTGGAAAGTTAATTTACTTATCACATACAAGGCCAAATATCGCCTTTGTAGTAAGTGTGGCTAGCCAACACATGCATTCACCTAAGGAAAAAAAACATACGGATGCAACCTACTGGATCTTGAGATACTTAAAAGGGACACCTGGAAGAGGACTATTTTTCAAGAAATGTGACTCTAGAACAGTGGAAATTTAACTGATGCTGATTGGGTAGGAGCTCGAGAAGGCAATAGATCAACATCTGGCTACTATACATTCATATGGGGCAATCTTGTAACATGGAAAAGTCAAAAACAAAAGGTTGTCTCTAAAAGATGTACAGAATTTAAGTTGAGAGCCTTAGCACAAGGTATCATGGAGGGTTTGTGGCTGGAGGGAGTAGTTGCAGAAGCTGATTTACAGATTAGTGGACCACTAAAACTGTTTTGTGACAACAAAGCTACTCTAAACATGGCTTTAAACCAGTACAGCACAGCAAAACCAAACATGTTGACGTTGACCAGCATTTCATTCATGAGAACGTGGAGGATGGAGTTATATGCCTATCCTACATAACTTCAAAACAGCAGCTAGCAGATATTCTCACCAAAGGGCTACCAGAAGACGTGTCTCAAAATTTCATTAGCAAGTTGGACATGATTAGCATCTACGATCCAACTTGAAGGGGAGTGTAGTTAATATAAAAATAATTTTTAATAGACAGATTTTAGGGGATTAGAGTAGATTTAAATCTTTCCTATTCTCTTCCTATCCCGAATATCTCTCCCTGTGTAATCTCTCCAAATCTCCTAGATACTCTTCCACTGTATATATACATCACACCGTGTACGTGAGTAGATGAATAAGATGATGAATTTCGCCTAATATCTACAATAATTACTTGAGAAATAAAGTCTCGAGTTCAAAAATCAATGGCCTTGATTTTGTCACGTGAATGCATGTTATACTAGATATCCAAGAACTTACATGCTTAGCCAAACCAAAGTCAACCAGCTTTACTATGTCGTTAGAATCGACAAGCAGATTTTCTGGCTTTATGTCCCTATATAAACATACATGACAATAAAGAAACAATGAGAGAGGGTTATAGAATATAAAAATGATACATATTTTGAAGAAACCTCCTATAGAAGGAAATATATCTTACTTTTATATCCTATTACTTTCTGCTTTTCCTTTATTTAGTAACTGGGTTGCAAGTAGGTTTCTTCTGTAATGATGGCAAGGCAAGTGGGTGATTAATTCATAGGAAGGAAAGGATAGAGCAAGTAGATGTTTCCTTTAAGAGAATTGGAAACCTCAACCTATAAATATGTGTACACCTTCTGTATTAGGATAGACTTGGATGGTAGTAATGAAAATAGATTATGCTATAGTTTAGCTATTCTCTATCCTCCTCAAGTTCTTCTTATTTCCCCTCCTTCTAGTCTTATCTCTCCCTTCATTTCTCTACCTAATCCCCCTCTTTAGTTTTGTCTAGCCTATTCCCCATCATCACTTTTCTATTTTCCCTATCTCTTTCTCTATGTTTTTGTGAACCTTCCCCAAATTCTCCTCTATTTGTATTAGAAGAAATGTGCGTCAGTTTGTCCCGAGGGAAATAAATTACTTAAGATGACAATCCCAACATATAGTTATCATTTTGACAACTCTATTTTCAGTGTGATTTTGAAACATAAGTTAAAAAAATTAATTATCCTACAAGATATGTGTGTTGCAATGTCTAGAACTCATGCAATGTTTCATACATGTTTGAAAAATACCTGTGAACAACTGTTTTGCTATGTAGGTAAACCAACCAGAGAGAATTTGTAAAGTGAAATTTTGAATTAAAGGTTCATATAAAACACCCCTTTCTGATATATATTTCTTCAACGAGCCTGGTGGGATGTATTCCATGTGTAGATAAATGTGGTGTCCAACCTCATTATGCATGAAACCAAGTCATTAATTGTGTGTATAGTAGCTTCATCCTCAGCTTAAGCCAGGAGGGTACTAACTATTTCATTGCCATAATACTTCACAATATTGGGATGTTTCAGTTGGCTGAGAATTTCAATTTCCTAAAAATACAAATATACTTTAGCCATGATTGATACAGTGAAATGTGCAAATTAATTGCAATCATAGATAAATATTTTTCTTTCTCCATCTTTTTAAAATTGTTAAAGTATACATTTAATCCTTTAACTGTATAGAGAGTTTCAATTTGGTCTCTTAATTTTAAAAGTTATACATTTAGTCCTTTGACCCTAAAATTATTAACAAAAAAAAATGATATTGAAAAATTAAATGTTAAAATATTTTCAATGCTAATATAGTAAATTTAATTTTCAAAATAATCATGATTGTTACAAAAACCATCATTTAAGCCTAACAATTTTAGGATTAAAGGATCAAATGTATTCTTTTTAAAGATTAAGGGACCAATTTGAAATCTTATATAAAGTTGATGGACCGAATATGTACTTTAGCCTTTTAAAATAGGTGAAGGTTTCATTGACTTGCAATGACATCATAATCACTGCAGTTCGGTTGAATTTAGAAATTATGTATAGCATAATACGGATTCTTTGGAATTATAATGTTTATTAATTAATAGAAAAAGTAATAGGAAGAGAATTTAATTTGGATTCCTTTAAGTATATATCACGTTTTTTAAGAGTAAAAATGATGAGAAGAGTACCAAGTTTAATTACAACTAGTGTTTAGTTTATAACTCTACTCCAGAATTTATTCTTACTTTCTTGTATTCTATCTGCGCACACTAGAAATTAGGGCTCTGGCTTTGACTTTCTGATTCTTCAATGACAGAATCATCACTTGTGGTGGATTATATGTGTGACAAAGAAATTTTAATAGTGTATACTCTAACGTACCTTTTTAATAGATTCTACCGGTTCAAGTTTGAAAAAGTCTTTAAGTTCCTTAACTGCACAAAATGCTTTGATTTCCCTGTGAGAAATGAAGAACACAAGATGCTTATATGCTTCGAGTAAGTGTTTACGGCTTATTAACAAGGCTCCCAACACATATTTCTTAATAAGAAATTAATATTAAGATGACAAGATCAAACTTTCAGTTTACTGGTACCTGTTATAGGCTCAGTCCAGGAAAAAAAATACCTGTTTATAGGCAGCATAAACAGTCCCAAATGCACCATCCGCAAGAATTTCCCCCTTTTCCCTTCTGCTAAATTAACATCATCATCATCATCTTCCTCTATTGCACTTAAGGCTCTGTCAAGCATGCAAGATAAACATATAGATGGGTACACAAGTGTCCCTGTAATGCATTCACAAGTGTCCCTGTAATGCATTAATTATTGACTAAGAAATGATGAGAATAAGAAAATAAGATCAAAATACCTGGAAGAGGGCAGCATGGACAGATGCAAATCCTCCATCCCAAGGAGGAGGATCCCATTTCAGCCTTTGTCTAAAATTTAAGGCAGAAGAGAACGATTGAGGATCATCGTAATTGCGTTGATAAACCAACTCATCAATGTTCGAAGAAAGAGATGCAACTTCTGCAGCCCCAGTAGGATCCTCTGTTTCACATTGGCTAAAGTTGGTGGTAGAAGAGATTGAATGAGCAACATTATAATCTGTTGATCAACCAACGCAGTGTTCAAAGAAGAGGCTTGTTTACGGCTGATATTTTGTTCCAGTTCCACGCCCTGCTTGATCATTGAAGCAACCATTATATTTCAGAACAAGTTCATAAAAGCATGCATGTTCGTCAGTAAAGTATGTTTGTGAATCAACTATAAGTATTGTGCGGCTCAATGAAGTCAAAGTGTAAGGATTAATATATGTTAACCAGAGTACAATTCCTGCTCACCAAAGCACAGCTCAGCAAAATCATAGAGGACAAAAATATTCGGTTATTAGAATGCGCGTCCTGCTACTGTACCCTGAGAAGTTCTGTAAGTACTCTACAATGCGGAGTGTTGATGGAATGAGATGAAATAACAGAGTTTTTCCACTTTACGCATTTTATGTTTTGGTTATAATTAAGAAATCTTAGGCAGCTAACGCATACAATTGACATGGCTCTACGATGCTTCTTAAGAGAAGGGAAGGAATGACCCACCTGGATTTCGTGGACTGCCTCTCTTGGGAATCATATAAGTCGAATGCAAACGTCGGACGATGGACAAAACAATAATTACAGTGAGTGTCATGCCATAAAATCCAACTTCTCTGGAGCAATAGCCGTGAGGTCTCTTGTGTTTCGCCCATCTTATGTGCATACGTTTGAACCAGGAAAACTGGAGCAAAACTTGAAACCAGCGTCGCCAAAGAAGGCATTGATAATCTCAACACGTGTTCACGAAGAGGCCGGTCCCTCAGTTGTGCAGCCAAGAATGAGATTCGATCACCTCTGAGATATGTGTATGATTACAAATTAAAAAAAAAAAAAACCGATTCTTTATTCTGAATTTGGAGAAGACGATCAGAACCCAATTTCTGAGGAAAACACAGTACATGCTTTCTATGACTACACAAGTGTCTCCATAGTTCATTAATTATTAACTAAGAAATAAAGAAAATAAGATGAAAAATATGAATTTAGTCCAGGAATTGTACAAACACCTGCTGCGGGCAACATGAACAGATGCCAATCCACTACCCCCCATAGGGTCATCACATGTAAAATTTGAGGTAGAAGAGACAGAATGAGGAGCATCATAATTCTGTTGATGAACCAAGTCAGTGTTTAAAGAAGAATCAGCTCCAACTTCTGCGGCCCCAGTAGGATCTTCTGTCTCGCATTGGATCGAGGCCAGATGAATTAACTGCATAGATGGTACAAGGACTAAGGTTTTGGGTAATGTACGGACGATGCTGTAAAAGATCGTTAATAGCTGCAATAATTCTTGAGCAATAGACGGGAGAGCCCTTGGATTTCCTCCGCATATGCGACCCCCCTTAATAGAGGGCCGATTTATTTCATTAACCAACGGGCCCAAGCCCATCGCTGCTGATATTCCGACCACGCTTTCATGCTGGACCACTAAATCAACACATAGCGCTGCCAGGAGGACGGCCGCGAAATGATCAGTAACTTGAATATCAAAAGGATACAGTGTTTCCCATTGGCTACAGTCGGTGGTAAAAGGGACTGCATTATTAGCAGCATCATTATTCTTTTGATGAACCATTTTATATTGTTTCAGTTTCGGCAGCTGCATGATCATTGAAGCCACCATTATATTTCGGATCAAGTTCATGAAAGCTTGTTCATTACTCCCTCCGTTCCTTATTATAAGAGACATTTAGTGCTTATGGCATGTTCCTATATATAAGAGACACTTAAAAGTTGTCTATATTTTTTTGTGTTGATTTCCTATTTTACCCATATTTATTGTCTCCAACTCACTCTCTCCTTCCCACTTCTCTTTCTTTTAATAAATTACCATTGTTTTCTCTCCTATTCTTTCTCCTTATTAATGAGGGTATTTTTGAAAAAAAAAATTATACTTTTTACATATTAATTGTTCTTAACTAATTTTAACTGTTTTTTTTTATTAACGTAATTCAGTTATTCATCTCTTATAATAAGGAACGGAGGGAGTAGTAAAGTATAACATATGCATTGTTGTGGAGTCAAGTGTATGCGTGAATAGCAGCTAACGGATATGATTGTCATGGCCCTACAATGCTTGTTAAGAGAAGGGAGGAAATGGCGCACCTCGTACACAACCATAATGATCCAGAGCAGCAGATATGCAACCGTAACTAAGTAAGCTGTCAGGGATTTGGCAATCACAGAAGTGACGCAGTATAAAGCAGCAATAAGTAGAGTCATGGGGAGGTCATAGAATGGGAGAACCCGTCGTAGGTAATAGAGGGGAGGGACCTTCTTTTGGCCCAATGTACACTGCATCAAACGCCAAATATGTTGCCTCCAGTCTTTCAAGCTTGGACGCTAAAGAAACACATAGGTATGTCTGAGAAAGAATAAAGATCATGAAGCAATGTTTAAAGATCAGCGTCTCAGAAGAAGGCGGCAATCTCAACCAGCGTTCACGAACAAGTGGATCCAGATCTATCAGTAGTGTAGCCATGGATGAGATTGCGTGTGCGTTCAATATGATGATGGCTGAGATATATGGGCATGTTTCATAAGCAATTCACTGATTCTGTTTTGTTCAAACCCAAAACAACTATCTTCTTCGTTACTAATCAACAATGGACAGCGCGGCAAAGGGCAATTTCACTTTCATGATTCTCAGTTTCTCACTTTACTTGGAATCCTTTGAATAATTTTGAAATATAGTCAATAATTTTGATTTTATTTAAATCCATGTAGCAAAAACAATTCATTTATATATGCCAATTAGAGCGGCATTATTAGTTTCTAATGTCATTTCTGTTACAAATTAAGAAATCATGAGCATAGGCCCAATAACTGTAATTGAGAATATTATAATAAGAATTCGATAAAAAAAATAAATTATAATGACTTGTTTAAATTTTCGTAACCGTAAATCAAAATCAGGGGATCACAACTTCATCCAACACACGAAACAAAACCATGGGAACATTAATCCTGAAGCCGCGGCTTCTCCTCACCAAAACCTTCCTTTCGCATCTAAAAGCACATAATTCCCTCATCATTCTACTGGTCTCCTTTGGTCAAAACCTCTGCTCTATTAAATCCAAGACATTAAGTTGAAGACATTTGGTTAAGGATGCAAGAGTGAAAGACAAACTTCAGTAGCAGCAGTAGAAGACTAGTAGCAGTAGTATAAGCGCGCACATATACTGCCAAAATTGTCTTAGCGAAATGGTCAAGTCCACAATAGCCGTCTCCTTGGACAGGCTATTTTGTCTCTCTTCTTTTTGACTAATATTTTTTGAATGAAAAAAAATTTTGTTAAAAAATAAGTTATAAATAATAATTCAGAAAGTTCTAAATATGAGAGTTCAAGCTGCAAGCTATGTACTATCTCTGGTCTTTAATATAAGATCCTGTTTGACTTTTATTTTGATTCTAAATATAAGATCTCAATCTACTTTGTCTCTCATATTTATACATTTTTTTTTCAAAGTAACCCTTCTAACAATGATAGTTCTAGTCAATACACTTGATTAGCAAGGATATTTTAGGAAAGACAACACCTATTAGGACAAATAACTAACTCAACTTACTTCTTTAATCTTCTCAAATTAGTTAACTGACTCTTATAATTAGGATCGGAGTATTATATTTCACAATTACTAACTCCTACTTCTAAATATAGGAATTAGGCAAAATGAATTTACTTTAATGACCTCAATTTACCTTGCTTTCCTAAAATTATAATTTTTTTGGCCCAAAATATCATTATTGGTTGTATATATTAAGGAGGCTCCTAATCAAGGAGTATTTCTAATACACATGATTAAATAGGATAATTTAAAAAAACCAAGATACATTTGTTATAGATAATTAACTTAAATAATTTTATTAATTTACACAAATTAGTCATTCAGGAGTAGTATTAATTAACATCTGCTTAGACTTTGATACTTGTAATTATATAAATTGATTCTAATTTAATTTCCAACAAAATCTGTTAGAGACCGGACCGTTATGAGATTTAAGTTTTGAAACTCAAACTATTATTTTTCCTAATATTTTCCAACAATTAATTCCTTGCACGTGTTATGGGACACCCCAGTATCCTTTTTTTAATATAAGAAAAAATCTAGATTTCTTTCTTTTAGATCCACCATGTTAAACACGCAGTATCATTGACAGTGACATCTTCGACCATTAATTATATTTTATTTTGATTTTGATGTCGCACTTTAATATGGATTTTGATTAAAACATCAACATGATTCCATTGGTTACCATTTAATATATACATACTATTATTCTGATTTATTTATAAAGGAGAAAAATATTTTTTTAAAAAAAATAATTCACAGTATGATAGTTTATAAATAAAATTAGAAGAGTATACATATGATCGGCTAATAGCTTCACTGCATAAACTTGCCATGTTATAGCAGTGAAGCTCAAGGTCAACAAATAACTTGTCTTCCCCATCTCATACTCCTCCATTTCTTCTTCCAAACCTCTTACTCTCCACTACTAAACAACCCTATCATTGTTACCAAACATGCCACAAGTGACGGATGCACCATCATGTCCAAAGTCCTATACTCTCCACTACCAAACAACCCTATCACTGTTACCAAACATGCCACAAGTGACGGATGCACCATCATGTCCAAAGTCTCCTCGAAACTTTTGCTTTTGACAACTTTAATGAATGCAAGCTGTGTCACAGAAAGCATCAATCCATACACAGCTGTACAGCGGCAACTGAGCTTATGAACCCAATCACATATTTCTTCTTTTCTGATGAAACTTTGCTGTCGGATTTTGCTGAAGAATCAGTTTGAAGAACGAGGAGGATGGAGGAGATTGTTGAGAGGAATATAGAGTTTATGATGTAAGGTGTGAATTTCTGTGAGTTGAGGAAGAAGGAGAAGGCGGCATTGATGAGCTGATAAGAGAATATGCAGAAACAGGAAGCCAACATAGACCCATAGCGTATAAGAAGACATCTATAGAATATTGACCGCCATGGATGATCAAAATCGGAAATTACTAAAGTAGACAACAGCTAAATCAGCACAATGGCCCATATGCCCTTCTACCAAAAAATGGTCATGTCGCAAAACCCACGCCGCCATACCCCACCTTCCATCATATTGTTTAGATTAAGCGGAAACTGCAATAACATCCCACTTAAGAGAATTATTAAATATAAAAAAAATCCCTTAAAATATTAAATTATTCTCAATTTTCAAAGGACCTCATTGCAATAAATTTTATTTGTTTAATTACCAAATTGCCTTTATTTTTTTTTTAAAGTTGGCATTGACAAATAAAAGAGTAGTCATTCACAATTTAAAGTGTAAGAATTAACAACTATCATGGCAAGTATAGACAACACACCTTCTCAGCACATCACAAAATGTAATGCATAAGCTGTCAATAACTGTTGTGATAGTTGTTAATCCTTATACCTTAAGTTGTGAATGACTGCTCTTTTAATTGTCAATACAAACTTAAGAAAAGGAGGCAATTTGGTAATTAAACAAATGAATTCTCTTGTAATGAGGTCTCTTGGAGCTTCAGAATAATTTGATAATTTTAATGGACCTTTTTGTGTTTAATTCTCTTGGGTGAGACTTTGCTGCAATTTTCCCAAAAAAAATTGTATTTATTGTATTTTCTTGTCTTCCGTCTTTGCGGCAATTTTCTGGGTGGGCGGAAGAGCTGCTGGTCGTTGGTGCATGATGGAAGTGGAAAAATTTCTTCACCCCACCTCCACCTCCATATTCACCTCCTTCAAAAACACTAGGCATTAGGGTATCATGTGTTTTTAGAGGAAAAAACGGTTAGAAGAGTAGAGTTTAATTACAATGTTTAGGTTTTTTTTAACTCTAGTCTAGAATTTATTCTTATTTTCTTACATTCTATTCACTGACACTTGAACTTCAATGACAGAATCTTCACTCGTGGAGGGTATGTGACGAAGAAATTGTAATAATATATATGAGACGTACTTTTTTTCATAGATTCTACCTGTTCAAATTTGCAAATGTCTTCTGGTTCCTTAACAGCACATAATTGTCTAATTTCCCTGTCAGAAATGAAGAGCACACGTTTTCTATGGCTATGATCAAGTGTTTACGGGTTATTTGCTAGGTTTCCAACACATATTTCTTACTACGAAATTAAAATTAAGACAATAAGATCAAAATTTCAGTTTACTCATACCTGTTGCGGGCAACATAAACAGTTCCATGTTCACCAGCCCCAAGACTTTCCCTCTTTAACCGTGGGCTAAAATTAGTGGTATGAGGGATTGAAAGCCAGATAAGCTACAATATCTGGGGATTTGGCCAATATGTGGACGATGATGTAAAAAGCAGCAATAGCTGCAGTAATTGTGGGGTCATAAAATAGGAGAACCTTTGTTAGGTAATAGAAGCGAGGGACCTTGTTTTCCTCCAGCAGTGGTTTTTTTTTTTTAAACCAAATCCGCCAGCAGCCATAAAACAAGGAGAATGAACATGCGAACCGGTTCATATGTTCCCTTCAGCATTTCAACAATGAGCACTAAATAAACACACAATATTGCCAGGAAGATGATGGGAAAGCGTCAGTAACTTGAATATCAAAAGGATCCTTTGTTCCCATTTGTTAAAGTTGGTCGCAGAAGAGACTGAATTAGCAGCCGCAGCAGCATCTTCTTCCTTTACTGCATTCAAGTCTCTGGTTACTCTGTCAAGAATGGAAAACATACCACATGCTTTTGATGAGATTAAGAAGGTAAAATCAAGTTACGAATTTAGTCCGAGAATTGTATAAATACACGTTAGAGGCAACAATATGAATAGATGCGAATCCACCATCCCCAAGAGGTGGTTCCCATATTTGCCTTTGGCTAAAATTTGATGGAGAAGAGATTGAATGAGAAGCATCAGAAATCTGTCGATCAACCAACTTAGTGTTAAAAGAGGCGGCTCCGGTGCGGCTGATAAGTTATTCCACTTCCGTGCGCTGCTTGATCATTGAAACAAACATTATATTTCAGAGAACATGTTTCATAAAAGCATGTTCATTAGTATAGCATACACATTTTTGTGGCACAATGAAGTCATCAAGGGTATGGGTTAATGACAGCTAAGAGATATTTTACTCATGGCCCTACAACGCTTGTTAAGAGAAGGGAAGAAATGGCACACCTTGGTTTTCTTGAGTCTCTTTCTTTTGGATATGAATATAGCCGGAAGAACGATTAACTCCACATAAAATGCATATGCTGTTAAGGTGAAAATGTATGAAGGATGATGTAAAAAGCCGCAGGAGCTGCAGTAACTGGGAGGTCATAAAATAGGAAAACCTTTCGTAGATAGTGGAAGCGAGGGACCTCGTTTTCCGCTAGCAGTCTTTGTTTTTCGACCAAATCCTTTTTCAGTGTTGAAACAATGGGCGCGAGCATGAGAACCAGTCCACATGGTCCCATCAATCTTTCAACCCGGAACAATAAATCAACACATAACCCTGCCAGGAGGATGAAGGTGGAATCATAAGCAACTTGAACATCAAAAGGACCCACTGATCTCGACACTTGTGTAGCGATGAATGATATTGGATGATCGCTAAGAGATGAACAACTATGAATGTTTCAATTCTTCATCAAGCCCTCCTTAAAGGTAGTCAACAAACGAAAGCGCCGCAACAGAATTCCTTTTTTTAAAATAAATAAATAAATAAACCTATCATGGACGACAACATCCCCAACCACTCTCATCTTTTCATATATATAATGCGCAGCTTTTGCCGGCTTATTGTGGTTCTATATATACTTGTGTTCTTAACAAATGCCGATACTTGCTTTTTATTTTAAAAATATTAATCCATGAACTCTACACACACACACACATGAAGAGATGAGAAAATGGAATGAGAACACAAGTTCACCTATGTTCATCTACAGCTACCATTTTATAGCCGTGAAGCTCAACGCATTAATAACTTGCATTTCCCACCTCATGCTCCTCCATTTCTGCTCGCCTTTCATTTTAAATAAAGCTGCTTTGGGCCTTTCATTTTCGGTCATTTGCTTTTATTTAATTCATAAATTAGAATAACAAGGAAGGTGACTGATGAGGATGACCATTTTTAGCGCTTTCAGACCATTAATTCAACAATGGTCTCAAAAGAGAGACTCGGATTAAAGTTATGATGTTGGACAAAACACTTCATCTAGCATAAACTATGTTTTGGGTGGAACTTTTAGCAACAAATCTTCATTTTTCACCTCCTTTACACTAATTTGTTAAACTATAGACTTCAAATTAAAAGAGCTTGCGCTGGGGCCGAATTTGGTCGGTGAGTTATTTTCGGACTTTGAATTTTTCAGCAACCAACTTCAACACTTTCTTCATTTTTTTTTTTTTAAATAAAGTTCGATCGACATGCCTGTGCAACTGCACTTCTGGATGCTTTGAAAGTGAAAATTGAAGCTTTCACTTAAATTGTATGCGATTTATGTATATTATTATCTTTTCCTAATAGTGGGGTTATTGTACAGCTATTTGATGTGATTTAATCATTTTTAAATGATTTTCCCAGGCACTGTAAGTTTGAACTGGCCCACAGACACATATATATATATATATATATATATATATATCCATCAACGCATGATGAAAAATAAATTTGGTGGTTATTGCATTACAGTTGCCTTTCAAATTAAAATGGGAATTGAATACTCATGTATACTACTACTTCCAATCCTAAAGAGTTAAAGTAGGAAATTGAGGATTTAGATTAATTCTAAAACTAATATTTTAGTGTCTGTTATTAGTTATATTTATTATTTTTAACTATTCTTATAACGTATAAGTTATATTAATTATACTAAAAGTAATATTTTAGTTTCTGGTTGAGTTTCTTTTTCTGAAAGAGTTTGACAAACTAGGCAATCAGAATGATCCAATTTCTGAATGTATGCTTTTTAGTCAACAGGTTTGTCGGTTAGTGGCCTCGGGCGACTGTCAGTTGGACAATATTTTGTACGATGTATGGTGTATTTCTTTTTAAATTAGAGGAGTAGGCAGTAATTGTCGGCAACTTCAGTGATAAATCGACAAACATCTATGTTTCGAATCATGCCAAAGAATAATATTCTTAAAAGATATTCGGTAACCACCTGGTAATTCAGAAAACAAAACTACTAATGGCTTGAGAAATAAAATGACGGCACGGGACACATCAAATAAAAATGTGTCTGTCCACAAAAAAAGAAGAGGCATGTATGAGAGATTCTTTTTTTAATACACCCACACATGACATTCACAATACTACTAATGGCTTGAGAAATAAAATGAAACACAAGATCTCCCACTTATTAAAAAAAAAAAAAAAGGCTTTTATTAGACTAGAGGTTTATTGGGCGCATGTGTATATGACTAGTCAATGGAAATTATATAAAACACAGGACATAACATGTAGCGTTCTTGTGTATGTGTGTGTGTATTAGGTTACTAAATTTAGTAGCCAATTGTATTTTAACTAAATGCATATGCTATTAGAGAGCGCAGATAATTAAAAGCCCCTCTCCCCCTTGGAAATTTTATAACTTTTATGCTTCATGAATATCCATCATGAAGCTTCTGAAGGGAGATCAACAATCTACCTGAACATGCGAGAGAAGAGGAAAAAAAGTGGAGAACTCAGGGAAAGGATAATTTCTTGACAAAAAAGTCCTCACGCAATTGTTAATATTCTAACCATACCCCTAATATTTAAAAAATATGCAAGCTTATGAATTAAAAAGTTAACATGATACTTTAAAAATGATAATATTATAGTATATTAATGACAGGTCATTAAATAGGTAGAATATATTAATATGCGGTTTTAAAATTTATTTAGTTTATATGATCAACCTGCTTGTGAATAATTTTAATTTGTTTACCTCTTCATGGAGTTAAAGAAAGGATACTAAATAAATTAATTGTGTGTGTGTGTGTGTAATATATATAAAGGGGAAGGTGAGGGGAAATAAGTTAATATATTTAATTTGTTTTGTTATCAGGATGACTATTTAATTAATTTAATTGTCATCTTATATCATACTGTATCGAATTACACATAACTCCTTCTGCATAGAAAATCTAATTGAACCACCAATAATGCCAATTAATTAAGTGAGTAACTTTTGCATTAATCCGTCATGCTAAGCGCAGAGAATTTGGACGTAGAGTACTCTATATGTTACTAAACTGTGGCCTTATTTGGTATGCAGACAAGGAGGTATAATGAAAAATTATTTTTAAAAGGAGAATTTTTTTTAATATTCATAAATAAAAATAATATAAATATATATATATTCGTATGCCCTCAAAATATTAGGAGAGTCAAGAGTGTGTGCATGTTGCTCTTAATACTACCTCATGTCCTTAATATAAGCGCTAAAACTAATTTGATTAGATAAAGGAACTTTGTTAAGTTAGTTATCTGTATTAAATAGGAATTACCCTTACTAACCATGTGTATTAGCTACAACTATCATTTGATAGACTTTAACGTGTGCAACTATTACAAGAACTACTTTAGGAAAAAAAAAAAGATAAACATGAGAGATAAAGTGAATTGAGATATTATATTTAAGATCAAATTAAAAGTCAAACTAGCTTTTATATTAAAGACTGAAGGTAGTATATAATGAGCAAATAGAATTCCAAAATTGTGATCTTTTTAAAACTACGACGTGCACAATAGCCGACTCTTTGGACTCCCAATCTGGACTCATTTTCTTTTGTCTCTGTTCCTTGTGACTAATATTTTGGAGGGATGACAATTATGTAGCAGAACTCCAAAGGTTTAGGTGTCTAAAAATTTTGTCAAATAAGTTATAAATAATACTCGTAATTCAAAAGGTTGTAAATATGAGAGTTGAAGTTACAAACTACAATACTTAACTATTAATAATTTTTGATCGAACAATACTTAGGTCAAATTCTGTATATCTATTATATCAAGTTTTCCAATCACATAAGGTTATATGTCGTATATTTAAAATATTACTGTTGAATTATAAAACCACAGATGAGAAAATAAGACATATGGCATTGTATTATTGGAGAACTTAACGTAATGAATATTATGAACTTGACGTAAGTATTCTCCTTTTTGATTTACAACTTAAAGACTTTCACTGCCCAATATTCTTTCTTTTTTTAAAAAAAAATCTAGATTCCTCTCTTTTATATCTAAAGTGTTAAACACGCAATGTCATTTATCTTTCTTTGCGAGTAATGCTCCTATTCACAAAACAAGTGAAGAGATCACCCTTGTTATATAAACTAAGACGTTAGCTAGCTCTCTCTCTCTCTCTCTCTATATATATATATATTTATATATATTATATTATATATATCATACTAAAATCCCAATACCCTCAACGTGCATCATCAATCATTGTACTTTCTTCCATCGGCAGGCTAAGTTGTTTGTGCTTTTAGAAAGGGATGGCCTAGCAATGCTGCAGCAGATGGCCGCTCGGCTGGAGTTCTTCTGAAGCAGAGTTGGAGAAAATCTTTACCATCTTGGCATAACTCTTCGGGTATGTCCGGATGTTCCTCTTTAAGACAAACTCTATAGAAGGCCTGTTGCTGCTTAGTAAATGAATTTGTTTTAGTCAAATATTTAATTAACTAATAAATGGAAGCTCCATATATGGGATACAATGTCTCATATAATTCCACAATTATTTTGTTCAAAAGGTACACCATAATTTCTCACTTGTCCTTGCATTTAACCAAGGCACTATTTCATTAACGCCAGACGTAAAGATTAGCTATTCCTTTGAGTACGCATTAGATGTGTTATGTTTGTTGCTTCACTTGTTGAAAGAAATTTTTACAGCACAAAATAACAGACTTAAATTCTTTGATATTTATGTGCAAATTAAGAAGTCATATTATCTAACGCAATGTTAGCTCTATATATATTGAAGTGTAAAAGTGTTTACCGGTTCAAAACCAGACCAAGGATGCTTCCCTGAGAACATTTCAATCATTACGCAGGCCAAACTCCATATATCAGCAGCATAAGCTTCAAGCGAGCTCTTATATTCTATTTCTTTAAGAACCTGTATGTATGAGAACCAGATTTAATTGAAAAATAATTTGTGACGCATAATGAAGAATATGTAAATATACACCTCAGGGGCTGCGTAATGTAGAGTTCCCAACACGGAGTGCTTGCCCACAGATTCTGCTAACTATTCAATACAGAGAAGCCAATTAAGTTATTGCTGACTCTTGGGACTATTATATCAAGTCCAAGGGTATTGGAAAGGCCACAAATAACCATCAGTACCGTGTGGGACACACATACTCGATCCTAAACATGAATCACCATCTTAAATAATTACTTGAGAAATAAAGTCTCGAGTTCAAAAATCAATGGCCTCGATTTTGTCATGTGAATGCATGTCGTACAAGATAATCAAGAACTTACATGCTTAGCCAAACCAAAGTCAACCAGCTTTACTATGTTGTTAGAATCGACAAGCAGATTGTCTGGCTTTATGTCCCTGTATAATCATACATGAATATAAAGAAAGAATGAGAGAGGGTTATAGAATATAAAAATGATACATATTTTGAAGAAACCTCCTATAGAAGGAAATATGTCTTACTTTTATGTTCTATTACTTTCTGGTTTTCCTTTACTTAGTAACTGGGTTGCAAGTAGGTTTCTTTTGTAATGATGGCAGAGCAAGTGGGTGATTAGTTCATAAGAAGGAAAGGATTGAGCAAGCGGATGTTTCCTTCAAGAGAATTGGAAAACTCAACATATAGATATGTGTGCGCCTTCTGTATTAGGATAGATTTGGATGGTAATGAAAATAGATTTTGCTATAGTTTAGCTATTCTCTATCCTCCTCAAGTTCTTCTTATTTCTGCTCCTTCTGGTCTTATCTCTCTCTTCATTTCTCCGTCTATTCCCCCTCTTTAGTTTTGTCTATCCTATTCCCCATCATTTCCCTATCTCTTCCTCTATGTTTTTGTGAACCTTCCTCAAATTCTCCTCTGTTTGCATTAGAAGAAATGTGCGTCAGTGCTTTTGTCCTGGGGAAAAAAATTACTTAAGACGACAATCCCAACATATACTTATCATTTTGACAACCCTATTTCAGTGTGATTTTGAAACATGAGTTAAAAAATTAACTATCCTACAAGATATGTGTTACAATGTCCAGAACTCATGCGATATTCCATACACGTTTGAAAAATACCTGTGAACAACTCTTTTGCTATGCAGGTAAACCAACCCAGAGAGAATTTGTGCAGTGAAATTTTGAATTAGAGGTTCACATAAAACACCCCCTTTCGATATATATTTCTTCAATGAACCTGGTTGGATGTATTCCATGTATAGAGAAATGTGGTGTCCAACCTAATTTTGCATGAAACCAAGTCATTAATTGTGTATATAGCTTCATCCTCAGCTTAAATCAGGAGGGTACTTACTATTTCATTGCCATAATACTTCACAATATTGCGATGTTTCAATTGGCTGAGAATTTTGATTTCCTGAAAATACAAATATACTTTAGTCATGATTGATACAGTGAAACGTGCAAATTTATTGCAATCATAGACAAATATTTTTCTTTCTCCATCTTTTTAAAATTGCTAGAGTATACATTTAATCATTTAACTTTATAGAGGGTTTCAATTTAATCCCTTAACTTAAAAAAAAAAAAAACATTTAGTCCTTTAACCCTAAAATTATTAACAAAAAATAATGATATTGAGAATTCAAATGTTGATAAAGCATTCTTGATGCTAACAAAGTAAGTTTAGTTTTCAAAATAACCATGATTGTTACACAAAACATCATTTAAGCCTAACGATTTTAGGGTTAAATGATCAAATGTATCATTTTCAGAGTTAAAAGATCAATTTCAAACCTTATACTACCTCCAGTTCTAATTATAAGGCATTGTTTGTTTTACAAATGAGGTTTTATACTTAGGGCCAGAAGTTGTATAAAGTTAAAGGATCAAATATGTACTTTAACCTTTTAAAATAGGTGAAGGATTTATTGACTTGCAATGACATCATAATCGCTGCAGTTCCGTTGAATTTAGAAACTATGAATGGCATAATTCGGATTCTTTGGAATTATAATGTTTATTAATTAATAGAAAAAGTAATAGGAAGAGAATTTAATTTGGATTTCTTTAAGTATATATATCATGTTTTTAAGAGTAAAAATGATGAGAAAAGTATAGAGTTTAATTACAATTAGTGTTCAGTTTATAACTCTACTCCAGAATTTATTCTTACTTTCTTATATTCTATTTGCACACACTAGAAATTAGGGCTCTGGCTTTGAATTTCTGATTCTTCAATGACAGAATCATCACTTGTGGTGGATTATATGTGTGACAATGAAATTTTAGCAGTACATATAAGACGTACCTTTTTAATAGATTCTGCATTTTCAAGTTTGAAAATGTCTTTAAGCTCCTTAACTGCACATAATGTTTTGAGTTCCCTGTCGGAAATGAACACAACATGGCTTATATGCTTCGAACAAATGCTTACGGCTTATTAGCTAAGCAAACACATACTTCTTAATGAGAAATTAAGACGATAAGATCAAAATTTCAGTTTACTCATACCTGTTATAGGCAACGTAAACAGTCCCATATCCACCAGCTCCAATAATTTCCCCTTTTTCCCATCTGCTAAAATTGGCGGCATCAGAGGTTGAATTAGCGTCGTCTTCTTCTCTTTCTTCTACTCTGTCAAGAATGGCCAAAACACAACATATTGATGTCTACTCAAGTGTCCACATAATGCATTAACTACTGACCAATAAATGATCAGATGAAGAAAATAAGATCAAAATATGAATTTAGGCTGAGACTTGTATACATGCCTGTGAGAGGCAACATGAACAGATGCGAATCCACCATCCCCAGTAGGAGGATCCCATTTTTGTCTCTCGTAATTGCGTTGATCAACCGATTCATCAATGTTCAAAGAAACAGCTCCAACTTCTGCGGCCCCAGTAGGATCCTCTGTTTCACATGGGCTGAAGTTGGTGGTAGAAGAGA
Organism: Neltuma alba; assembly: GCF_004799145.2. NCBI lineage: Eukaryota > Viridiplantae > Streptophyta > Magnoliopsida > Fabales > Fabaceae > Neltuma > Neltuma alba. Next base: position 390,667 of record NW_021636165.1, on the reverse strand, counting down.
CTGAATGAGCAACATCATAATTCTGTTGATCAAGCAACTCAGTGTTCAAAGAAGAGGCATGGGTACGGCTGACATTTTGTTCCAGTTCCACGCCATGCTTGATCATTGAAGCAACCATTATATTTCAGAACAAGCTCATAAAAGCATGCATGTTCATCAGCAAAATGTGTTTATGAATCAACTCAAGAAATTGTCCATAACACAAGTATTGTTGTGGCTCAATGACTAACATATACTAACCAGCGTACAATCCCTACTCAGCAAAATCATATAGGACAAAAATTTATGCTCTAAAATATTGGGTTAATAGAATACATTCCCTTCTATTTTACCCTGAGAAGTTCTGTAAATACTCTAACAGTGTCCTATGTTGATGCAATGAGATGAAATAACAGATTTTCCCACTTTATGCATTTTATGTTCTGGCTACAATTAAGAAATATATAGGCTGCTAACGCCTATAATTGACATGGCTCTACAATGCTTGTTAAGAGAAGGGAAGAAATGAGTCATGACCCACCTGGATTTCGTGGATTGCCTCTCTTGGGGACACATATAAGTAGAGATAATTAAGGATGAGATGCAGAAGATGCAAAACCAGACAGTATGGAACGAATAAGGATTTGAAATGTACGCGTACGACGACGGACAAAACAACAATTGCAGTACATGCCGTGCCGTAAAATCTTTCAACTTCTCGGGAGCAATAGCCGTGAGGTCTCTTGTGTTTCGCCCATCTTATGTGCATACATTTTGAAAGTTGCACTACTGCAAAGCCTGTGAACTCGGGCAACAGTTCCAGCGACCCATCTATTCCCCCCTGTATCATATCCAGGATCACCGGAGCACTACATATCACATTTCTGAAACTAGAAACCAGCGTCGCAGTCGAAGGCATTAATAATCTCAACAGGCGTTCATGAAGAGGCCGATCCCCCAATTGTGCAGCCACGAATGAGACTGGAGGATCTCTGAGTTGTGTATGTTTCAAACAAAACAAAACAAAAAAAAGACCGTTGGTCTGGTGAAATAATTTAGCAAATTAAAAGTCCTTTCTTTCTCTTTTCTTTTCTTTTTTTTGTTTGAGTGGGAAGGAAAATGTATTAACAGAATGTACAAAAAATACAAGGCACTACCATCAAGGCTTCAGCATCTACGAGGTTCAAAAGGCTGTTAGCTTTGATGGTGTGATTAACAATGGAACAAACAGAAACTAAAATGTTGTCAGTAGGAAAAAATGCATCTATTTCTATTATCCCACAGTTTCTAAGGGGTGTTTGCTAGCATGAAAAAATATTTTTAAAAACTATTTTTTCATAAAACGAGACAAATTCCTTCGTATATTTACTTTGTATATTGTAAAAGTATTTTTAAAATCATAGTTTGATTTGTATCCAAACATCCTCCAAGTTCCACGGAAAAAAAGTCCTTTCTAAGTTCTACTGGATCGTTTATCTGCTATTGCTCTCTCCATATTAACAGCTAGTCAACAAAGCAAAGCGGCGCGACGGAATTTTCTCTTTCTTTTTAATAAATAAATGTTTTCCTCTCAAAGTTAAGTTAACTCGGCCTCGCACTTTACTCTGAATTTGACGAAGACGATCAGAACCCAGTTTATTAGGAAAACACAATACATGTTTTCTATGGCTAATAACTCAAGATATTGAGAAAATAAGATGAAAATACGAATTTAGTCCAAGACTTGTGTACATACCTGCTAGAAGCAACATGAACAGATATGGACCCCCCATCCCCAGTAGGGTCATCACATATAAAATTCGAGGTAGAAGAGACTGGATGAGGAACATCATAATTGTGTTGATGAACCAAGTCAGTGTTTAAAAAAGAAACAGCTTCAACTTCCGCAGCCCCAGTAAGAACCTCTGTTTCACATTGGTGCAAGGCCAGAGAAATTAAATCCGTAGATGATGCAGGGAGTAAGCTTTTGGGAAATGTGCGAACGATGCCGTAAAAAACAGCGATAGCTGCAGCAATTGGGAGGCGATAACATAGGAGAACCTTTCGTTGGTAACGGACGGCAGAGCCCTTGAATTCATCGCTCATCACAAACGGGAAAAAGTATACCAGTCCCCATGTTTCGTCCAGGCTTTCAAGCTGGACCACTAAATCAACACATAGCGCTAGAAGGAGGATGATGATGAAATGGTCACTAAATCGAATATGAAGCAACTCGGGGATGGAAGAAGAGGCTGGGGTGGGGCTGACATGTTGTTTCAGTTTCTGCAGCTGCATGATCATTGAAGCAACCATTATATTTCAGAACAAGTTCAGAAAAGCATTTTCATTAGTGAAGTATATTGATGACTCAACTACTGAAAATATTGTGTATAACATGTGTTGTTGTGGAGTTAAGTGTATGCGTTAATAGCAGCTAATGGATATGATTGACATGGCCCTACAACGCTGGTTAAGAGAAGGGAGGAAATGGCGCACCTTGTACTTAACGATAATGAGCCAGGGTATAATACATGGAGCCAGAAATGTGACAGCTGTCCGGTATTTGGCAATTAGAGGAATTGCGTAGCAAAAAGCAGCAAAAACCACAGTAATGGGGAGGTCATAGAATGGGAGAACATTTCGTAGGTAATAGAGGGGAGGGACCTTGTTTTGCCCCAGTAGTGTACACTGCATCAAACGCCAAGTATAGGCTACTGCAAGCATTCTCACGATCATAAACCCCTCATATGCTCCAACCAGCCGCGCGGAAAGAACACAAAAGTGTGCCAGACCAATAATAACGATCAGGAATCTATATTTGATATACAGCGTCTCATAAGGAGGCAGTGATCTCAACCAGCGTTCACGAACAAGTGGATCTATCAGTAGTGTAGCCATGGATGAGATTGTTTGTGTGTTGAATGATGGCTGAGATATATATACACACATATATATATGGGTACGTTTCAAAACCAATTCACTGATTCTGCTTTCTTCATACGCAAACAAACCACCCTCTTTGTTCCTCCCAACTGCTACTAGTCAACAATGGACAGCGCGCCAAAGGGAAATTTCACTTTCATGATTCTCACTTCACTGGGTTGAAATTTCCTCTCCCTCTGGCCCTTTTTTGGGGGGGGAAAAAAAAGCAAACTTTTTTCTTTTTGGAATCCATATCATGATCGTCATGTTCCTCGATTCCCGTAATTGAATTCCATCTACGTGTAACTGTTTTTTTTTAATTATTAACTTTACTTTTAGATTTGGAAAAATCCTGTGTGTTTTTTCAAAAATAAAAAATAAAACCGTACAAATTACATCAACAAAATGGAGGCATGTGAGATTTTTCTACTTCAGTTAAAGAAATTAATTTCCAATTTGAAAACATCATAATATAGGAGCTAGAAAACTAATTTTAACATATAAAAAAAATTAATTAAGTTAGTTATTTGTCACAGATATATGTTACTAATATCATTTTTCTCACAAATCAAGAAATTATGAGTGTAGAAGCAATAAGTGTAATTGAGAAAATTATAAGAATTCAATTAAAAAAATTATAATGACTTAAATAAATTTTTGTAACCTTAGATAAAAATCAATGAGGATCACAACTTCAATTCAACCCACACATAAAGCTAAACCTTGTGAACATTAATCCTGAAGCCATGGCTTCTCTTCACCAAAGCAGCTTCCTTTTCGCGTCTAAAAACAAATATAATTCCCTCATCATTCTATTGTTCTCCTTCGATTATAAGGGACTGAGGCTACAGTTACTGTTATAGAGTCAGATTCCCCTGCCCTTTAAATATTTAGCTTTTTCTTTACTTTTGGGTTTGAATCCAAATTGTGATTTTAGGGACGGGGCGTGAATTTTCGTGTTGGCTCTTAAGGCGCAGACGATACTTCTTTTTGGATAGTTAGAAAATTTACTTACGGTAATTACAATTTTTAAGATAGTCTTTAATAAATACATATTCGTTTTTCCTAAGCTCTTCACTCTAATTTTTTTCTTCTTCTTTTTTTTTTATCAGGTTATTATAATTTCACTTGTTTTTAATCAGGTTTATATAGTTGTTTTATGATCAGGTCCTTATATTTTCACATGTTTTTAATTAAGTTTCTGTAATTTTTTTCTTTTTTATGAATGGCCTAAATTACAGAAACATAATTAAAAATCAAATGAAATCATAAGCGCGTGTACTGCCGAAGTGGTCTTCTTCAAATTGCAGAGTCTCTTTGGACTCCCTAACTATGCTAATTTCATTGTTGTATCTGCTGCTGTGATGAATATTTCGGAAATTAAAGTTGTTAGGAAACTTGCTCACTGACTATTTCATAATCTCTTTTTGGTCGAAGGAAGCACTTCACAGTCTTTACCCGGAATTTGCGGGCTAAATTTTTGTCTCACTCTCACTTTTTTCCTTTGTTTTTTTTTTTTGGTTAAATTACTTTTTCTTCTTCGAATCCTTGAATATCAAGGTGACGTTCCTTGGATCCCCAGCTTGAATTCCAGATATGCGTAACTTTCCTTTTGAAGCCCTCCCCCAACCACTCTCATCTTTTCCCAAACCTTTTTGACCTTTCAATTTATATTCATACCAAACATGTTAATAGCCTTTCCTTATTCCTCGCTCATAAGTCCCGGCCTCCCCAAGAGAAAAATAAAATAAATAACACGTATCGTTATTTCATTCTTCACTCGGTGAGACCGTGAATAATCTCTGAAAATATCATTATGCCTTCATGCCTTGGGTGTTGAAACTTGGAATCATCAGTCCCATCCAGATACTGCTGATAGATGTATGACAAAAGGCCCCAAAGAGCAAGCACTAAAGAGATCACCTTCAACCCATTCATTGTGTCATGAAACAAAAAGCAAAATAGGCAAATGCACAATACTTAAGGCATTGGAGAACAAAGAAGACACTTCCAGGATCAAACTCGAACACCCCACTCCATAAACTTGCCATGTTATAGCAGTGAAGTTCAATGTCAACACATAGATTTCCCTCCCCATCTCATACTCCTCCATTTCTCCTTTCAAACCTCTACACTCCCCACTCCCAAACAGCCCCATCACTGCTACCAAACATGCCAAAAGAGACGGATGCACTATCATGTTCATAAAAGCATGTTCATTAGAGAAGTATATTGATGACTCAACTACTGAAAATATTGGATATAACATATGTATATTGTTGTGGAGTGAAGTGTATGCTTCAATAGCAGCTAATGGATATGATTGTCATGGCCCTACAATGCTTGTTAAGAGAAGGGAGGAAATGGCGCACCTTGTAGTTAAGGATAATGATCCAGAGCAGAGGACATGCAACCAGAAATAAGTCAGCTGTTGGGCATTTGGCAATTACAGGAGTGACGTAGGAAAAAGCAGCACTGACAAGTAATGGGGAGGTCATAGAATGGGAGAACCCGTCGTAGGTAATGGAGGGGAGGGACCTTGTTTTGCCCCACTAGTGTACACTGCATCAAACGCCAAATATAGGATACTGCAAGCACTCTCACCATCTGAAACAGCTCATTTGCTCCCTTCCTTTCTTTAACTATGCACCCTAAAGAAACATATCCGTATGCCAGACAAATAATAACGTGCAGGAATCTATGTTTGGCAGACAGCGTCTCATAAGAAGGTGGTAATCTCAACCAGCTTTCACGAACAAAGTGGATCCAGATCTATCAGTAGTGTAGCCATGGATGAGATTGCGTGTGCGCTGAATGATGGCTGAGATATATATATGGGTATGTTTCAAAACCAGTTCACTGGTTCTACTTTCTCCATACCCAAACAAACCATCCTCTTCAATATCATTCCAAACAGCTACTAGTCAACAATGTACAGCGCAAAAAGGGAAATTTCACTCTGATGATTCTCACTTTACTAGGTGTAACTCTTTTTCATTATTATTAACTTTACTTTTAGGTTTGGAAAAATTGTGTTTTTTTTTTTCAAAATAGGAAATAAAACCGTACAATTACGTTAACAAAAAGGAGGCCTATGAGATTTTTCTACTTCAATAAAACAAATTAATTTCTAATTTGAGAACAACACAACCATCTAATAGTCACAAATCATAAGTTAGCGAGGTTCAATCAATAACGGGATCACTAATTTATACTTTTAATTAAATCAAGGAAACTGAACTTTTATATACTACCTCCGGTCCTTAATATAAAAATTAGATAACTAACTTAGAGATATAAAAAATTAGTTAAATTGGTTATTTATGACAAATATGTGTTAAAATATTATCTTCAATCATGTATATTTGAATTACGCTTTCATAGAAATCTTAATATTGCAATCACTAAAGAACTACTTTGAGAAAAAATGGATAAATATGAGAAATAAAGTGAATTGGGATCTTATATTTAGTACCAAAACAAATTTTTAACTAACTTTTATGTTAAGAACCAGAAGTAGTTTATTTATTCCATGACAAACTCTTTAAGTATATGAAGTATATTTGGCTAAGTAGATAAATCTTTTCCATAAATGAATAGTTAAGTTAGAGATATCTTCACAAGCTTACACGTAATTTTACTTAAGTAATTTAATTTTCCATTGATGTTAAGGTAAAAGATTAAAAGCTTCCTCCGTACGATATTCTGTCACTCATGCAAATGTACTGGGAATAGGAGTTATATGAGCAATATCATCATTTCCATATATGTCTTTGTCTTATATTTTCTGTGTGACATTGTATCTGTTGCAGCTGAGAATATTCGTAAGCTTCTCCAGATTAACCTCACAAGCCACAAATTATGAAGTAAATGGATTGATTGACTAGATTTTTCAAAAATAGAATGATGAGATAAAGTTTACGTAATTTTAACATAAAAATAAATTATTATTCTCATGGCCATCTCCTTGCATCTCTATATAATCGGTAATATAGTTAATTTTGATTTTATTTAAATCTTGGCGAAAATAATCCAAGTATATACTAATTAGAGCAGCATTACTAGTTATGAATGTCATTTCTCTTACAAATAAAAAAAATTATGAGTGTAGGACCAACAACTATAATTGAGAAAATTATAAGAATTCAATAAAAAAATTATAGTGACTTTTATATCTCAAAATTATATAAATACAAGTAATAGATCCTTTGATATTAGTTCAGGTGAAATAAAACAAGGGGGAAAAGGGAAATAAATGAGATGCAGTTGAGATATATCCACGTATATGATCAAGTCGCATGAAAAAACTCCCGTAGTTAACATCTACTTAACTAACCTGAAAACATAATTATATTAGTTATTTTTTAAAAATATGTTTTATTTTTCAAAAATACTCTTTTAAATCATTTGCATTAAAACTACTTATTGATGCAAACTCCTTTAACATGTGGGCAATTAATCGGAATATAATCTAGACAAAAAATGATAAGTATGGGAAGCAAAATATATTAAAGTCTTATATTTAGAATCAAACTTAACTCTTAACTAATTCTTATATTAAGGACGAGAAGTAGTATATATAATAGAATATGCCTATGTTGATGTATTAATTTCCAGTTTTAATATTTATTTAGTTTATTCCTCACCCTGCTTGTGTATAAATTTTACTTAGTTTATCCCTTCGAGGAGTTAAAGACATGATACTAAATAAATTATTAGTTGAATATATAACTTATATATGTAATTTGTTTCGTAATCAAGACTATTTAATTTCATTATCATTTTATATCATACTGTATCAAATTAATTATATATACATAAGTTGACGGCAAAAAATTACATATTTCTACATAGAAAATCCAATTGAGCCACCAGTAATGATAATTGATCAGTTGAGTAACTTACGCATCCCGCCACCAAGCCAAATGGAGAGAATTTGGTAGCAAGTGTGTGTTTGGCAAGTGATAAAAGTGCTTTTACAAAATATTTTTTTGCAAATCAAGACAAATTCCTTCACATATTTATTTCATATACTATAAAATCACTTTTAAAATTATAGTTTGACATTTATCCAAACACCTCACATTTTTGGATCAAAAAATTACCAAACACCTCACATTTTTATGAAACCATAGTTTGACTTTAAAATCATGGTTTGACCCACATAAATCATGGTTTCATGAAAAGCAAAAAAAATGTTGCTTTTTTAAAATGTGGTCCTTTTTGTACATTGTAACACTACCTCTAGTCCTTAATATAATAAATAGTTAGCTAATTTAAGTAGATTAAGAAAATTAGTTAAGTTAGTTATTTGTAATAAATATGTATTGTCTTTCCTAAAATACTATTTCTAATCATCTATATTACCTATAAGTACTATTTGATAAAATATTTAACATGTGCAACTACTATAATGAGTACTTTGAAAAAAAATAGATACATATGAGAAATAAAATAAATTAGGGTTTTATATTAGGATTAAATTGAATATAAAAAAGCTCTTATATTAAAGATCAGAGATAGTATGTTGTTAAAAAAACTACTTGTGAAAAAATATTATGGGATTTCATGTTTAAAATCTTTAAATAATATTTTTTTGTTAGCAAAAAAATAATCATTTTTAAAAAACATATTTAATCTTATATTTTATAAATACATATACACATATTAATTATTTATTAATTATATTGTTAATATATTATTTATTATGTTGGCAAAAAAATATATTATTAACAATTTTATTACTTCAAATAAAAATATATTATAAAATCTATCTTTTATGTAATTATCATATTAACTTATGTCCTTTTTAGTAATTTACACATATAAAAAGTGCTTTTGATAACAATTATCCGAACACTCTCACTTTGTTAGAATCATTTTTTCATAAAATCTATTCTTTCAAAATATATTATCAAAAATAACTTTTTTCCCATAAGCTATTTTCTAAACTATAGTTTGGTTTTATCCAAACACCATGTGCCGGCCTTGTTTGGTATACAAATAAGAAGGATGACAAAAGAAATATTTTTATATTCAAAAATAAAAATAATATAAATACTAATTTACTTTAGTGTGCCCTCAAAATGTAAGAGGGTGTTTATTATCTATTAATATATAAAAGTAGAGTACAAGACATGAGTATCTGACAGTGCGACATGTGGCATCACCAAAGATCAGATAAATTTTCTTCTCTTTTTTTTTTTAAAAAGGCCACATTTTTTTACCTATGTTTCTACCAACATTTTCACTAATTGTTTATTATTTGAGAGAATTTTCCGGTCAACATGTCATGATTTTTTCTAAGATATGAACGATTATTTAAATTATTTTATATTATCTAAAGACACTTTGAAAGTTTGAATTTGGAATTTAAAACACGGTTATGCCACTTAAAATTTAAATTGGCCACTTAATAATTAAATTGATTTATAAATGAATAAATTATAGGAAGAAGTATATTCCCAAAATATGGAAACGTGTAGCAATTTTTAATTATATATTTATCGGATAGTTAGTTTAGTTTAAATATTTTTTTAGGATAGAATGAGTTTTCAAATTATCTTATATTATCTAAAGACACTTTGAAAGTTTGTATTTGGAATGTAAAGCGACTTAAAATTTAAATTGGCCACTTAATTATTAAATTGATTTATAAATGGATAAATTATAGGAAGAAGTATATTCACAAAATCTAGAAACATGGGCAATTTTTTCATATAATTGTATCTTGCATGATTTATTAATAGACTGCCACTTGGCTTCACCAGAATGTAGATAAATGTGTTTTTTTCTTTTTTTTTTTTAAAACCAAAATTTTATGTCCAACTCCCTATTTATGCGTTATTCACCACCATAATGCATGTTCCTCCTTATTCCCACTACCTATCTCTTTTTGTAGTAGAATCAGTTAGTTATTTCTCATAATACAGTACTTTTTATTTAAATGGTTTTAGTTGAATTCTTGGGATGTATTGTTTATTTATATTTTAGTTGAATTGTTTGCAGATAAATTTTTTATTTTTTATTTTTGTTAAAACTACATTTCTACCCATGATCTCTCTATTTATGCGTTTTTCTTGGGAATTTGTTCGATCATATTTATTTGAGTGCATGTTTCATGTCTTTCTATTTATTTTTGCAAAATAATTATTTTCGTTAACGGTAGATAAATCTACTTTTTAATTATAATTTTTTGATTAATTCAATTAATTCTGATTTATTAAAAAATTTATTGCAATTATCTCCAATAATGAGCCTTATTTTTTCTATTTTTTGTAAAAACCAAAATACCCTTTATATGCAAATATTTTAAATTAAGAAAAAATAAATAAAATTACATAACTTCTCTTATCCTGAAAATCGTGGCATATATGTGAGGCATGATATGTGTTCAAAATTTGAAATTTGGTTGTATTATTTAAAATTAATTATGCTTGAAATTTAATTTCAGCTGGTCTATTAGTATATTGAAAATAATATCCTACGCCCTAAATCTAAACTATTATTTATACCTGAAATATTTATTATTTTTTATTTATGAATTATTTTGAAATCTAATTCAAAATATTTTAACTCAATAACGATTTTGTCGCCATTAATTTTTCTTCCATTAAATAGCCTATTTTTACAATATAGAATCAGATATCATATTTGTCCAATATAATATTATTGACCATGACATTATCTGTGTAATTATTGAATATAATCAAATATTTGAGTTTCAATCCATTAACCATTTTGTCTCCTCCATTAATTCAATTTTTTAAAGGAACATCCATTTATATATCTAAATATATAGCATATTTCTAAAAATGTTGATAATGGATCTGTATTGCAGATTTCAAAAGCTTAATGATATTTTATTTTAAATTAAGCTGAAATCATGACTTGAAATGGTAATTTAATATTCAACTATTATGTACGGACACTATACAGTTAGTAATCTACTTTTAATACCCGTTTAAGTTAAAATGGATCGGTTTTTGTAATACCCGTTTGAGTTAAAATGGATTGGTTCACCTTCAAATCTCAATAAATTCGCTACTTATCATCTTCCGTTAACCAAGTCTTCAATATATCCGTTCAAAATGAATCCCCTTCTGCATTGATTACAGCGTCTTTTCCTTTTCAATACAATTATTTTTCCAAATAAATATGATTAAACGGCCACCTTAGAATAATCATAGAGCCCCTCCATATCCAGACGTTCTTCATTTGCTTTGTTTGTCACTCAATTCAAGCCATCCCCATGATGACGTGAAGCAGCTTTATCCTCCTGGTGAGAAAACATGGTCATCTCTTGTATTTTTTTTGAGGTCCCTTCTAATCATCTGTGAATAGTAGTTGTGTCTTCTCTTGGAGTTTCAAATAGTGGTGTGATTTGTTGAATCATTTTCTTTTCTGGAAAAAGAATCTTTTTTTTTAACTTCATTTCGCTTTCATCATTCTATCATTCCTTTCTTTGCATTAAATCTAGAATGATTGCTAATCTTTGGCTATAATCTTTCTTAAATATAAATATAAAATAAACGCCTTGTAGCTCAACATTCCTAATTATGTTTGCAAATCTAATCCAATATCTATTTATCTTGTAGTGTTTCAAGTTCTTCTCCCATTTTGTGGTGAACAGGGAAGTTAGATTACAAACTACTTCCCAGTTCTAAATATAAGATCCTTTTGTAGTGTAATTTATACTATAAAAGAGTTTTTGGTGAACAGGGAAGGTTAGATTACAAACTACTTCTCCAGTTCTAAATATAAGATCCTTTTTGTAGTGTAATTTATACTATAAAAAGAGTTTTTATTTTAGGACCGGAGTAGTACAAGGTTGTTTTTTCTCTATATAGATATGCTTTTGTGGTAAAGATCTCCTCAAGTATATGTCAAAATCGATCCAAATCATTCACTGAACTCAAAGGTAGTGCAGTATTGGTTTCTCTCTTAATATGATGATTGAAGATGATAAGTACAGACGGGGAGTTGCAATGTGCTAACTCTATATTTATAGATATAGTATAGGACCTTTATTTTTTGACCTTTTGATGATGTGGTCTGTGTAATATTTTCAAAAATTAATAAAAGTGAGGTGTTTTTTAACTTTCAATTAATATAACGTTATCAATTATACTGTAACGCAAAGAAACAATCATCGCTAAGTTAACACACACAGTAACAGATGTTATTATTCCGTCCAATTACCTATTTAAATCATTATTCAATCATACTAACAATGTTTTTCATGTCATATATTTTTTTTCCTTATAGAACCTTTATTAATACAATATTGATTTCCCATTATAATATTATGTATTGATTGCGTTTCATATGGTTATTACTAGAGGAAGATTAATGATTTGCCAGCATTTTTCATATACATCGAATTATAAATCATTTACCACCTTACCATGCATTTATGCTCATGCCAAATTAATATTATTTTAATTTGTGCATGATATTTGGTCCTCATTAACATGATTCTTAAAAAGAAAAGAAAACAATTAGAATTGATATCATTGGAATATGACATATAGCTGCATCAACCAACCCATGCATGGCATGGGGAAAGTTTCTAGTTATAAGTAGAAGCTTTGTAGCAGCAGCATCAGCGCATATGTAATACGGCTATACGCTGCCAAAATGGTCCTACGAAATGGTCAATCCACAATAGCCGTCTCTTTGGACTGGCTATTTGTCTCTCTCTTCGTGTGCAAAAAGTTTTGTTAAAAAATAATTATAAATAATAATTCAGAAATAATAATTCAGAAAGTTCTAAATATGAGAGTTCAAGTTGCAAGCTATATATTATACTTCACTATTACTATACTTCTACTTCTAAATATCAGAATTAGAAAAAAAAAATTTACGGTAATGATTCAGTCCATTTTGTTTTCCTAAATTTATAATTTTTTTGCTCGAAGTATTAATATTAATTGTATATACTACCTTTTTTCCTAAATTTATAATTTTTTTGCTCGAAGTATTAATATTAATTGTATATACTACCTTCAATCCTAACTATATAAATTAGTTGACTAATTTGAGAAGATTAAGAAATAATTTGTTAGTTAGTTGCAATAAATAGATATTGTCTTTCCTAAAATATTCTTGCTAATCAAGTGTATTGACTAGAACTACCATTATTAGAAAAGACTATTTTGAAAAAAATGCCTAAATATAAAGACAAATGAATTGGGATTTTTATTTACGATAAAAATAAAAGTCAAACAGATCTTATATTCAGAACCGAAATTAGTATTAAGGAGGCTCCCAATTAAGTAGTATTTCTAATACACATGATTAAATAGGATGATTTAGAAAAACTAAGACACATTTGTTATAATAAATTAACTAATTTTATTAAGTTTACACAATTAATTATCCGAAGTAGTATTAATTAACATCTGCTTAGACTTCACACTTGTAATTATTTAAGTAATTATTTAAATTGATTCTAATTTAATTTCCAAGAAAATCTTTCAGCTCAGAAAAATTTCCAACAGAATCTGTTGAGACCGGACTGCCAATTAATTCCTTGGACGCGTTATGGAACTGCTCAATATCCCTCTCTTTAATATAAGAAAAATCTAGACTAGATTCCTTTCTTTTAGATCTACCGTGTTAAACACGCAGTATCATTGACAATGACAACGTCAAACTTCGAATACATTGAATAGATCCGACAAATTCATTAAAATTCAAATGTGAACCCAGCATTTGACTGAACTGTTTTCATCATTTCATGTGCGGAACTGTTCATCATTTCATGTGCTCTCTCATATATATGTATATATATTAGCTTCTAGATTGATACTGATGAATATTCACGGCCTGCATGGACATGCAACAAACATACGTAAGGTACGAGAGAGAGACATTATTTATTTATTTGTAGGCCGAGGGAGCTAGCATCCACAAATACTTGCAATTATGACTTTCTGATTGATTGGATTTTTTTTTGATTTCTGACTCTTTATATCTGCAAAACTAAAAGATTGGACTGAGCTATCATTTGAACTCTAAATATTATTAAGTTGGCAGAATAACAGTAACAAAAGATGACAAACAGCAACCATATATTTACCATCGATCTTCTTTTGAAACTGAAGACATATAGAGGTCGATATACAAAATTCTTGATGAAGAATGAATCGATGATTCTTGTTGTATATATATATAAACTAATAAAGGCCTTAGCTATACATATCTGTCATACTAAAATCTCCCAATGCTCCCAACATTTCTTCCACCACCAAGCTAAGTTGTTTGTGCTTTCACAAAGGATGGTCTAGCAATGCTGCAGAGAAAGGCCGATCGGCCGAGTTTTTCGGAAGCAGTTGAAGAAAATCTTTACCCTCTTGCTTAACTCTTCTGGAATGGGTGGATGTTCCTCTTTACCGCAAACTTTAAAGAGGCATTCACCTGCTTTTATTAATGAATTTGTTTTAGTTATATACTAAATTAATAAATCAGATCCATACATCATCTAAAGCAATGTTCGCTCTATATATAACATACTGAAGTTTAAAAGTGTTTACCGGATCAAGATCAGGCCAAGGATGCTCCCCTGAGAACATTTCAATGATTACAACACCTAAACTCCATATATCTCAGCAGAAGCTTCAAGCCAGCTCTTATATTCTATTCTTTTAAGAACCTGTATGTTTGAGAAATTAACAAGTCTATTAAGAATACTTTGTGACGCATAATGTAGAGTATATGAAATATGAACCTCTGGGGCTGCATAATATGGAGTTCCCGGCGTGGAGTGCTGGCCCACAGATTCTGCTAGCTATTCAACACAGAAAAAAGCCAGTTAAGTCATCAATATTACTCACTCTTGGGATTATCATATCAATCCCAAGGACATTTGACAGGCCACCGATACTATCGGACACGCATACTCAATCCTAAACATGAAACACCATCTTAAATTACCGCAGATATAAAGTCTCATGTTCAAAAATCAATGACCTAGATTTTGTCACATGAATGCATGTTGTACAAGATATCCAAGAACTTACATGCTTCGCCACACCAAAGTCAACCAGCTTTACTATGTTGTTAGAATCGACAAGTAGATTGTCTGGCTTTATGTCCCTGTATAATCAAAGTGAGAAAGAATGAGAGATGGGGGAATAAATTAATTATGACAATCCCAGTAAACATAGTTAATGATTAATTGTCCTACTAGATGCATGTGTTAAATGACCAGAACTCAATGCAGCATTCCATGTAAGTATGGGATTATACCTGTGAACAACTCTTTCATTACACAGGTAATCCAACCCAGAGAGAATTTGTGCAGTGAAATTTTGAATTAAAGGCTCAAGTAAACCCCCTCGTTCTGAGATATATTTCTTCAGTGAACCTGGTTGGATGTATTCCATGTATAGAAATATGTGGCGTCCAATCTAATTATATGCATGCACCAGTAAGTGATTCATTAATTGTATATAGTTCCCTCATCAGCTTCAATTAGGAGAGTGCTTACTATTTTATTTCCATAACACTTTACAATGTTTGGATGTTCCAGTTGGCTGAGAATTTTGATTTCCTGAAAACACAGATACCTTATAGTCATGTTTAATTTGAGACAATGAACTGTGAGAATATAATCATTTTATTCACTTGTGGAGGATTGTATAAGCTGACAAAGTAATTGTAATAACATATATAAGACGTACCCTTTTAAAAGATTCTACCTTCGGAAGTTTGTGAATGTCATTCAGTTCCTTTACTGCACAAAAGGCTCCGGTTTCCCTGTCAGGAATGAAGAACACATATTTCTTACTAAGAAATTAAAACTAAGACGATAAGATCAAAAAGCGAGTTTACTCATATACCTATGGCGTGCAACATAAACAATCCCATATCCACCAGCCCCAATACGTTCCACTCTTTCCCATGGGCTAAGATTGGTGGTACGAGAGACTGAATTAACAGCAGAATCATCCTCTTGAATGACCCTATCAATGTTGATAGCTTCTTCAATAGAGTTGATATCTCCTTCCTGTGAAGCAACCATTACACAGCAAGTTTCTACAGGAATTCCACTCCACTGGGAAACGAACTCATTAAATGTGATAGCTTTTATTTTATTATAGTTTTGTGTTACTCTTCCGATCCTTAAATAAGATTTATTTAACTAATTTGATTAGCTTAAAAATTAAGTAAGTTAGCTAATTATAAGAAATATAACATGTTTTTCTTAAAACACTATAATTATCTGTTTTGATATTTTCCCTCCCTCTTCTACTTAATTATAGTTGAAAAAGTATCTATAAAGATAATTTAGAAAAAATTAATAAATATGTGAAATAAGTCTTATATTTAGGACCAAAATCAACTCAATAATTAAGTCCTATATTAAAAACTAAAGAAGTATCTAGAAAAGATCAAATGCCTCATAAACATAAAAGTAATTAATCCTTGTTTGCCTAAGAAAGAAGGGCGAAATGGCACACCTCGTCCTGGTTGACCTCCTTTCTTGAGAAGAAGTAGAGGAACAGAGGCCGCAGCAGCAAGCAAAGAAGTCGGATGACAGGAAGAAGAAGTTCAACCAAAATTATGGCTTCCATGATCCATTCAAAGAATGGCATTTGTGAAGCTGCGAGACTTATTAACAAGTGGAAAAGAGCAAAACAATAAAGAGAAGCTTATTTGAGGCAAACCAGTGGGGAGTTGTTAATGTTGGGTCTCCTTATTCCCAAGTAGACACGAAATTGAGGCCTTATTATTATACGCCGTAAAAGCACTGCAATCAAGGAAACAAGAGCTCCTCCCACCACCACAAGTTTTGCAGCGATGGGGGCTTTCATGAATGAGGCCACACGATCTTTGAGATGTGAACAATTTCCCCATACAGTACTCTCCCTCAAACCCAAAATCGACTCAGGTCTATCAGTTACCACTTCCAGCTTCTCGGCCATCTCTGTATCGTGCTTGATGAGAGAAGCCGGAGAAATTTTATCCGGCATGGGTCTTGGAACAGTCGGAGTTGAGGTCATCCCCAATACATCTGCAAAATTAGGATAAACTACGGATTATGTGATCCGTTAGAAGATTATTTAATCTTCTCGATAAGTGAAGTACAGATATTATTAACAAGAATGCACTGACTGCCATTAGTCTTTATCCAGTTGCGAATGAGTCAGTCTATTCACCACCAATTATCTAATACTATATTTGAAAGGGATCACCCAATTTCTTCTTTTCTAAAAGCAGAAGTTACCGTTTTCTAAGTAAGCAGCATCAATGGTGGTTTCTGAATGTGAGAGCTTTTGGGATGAATCATTCTTCTTCTGGGCCAACATGCCTGCGGACAGAGTAAGACGCAAGAACCAGGAAGGAGGAAGAAGAAAAAGAAGAAGCTCCGTTCCTCTCACAGTCAGAGCTCAGCTCAGAGTATTGACTTGCATCCGCACGAGCTCAGTCTCTTTATCACCAGAGAGGAGCACATTAAACCTCGAGCAGACATGCCCAATAATCCAACTACTTGTCTGGGTATAGAAAAAGAAAGACCAAAACCTGATCAGAAAAACGCCAAAATAGAACAAAAATCAAGAAACCCAGGATGCAGGTGTCACGCTACAAGCAGTGCATACAAGAAACTAGCCAATGGCTTGGAGCAAAAGCTCATTACGGTAAGTAGAAGCAATTCCACAGAAAGAAAGAAGAGGACGCCACTGAAGAAAGGTAGGTTCAGCGGAAAGAATCAAAACAGGATTCAGTGGAGAGGGAGAGGGCATCCAAAATCATTCCCGCCCCCGCCTCTCAAATTCCCGAAGCTTCCACATTTAGAAAGGACAAATGGAACAAAAAAAATTGAGAAAGAAACCCAACGAGCCGGTCAGCGAAATTTACCTGAAGAGAGAGACCACACTGTGAATGGGAGCTGCAGAGGAGGGAAGAAGCAAGTAGTTGGATTGGGACTGCAAAATAAGGAGAGAGAACCAGAGGGCTGCCGAGGTAAGTCGCCCTGTTTGACTGAAGCTGCTGACCATTACTCCCTCTTTTTTTTTTTTAATAAGATATAATTAATAAAAATTACTCATCCGATCCTTAATATAAGACCCATTTAACTAATTTGATTAGATTAAGGAAGTTAGGTAAGTTAGTTAATTATAAGAAAATTGACACATTTTTCCTAAAACACCATAATCATCTTTCTTAATACCCCCTCTCTCTTTTACTTAATTATAGTTGAGTATCTATAGGGGTAATTTAGAGAAAATTAATAAATATGAGAAATGGGTCTTATATTTAGGACCAAAACTAACTCAAAAATTGGGTCCTATATTAAGGACCGGAGGAGTAATTTGGTGTAATAAATAGGTTAAAAAATAAATCTTATTTTCTAAAAATGCCCTCATTTAATGTGAATGAAAAAAAAATGTGATGAGGAGAGAATGTGTAATTAAATGAGGACAAAATGGGAAGTTTATAAATAAATTTTTAAACAACATCTAAGCGTCTTTCATAAAAAAGAATAAGGCACACCCAATAATTAAATTTTATAAAAGAGAACAGATGGAGTGGCTTCTAGAACACAAATTTTTTTATTTTACAGAATTAATTAACTTGACATTTAGGGATGAAATTTGGTTATTTGTCCCTAAGAATTGGGGGATTTTAAACAAGTGCCACGGAGCTAAAGCATTACAATTGATAATCAAAGGGGAATTTGTTTACCGTTAAATACAATCATGATTAATTATGTAGTACTGCCCATTTTAGACCCCTCTGTTTTTATTTCCTGTTCTCCGACTTAATTGTTTTGCCCTTTCTTATTGGCTTTCGTTTACTTTTTGAATTCAACATGGAAAGTACTGTCTAATTACAAGAGCTGGTCGACTAATTTGATGATGTTAAAAAAAGAAATTAAATTAGTTGTTTGTAATATATAGGTGGTGTCTTTCTTAAAATATTTTTACTAATCAAATATATTGGTTAGAACTATTATTGTTATAAGGACTATTTTGAAAAAAAAAATACATAAATATGAGAGACAAAGTGGATTAAAATCTTATATTTAAGACTAAAATAAAAATTAAATAAGATCTTATATTAAAGACCAGAGGTAGTTTAAGATATTTTCAACACGAAAAGATATATTTTTGAAAAGCCAAGTCCGAAATGAAGCATTTTTATATATAAAGAACTGTGTACAAAGTTAAAATACTAAAAATAACTAAAATCATATCATATCTTTATAATATATAAAGCCACTGTAAAACTAACTGTTAATTAACAAAGAGACGGTTCAAGAAAACCCTACATTTCAATATGAAGCATTCAATTTATTTTTTCAAAAAATATTTTGAACAGCTTTTAGTTTAATAGATATGAATTTAAAATAAAAATAATCTTATAATGAAGGACATTTTTATTAAAATACTATAAACAGTGAAAAAATTACCTAAATACTTCACCGTAAAAATATTTACAAAACACTACAGTAAAAATCATTCATGTTGACAACATGGCATCATTTATGAGAAAATTGTTAGTTCCGAGTTTCATATCAGATATATTTTTTAAATAAAAAGATAAACACATTTTGAGAGCCATACCTGTTTGGAGCCACGTTTAAGTGACTTTTAAGTAGCATTTAACATTAAAAGTACTTTTAATATATTTAAGTGTGTTTGGAAGAGCTTAAAAAATTAAAAGTTTATGCCAAAATCACATACTTAAGCCCAAAACTAAAAATTACAGCTTATAGTATTGGAAAAGTAGAGAGAGTATGATAAAATGTGGGTTTATTTTTTTTACTCACACAAACTTATTTTTACTCAATTATAATTCAAACAACCTTTTAGCAATTTTACTTTTACAAAATAATTTTTTTAAACTCTAATTCAAACACAATTCAGCTTATCTAATTTAACTTTTATCCAATCTTATTTTTCTAAAAATTAGATTAAAAATAAGTTATTTTTTTACTACCCATCCAAACGAGACCTAAACTGGTTGGATTAGATCAGAAATCGCGAGCTGGCCAGTCCAATCAACCCATGTAAACTGAGGAATCTTGCCCCCGACCAATCTGTGAGCAGCCCATTTAACCTCCCAGGTCGGTGGGTTAACTTGGTTGTTTTTTTTATTTTAAAATGTTTTGATAAAAAAAATGTTTTCTTTTTCTTATTCTACTTCTTCCAATCCTTTTCATAAAAACCTGAAATTTGAATTGTCATGATTTTTTTTACAAGATTCTAATTAATTTATTCTGAACATTTGATGTGTTTTTACTATTTTTGCTCATAATTAATTTTATAAATTTTGTTAATTAAAAAGTTAGCAACTTGATATACTACTTTTTTTTTCATATTTTTTCCCATTCCTACTCTATTTCTTTCCTTATAAATGAGGACATACGTGAAAAAAGAAAGGTTATTTTTTACTTATATATTACTTTTAACTACTTTTAATTGTTTTTTTAAATCATTCATCATGCTTTTAAAAAAAAGGACCAAGAGGATTATTAATAATTATTAGTTCATTGATTAAAGGATTGCAGTTAATCCTACCAAAAAAAGGATTGAAGGCAAGAATACTTTGTCGTCATACATCTGATTGGGTTTTAGTACCACGCTATTTAGTACACCCGCAACCTTACAGTATTGTATATAATGAGACAAAACAATTATCTAAATGACGTGTATTTTTTATTGCCTTCTATGTGTAGCTCATGAAGGCTGTTTGGTTTGATGTGGTACCCCATGTTAAAATTCCTTTTAACAAATAATTGACTGACCAGATGGTAATTTTATAATTTCTGTGAATAGAAAAAAAGGTGGTAAACACATAACTTCGTGCAAATAGTTACTAATTAAACTCATCTCTATTATCATTCTTCCTGTGATTCCAGCAACTTCAGCCCTAACCATAGAAATGAATCGTAACTAATTAAGCATATCTCCATCGTTTAATTGAAAAATTAAATAGTTTTAAGAAAATCTTTATTTTGCTGCCATTTCTTTTTCAACTATTTAGTTTTATTTACTTTTTTTTTAATTTAAAGTACAAAAACTAAAACTGAGATTAAAAACGCGACCTTTTGTTTTATTTTTAGTAAAGTTATCATGCCCTGCTCGCTTAAAAAAAAAAAAAAGGAAAGTGTCATGTCCTTAAAGTATAATATCTTTGATTAGTTTTATTTATTACATAGATATGGTTGTTGACAAATGAGTGATGACTTTTTTTTTGAGCTGAAAAATGAGTGATGACTTTGAATGATGGGACCCTCTAAAATTTTCCACCATGAAAAGACATAATTAATTTAATTTAACCATGATTTCAATAGTGGTTCTCTAGCTTTTTTTGTTTTGTTCAACCAGCACTTCCTCAACTGAAATTTAAAAAATATTTAAAAGCATACAATTATTAAAAAATTTCATAATGTTTCTTTTTTTTTTTTTGGCCTGATCAAGATAAGTTAACAGTATAGGATTATTATTATTTTCTGTATTGAAACTTATCATCAATTTACTTTAATATTTAGAGTGATTTTTCTCAAGGCGTTTGACAAAACACTATTCAACCATGTTTTTTGTTGACTTGTGGATTAAGATGTACTCTGAAATATTTTTTCAGATACATATAGTATTTTAAAATATTTTGTGGTGCGTCTAATACTTTGAAATATTTTTTTTAGATACGTTCAACACCGTAAATATTTTTTAATACATTTAGCATTTCAAAGTATTTTTTTAAATGCAGCACCAAGGCAAAAAAAATCTCAGGGTGATTGGTGCCTCTGAAAAATGCTTGGAAATGCTGAACATACCTAAAAATATTTTAGAGCACTAGATCTAAAAAACGATTTTTGAATGTTAGATGTATTTTAACTTTTTATTTTTTCGGAAACAAAAGCCCAAATCATCTCCCTCTGTTTGTCCTCCCCCCCCCCCCCCGGGACCGGACAATCTCTTTCTTTTTTGGCCTCATTATATATTTACATTCTTTACTCTCAAACAGGTTGTGTTGGATTTATAATGGGACCACGTATATTTAATTCAGTAGTATAATTATTTCCATTTGTTTCTGTTAATTAAATTTTTCTGTGGGGCATTGTGTCCTTTGCAAGTGAGGAATCTCGAGAGCCACGAGCCTTCGTTTTTGAGCATTTTGATACATTCGTATTCGTCTTCTCCAAATGAAATGCTTTTTTTTTTAACCAAATTCTCCAAATTAAATTCAACCCAATAAATAAGGAAGGAACTGAACAGTAGTTTATCTAGTCATTTATTGACACCTTATTTTGAGAAATTAATATCTCCCAATGTATTATTTTAGAGGAAGGATTGAGCTTCTTCCAACTAAGTAGGCAACTTGCAAGTGTACAAGGGCTTGGAATAGACAAATCTTTGATTTTACTTTCATAAATTTAACATTTACGTTTCGTTTCATTATGTTTTTTTTTTTCAATGTTTAATAAAGAAGACAACAGTTTGAAAATTCATCACCTTGCACCATGTTTTTCTTACGACAAATAAACAACAAAAAAGTAGTTGTATAATAATTCTTAATCATTCGCAAAAATGCTGATAATGTAAATAAAAAAACTGATAATGTAAATTTAAAAAAATGACACTTAAACTCGAAAATCGCAAAATAGTCGCTTAAATTTATAAAATATCAATTTAAGCATAAGCGACCAATTTGGGATTTGTAAATTTACTAAAATGACCATATTATCCTTTATTTTATTTATTATTTTTAAAAAAATCAAATGTCTCCAATGGTTAGCCAATCACCGAAACTCTGGCTGCCAGTAGACAATCAGTCGCTGGAGCTCTGACTGCCAGCAATAATTTTTTTAAAAATTTTTATAACGTTAGTAAAAAAAGTTAACAAATTTTGTAATGCTACTAATAAGTTTAGCTATCAACAATAATAAAATTGCAAAACAGTTAATAATAAATAACAATGTACTGTGTTGATGCAATAAGATGAAATAACAGATTTCCCACTTTATGCATTTTATGTTCTGGTTACAATTAAGGGATAAAATTGACAATGCTCTACAATGCTTGTTAAGAGAAGGGAGATGAAGATGCATAACCAGACCGTATGCAACGAATAAGGATCTGGAACGCGAATGTAAGACGATGGACAAAATAGTAATTACAGTAAATGCCATGTCATAAAGTCGTTCAACCTGTCAGGAGTAACAGTCATGAGGTCTCTATTATCAACAACCAAGCCCCAACCATAGATGGGCCAGCAACAGCAGGATCAGGTACTGGGGACTCCGCCCAAGTCCAACCACGGTGTAGCACGCGGGTGAGAAAGAACACATGGAAATTGCATGAGCTGGAGGCCGATACATTAGCATAAAAACTGTGTCAGGACGTGAGGGAGGGGTGTGCATGATTTGGAGAATCTTCTCTCTAGCGTCTTCTCTCTCTCTAGATGGGTCTTCCGTATTTCCTTGCTTGTTATCTTTTCTATTATGTTGAGTGCTTGGCTGTATTCGATACACTCTGGCGATTTGAATATATAAATATATCTTCGATTTGCATTTGCATCAGTTAACTATTTAGGTCATTCCATTTTTTGGTGCTTTCGTTGAGAGACCTCGGAAGAGTACGGAATGGCTGATAACACACGTCTGAAAGACCTGCAAAATGATATGAAAAGAATGAATGACTTTGCAGAGGGTGCTAGGGATGACTCGATCGAATCAATGAACGTTTTGATCAGATGAACGTGTGATTTGATCAGATTGAGGGGCGCTTCAACCAGTTAGAGACAATGCTACAGTCAGTAGTCCGAGCTGTGGCTGGAATATCATCACATCCTGAGGCAGTTCCAAAGGTCTCTTTCTTCGGGACGTTGGAATAGGCTGTACACTATTGTTGGAATGGCTGAACACCCAAGAGGGGGGTGAATTGGGTGTTAGTTAAAATTAAAACCTTTTCGCAATGTAATGAAATTCATGAGAAATTCTGAGTATAAAAACAATGTATCGACATAAGTATAATCACAGTAGTAAAATGGTTTAGCTGGAAATATAAAGAGGTAAGGGAAAAGAAGATGCAAACAGTGATTTATCCTGGTTCGGTCCTCACTGACCTACGTCCAGTCCCCAGGCTCCCCCTGAGATTTTCAATCGACTATCTCCCTCAAGTTTAACACGGGTACTTGAGAACCACTACAATCACAAGTTTGATCCGGGCACTTGTGACGCCACTTACAATTCTTAGACTAACCAGTCTAATTCAACAACAACCTCACACCGAGGTAATACTCCCCCTTACTCACCGTAAGGATACAATCTAATAATGATAATGAAAATTGAATATTTCTTCTCTCAAAGAAGTGATAGATGAATCTTAAGCACGTTTGGGAAACTCTCCTCTCTATCTTACGGATACATATGTTTTCGTCTATGGAGCACAGAGACAGGGAGTTTTCTTTCGGAGCTCTAAATGAGAATATGTTGATTCAGCATTTTAGCATTTGATGTTGTAAGCTTGGACTCTTCTCACTTTTTCTTGTTTTGAATGCTCTTCTATTTATAGATGATATTGGGTACTTGACCGTTGAACACTTTCTTCCCGTTTGGCTTGAAGAATATGACCGTTGAAACTAGCCGTTGGAAGCTTCTGACGAAAGTCGATTCTTTACCTCATAAACTCGTTGTGGCTCTTTACCTGAAATAATCTTCCTCAGATCAAGTGATAAGTATCTGATAATCTTAGAAACAATAAGTTGGAAAACATGGAATCAATCATCAGATCTTCAGATATTCAGAAAGTAAGATAAACTTACTTAATCGATGCCTTGATCGATAATCCTTTGATCGATCATATTATCGATTAATTATATGAGAAAAAGATATAGTAGATATATGCAATTATCGAATAGATTATGGATCATATGATGATCGAACACATGATCGATAAATGATGAAGCATGAATACAGTGACCCAAAAATGATTTATGCAAGAATAAACCTTTTCAAGTTATGTTTGCCTTCGTATCCTTTTAATAGAGAGTTATGTGTAAAAAGAAGGCTGAGAAAAGCTTGAAAGAAAATAGATCATTGATTTTAAGAATCATCATAGTCGACTGATGTTTAAACGGAAAACGTTCCAAGATCGAACAAGTGATCGAACACTTGTTGATCGAACAGATTATCGATAATCCAAGTGTTACAGAAATGAAACTTTAGTCATTGATGATCGAACACATTATCGATAAATGAATGATGGATAACCTTATCGATAAACAATGAGTAAGAATATATTCAGCGAAAAACACAGACTGTGGATTAATCGAACAGGTGATCGATAATGAATATTCGATCAAGTGATCGATAAAATGAAAAATAGAGATTTAATCCTGTAAGGTAAAGAAACTGATTATCGATCACGTTATGTGAAAACAGGAGTTTCAGGAATTTGAATGATCGATCATTTTATCGATAAATAAATGATCGATTAGGTGATCGAAAAAATGATTTAACATAAGTTAATGAAGTGAAGATAATAATCGATCATTTGATCGATAAATGTTTAATCGATCAATTGATCGATAAAAGATTTTGAACGAATGGTTTTGACAGAGCACTATATCGAGTAAGAAGACATGTAATATTCGAACAAGTTATCGATAAAGGTCTGATCGATTAAGTGATCGATTATTTCCTGCAACATCTTATATTAAGCAGCTATACCAATGATCGATTAGTTGATCGATCAATCTAGCAAGTTATTGAGCAGACTAAATTATCTATCACGTGATCGATAAAACCTTGACAGTTATCGATTAGGTGATCGATAAACATATTCATCAATAACGTTATCCAAAAATCATTTATCCAACATGTTACTGATAAAACCTTAATAATATGTATGAAGATAAAAGAGAGGAATTGAGGAGATAGTACCAGTAACTCGATGAGTACGTAGTCACTTGATCAGGCTCGAGTAATATATGATAATGGCTTTTCATTTCTTCATCTCTTCTAGAGCTTTTACTCAATAACATGTTTGAGTAGCATGTTGCTTGAGAACTTAATCGTTCAGTGTAGAACTTCTGGTCTTTGCCTCAATAAATTCGAAGTCTGATTCCAGCAAAACGAAGGTCAACTTTGAGTGATCATAAATCTTCCAATTCAGCTCCAAATTTTGCAAATGACCTATCCCCAGAAAGCTCTTTGAGTCTACTTTCTAATGCAACAAGAATCACCCCAAACTTTGTTGTGGTTGCAAAGTTATATTCATCACAATGACTAAAGGTCGGAATAAAGGCGTTAATCCTTACTGCAATCTTTCGAACCGCATATCTCCCTCATATGAAACTCTTTGAAGTTGATTTTGGTGTCCATGAACCGTGTTCTGAGTCTAGTTTCATATGAATCAAGTTTCGTCTCAAACGGATTTTTGGTTTAGGAGATATTGAAGAAATACCGAACCTATGTCAGAGCTGAATGAAGAACAGAGCATAACAGAGGATGCATTTTATCGATAACTTGATCGATAAATGGATGATCGATCAAGTGATCGATAATTGCCCATGAAAATCACCTCTGAAGCTTATTTTCCATGTTTATATGAAGGGTGACTCAATATATGATGGTATAACTTCCCGGTTGTATATTTTAGCTTCCGACTGAGCCATCCAAACTTCTGATTGAGTATAGCAACATTTAACATCAAATCTATGAACTTGAATCTTGATATTTTCATTTGATCTTGCAAGTTCTTCTTTTCTCAATCTCTCTTCTTCTTCTTCCTCTTGATCATTCTCCATAACTCAAAGTGTAACATAATATCTCCTTTCTTTTCTTGAGGAAACTACATAAGATAGTAAGTATGATAGTTAGTCAAAATATGAGATAAATAATTTATGTAAACTTTTTGCTCTATTGACATCATCAAAACTAATCATATCTAACAACTATAACACTCCGTTTCACAAGACGTTGAAGTTAGATTTTCCCCAGTTCGATGGCCAAGATGCTCTTGACTGGCTATATAGAGCATAACAATACTTTAAATATTTTGGTGTGCCGGACCCACAACGACTAGTGATCGCTTCTGTACACATGGATGGTGACATCTTACCGTGGTTCCAAATGTTGGAAAAAGTCGGACGAATACCAGATTGGGCAGCCCCTGGCAAAAGCAATCGAACTTCAGTATGGCCCATCAAAGTTTGACTATGCTCGATCGCAATTATTTAAACTCACCCAAGTAGGGGTTGGTGGAGTCTTGGAAGCATATAACTCCAAGTTTATGATCCTGGCAAATAGAACTAAGGACTTACCAGAGGCAGCGTTGCTCGACTACTATTTAGGAGGGTTAAATCCGAATCTGAAGAGGAACGTATTAGTTTAGTGACCCACGAATGTTTTAAGTGCCATGGCGCTATCCTGTTCATTCGCAGACACCACTAGTTCGGGTGTATCTGTCCTTGCGTCGAAATACAAGTCTCGACTTAACAGCTCATCGAGTACGACAATATCACTGAAGGCCATAGTGCCATATTCAGGGCCCCACACCAATACCACTACTATGCAGTCTAGTGGAGGAAAAGCCAATCTGCCCCCCTTATTGCCTAAACCCAACATATCGCTAATTAAGAGGATGACAGTGGTAGACAAAAAGGCCCTTTGCTACACATGTGACACCAAATTCTCACTGGCTCACCAATGACCTAACCGACAACTAATGATGCTTCTTAATGAAGATGAGGAGGACATTCCTTTCATTGAAGAGGTGAAACCTAAAGAACCAGAGGTGACTCTACATCATTTATCTCTTCATGCCTTAAGAGGTATGCAGGGACCCGCCACTATCCGTTTTAATGGAGAGATTCAAGGGACTAAGGTATAGATTTTGTTAGATGGGGGAAGCTCCGACAATTTCTTACACTCTAGGATCATTTGACATTTAAAAATTCCAGTAGAGCTCACACCTGAGGTTAAGGTTTTAGGAGGGACCAGGCGTATACTGACTAGCTTGGAACTAGTGAATGACACTGCTGTTCAGATTAACAGGCACACCTTGCACATGTCCTATTTTGTTCTACTAATGGCTGGGGTCGATATGGTGATTGGCACTGACTGGTTAGAGACTCTTGGACCACACGTGGCAGACTACAACACGTCCACCATCAAATTCTTACCGGATGACCAATTCATAACGTTGAAGGGATACAGAAGGCCATCCACGAGTCAAGCTCAATGCCACCATCTGATATGATTGACTAATACAGAAGTCATCATGGAGTTATATATGCTACAATCGATGCTGGAAGGACCCCCTACTGAAATGATGCTAGATGATATGAAAGAAGTAATAGGGAAATATGGCAACGTATTTACAGCACCTCACAGCCTACCACCAGCACGGGGCCACAAACACGACATTGACCTCCTCCCTAGAACAGGTCCTGTAATAGTATGACCATACCGTTATTCGATGAGTCAGAAAGATGAGATTGAGAAGATACTTGATGAATTATTGGCAGAAGGATTGATTGAGCCAAGTATCAGTCCGTTTTCAGCTCCGGTCATACTGGTCAAAAAGAAAGACGGCACATGGCATTTCTGTGTGGACTATCGTGCTTTAAACTCAGTCACAGTGAAGGATGTTTTCCCATGCCTACTATTGATGAACTATCGGATGAACTTCATTGATCAATTTTTTACTCCAAACTTGATCTACGATCGAGGTATCACCAAATTCTGATGAAGGCAGCAGATAAGGAGAAAACAGCGTTTAGAACGCATCTCGGGCTCTATGAATGGCTAGTAATGCCCTTCGGTTTGACCAATGCACAGGCCACCTTCCAAGCATTGATGAATACGATATTCCACCCATTTCTCTAATGATTTGTTCTGATATTCTTTGATGATATACTCATTTATAGTGACTCTTGGGAAGCGCATTTGCAGCATATGGAGTTAGTCTTGCAATCTTTGGCTCAAAACAGGTTGGTAGCTAAACTGAGTAAGTGTTCCTTCAGTCGTTGATGGATAGAATATTTGAGGCATATTATCTCTCAGGCAGCTGTTGAGATGGATAGGTCGAAGATCATAGTGGTACAGAACTAGCCTCCTTCGACAAACATACAATAACTCCGGGGGTTCTTGGGTCTCAGCAGGTATTACCCCAAGTTTGTTCAATATTATGCTAAGATTACGGGCCCATTAACTGATTTGTTGAAGACAGATGCATTCGCTCGGTCCAATGAGGCCCAAAGAGCATTTGATAACCTAAAGCACGCCCTCACCACCGCTCTTGTACCAGCACACCGAATTTCGCAAAGACATTTGTGCTGGAAACTGATGCGTCAGGTGTTGGAATTGGGGTAGTATTGAGTCAGGAGAGTCACCCAGTAGCCTTCTTTTCCAAGAAATTGTCACTTCAAATGCAGAAGCAATTGACTTATGTCAGAGAATTATATGCAATAATAGAGGCAGTGGCCAAATTCCATCATTATTTGTTTGGCTGACACTTCATCATTCGCATGGATCATGCGAGCTTGAAACATCTCACAGAGCAGACAATTCAGACCCCCGAATAGGAACTTAGTTTACCGAAGTTATTAGGCTATCGGTTTAGTATTGAATATAAACCTGGATGTTCAAACCAAGCTACAGGTGCCCTGTCCCGTCAAACTTGCTTCGCTATCTCGCAATTGGAATATACATTCTTAGACTCCATTTATAATCAGCTGCTGAATTCGACGTGGTTGACAGAAATGAAGACGCACATTTCACAATAGCCCGAAGCTTTACCCCACTATCATTCGAAACAGCACGAGTTATATTGGAAGAATCGTCTGGTAATTCCTCCTGATCTGCCCAATTTTGTCACTTAGATCTTGCAAGAGTTTCATTCTTCCAAAGTGGGGGGGCATGCAAGATTCTTATGCACGTTTCACCGTATCGCTTCTCTATTCTTCTGGCCCCATATGCAGAAAGATATTAAATTGTTCATTAAGCAGTGCTATGTGTGTCAATAGGCCAAGACTTTACAATTACATTTAGCTGGGTTGCTCAATTTGTTACCAATCCTGAACAATATATGGGAAGACATTGCCATGGATTTTGTGACTAGTTTACCAGTGGTGCGTGGATACTCTGTAATTTCTGTGGTCATCGATCGACTATCAAAATATGCCCATTTCATACCATTGTCCGCAAATTATTCTAATCAAACTGTGGCAAAGAGTTTTCTTGTTAATGTTGTAAAACTTCATGGCATTCCGCGCTCTATTGTCTTGGATCGAGATCATTCTTTTACGGCAGCGTTTTGGAAACACTTAACGAAATTGCAAGGCACTCGGTTAAACATGAGTTCAGTGTATCACCCACAGATCGATGGGCAGTAAGAGGTTCTAACCAAATGCTTGGAGATGTATCTACGGTGCTTTGTATATGATTATCCACGGCACTAGTTGGCTTACCTACCCTAGGCTGAATTATAGTACAACACGTCCTTTCATACTGCGATCGGAATGGCACCTTTTAAGGTGGTTTATGGTCAGGATCCTCCCCCTTTGTTGCACCATGCATCGGTTGAGGATACCTCGTATGATGTCCACCATCAACTCGAGCAGCGTGATTAACTGTTACGTGTTCTCAAGGTGAATTTACAGAAGGCATAGGCTCGAATGAAGCGTTTCGTGAATAAAAAAAGATAAGGGGTTGAATTTTCTGTTGATGATTGGGTCCTGCTCAAACTCCAACCATATCGCCAACACTCTGTTCAGCTGAGAAAGTTTCAGAAGCTAGCTTTGCAATTCTTTAGACCTTTCCAAGTACTGGAACGTATCGGTAAGGTCACTTATCAATTGCATCTGCTACCCCAGTCGCGAATCCACCCGGTGTTTCATGTTTCCCTCCTCAAAAGGTTTGAAGGTACTGTTGATCAAGGATCGTATCTGCCCTTACCACTAGCTTTGGTTCTTGAAGGGCCCATTAGCCAACCACTGGATGTCCTACAATCGCGATCTGTTAAACACAACGGTCAATGGACTACACAGTATTTGGTCCAATGGGATGGTTCCTTGTCACCTTCATGGGAATGGAGTCATGATCTGTGCCAGATGTATCCCCACCTGAACCTTACGGACAAGGTTCGTTTCAAAGGGGGGGTAATGTTATAAACAACCAGAACCCAACCAAGGATGGGCTTGCAACAGCAGGATTAGGTACTGGGGACTCGGCCCAAGTCCAACCAAGGCGTAGCATGTGGGTGAGAAAGAGCACATGGAAATTGCGTGAGCTGGAGGCCAGTACATTAGCATAAAAACTGTGTCAAGACGCGAGGGAGGGTTGTGCATGATTTGGAGAATCTTCTCTCTCTCTGGACGGGTCTTCCGTATTTCCCTGCTTTGTCATCTTTTCTGTTGCGTTGAGTGCTTGGCTGTATTCGATACACTCTGACGATGTGAATATATAAATATATCTTTGATTTGCATTCACATCAGTTAACTGTTTAGGTCATTCCAGTCTCTTGTCTTTCGCCCATCTTATGTGCATACATTTTGAAAGTTGACTGCAAAACCTGTGAGCTCGGGATACAGTTCCATGAACTTATATGCTTCTTCGGTCTTTCAACCAGGTACGCTGGAGCAAAACATATCGCTATGCCAAAATTTGAAGCCAGCGTCGCAGTAGAAGGCACTAATAATCTCAACAAGCGTTCACGAAGAGGCCGATCCCCCAGTTGTGCAGCCATGAACGACATTGGATCATCTCTGAGATGTGTGCATAATTCCATATATATATATATATATATAAACAAGTTGGTCTGGTTAGATAATTTCGCAAATTAAAAGTCCTTTCTAAGTTCTACTGAATAGCTTATCTCCTATTGCTCTCTCCATATTAATAGGTTGTCAACAAAGCAAACCATGGCAACGGAATTTTCTCTTTCTTTTTAATAAATAAATGGTTTTGTCTCAAAGTTAAATTAACTTCGACCCTCACTTTACTTTGAATTTGAAGAAGACCATCAGAACCCAATTTATGAGGAAAACACAGTACATGCTTTATATGGCTACACAAGTGTCTACATCATTAACTAATTATTGACTAATAAATCAAGATATTAAGAAAATAAGTTGAAAAAAAGAATTTAGCCCAAGACTTGTATGCATACCTGCTTGAGGCAACATGAACAGATACGGACCCACCATCCCCAGTAGGATCATCATATATAAAATTCGAGGTAGAAGAGACTGAAGGAGGAGCATCATAATTGGGTTGATGAACCAAGTCAGTGTTTAAAGAAGAAACAGCTCCAACTTCTGCAGCCCCAGTAAGACCCTCTGTTTCGCATGAAGGCCAGAGGAATTATCCATAGATGATGCAAGGAGTAAGGTTGTGGGAAATGTGCGAACGATGCCGTAAAAAACAGTGATAGCTGCAGTTATTGGGAGGTAATAAGATAGGACATCCTTTCGTAGGTATTGGTCGGAAGGGTTCTCGAATTTCCCCGGCGTACGACAGTACATAATTTTCATTAGAAGCAACGGGCACCACCATGAAACTGCGAATGTTCCGTGCAGGCTTTCAAGCTGGACCACTGAATCAACTCACAGCGCTGCCCGGAGGATGATGGAGAAATGGTTAGTAAGTCGAATATGAATAGGATCCAGTGTTTCCCGTTGGCTAGAGATTGAATTATTAGCAGCATCATTATTCTCTTGATGAAGCAACTTCGTGATGGAAGAGGAGGCTGGGGCAGGGCTGATATGTTGTTTCAGTTTCTGCAGATGCATGATCATTGAAGCAACCATTATATTTCAGAACAAGTTCATAAAAGCATGTTCATTAGCGAAGTATATTGATGACTCAGCTGCTGAAAATATTGTGTATAACATATGTATTGTTTCTAGCACAGTGAAGTCAAGTATATGCGTGAATAGCAGCTAATATGATTGTCACGGCCCCCTACAATGGCGTACCTCGTACACAATCCAGAGAAAAAAACATGCATTCAGAAATAATTTAGCTGCCGGGGATTTCGCAATTACATGAATGGCGTAGCAAAAAGCAGCAAAAACTACTGTAATGGGGAGGTCATAGAATGGGAGAACATTTCGCGGGTAATAGAGGGGAGGGACCTTGTTTTGCCCCAGTAGTGTACACTGCATCAAACGCCAAATACAGGCTACTGCAACCACTCTCACCATTGGAAACCGCTCATATGTTCCAACGAGGTCCCCAAAATTAACACATACCTGTGCCAGATAAATAATGACAACCATGAAGTCATGTTTGGCAGACAGCGTCTCATAAGAAGGCAGTAATCTCAACCAGCGTTCACTAACAAGTGGATCCAGATCTCTCAGCAGTGTAGCCATGGAAGAGATTGCATGTCTGTTGAACGATGGCTGAGATATGGGTATGTTTCAAAACCAATTCACTGGTTCTACTTTCTTCATGCCCAAACAAACCGCCATCTTTGATACTCCCAGCAGCTACTAGTCAACAATGGACAGCGCGGCAAAGGGAAATTTCACTTTCATGATTCCCACTTTACACGGAATTTGCGGGCTGAAATTTACTCTCCCTCTGGCCCTTTTATTAAGGGGAAAAAAAAAAAGGTTTTTCTTTTTGGAATCCTTGAATATCATGGTCGTCATGTTCCTTGAATCCCGCAATTGAATCCCATCTGCGTGCAACTTTTTTTAAAATTATTAACTTTACTTTTAGATTTGGAAAAATTCTGTGCGTTTTTTCAAAAACAAAACAATAGAACCGTCCAATTACGTCAACAAAAAGAAGGCCTGTGAGTTTTTTCTGCTTCAATAAAAAAAATTAATTGCTAATTTGAAAATATTATATAATATAAGAGTTAGATAACTAGTTTTGAGATATTAAAAAAATTAGTTAAGTTTGTTATTTATTACAAATATATGCTGGTGTCCCTAAAATATCATTTTCAATCATGTATATTGAAACCATCCTTTTATAGAAATTTTAACATGTACAATCACTATAAAGACTACTTAGAAGGAGGGGAAAAAAAAAGATAAACATGAGAGATAAAGTAGATTGGAGTCTTATATCAACTATATTCTTGAAAACTTATAATATCTGATTCCCTATTCATTTAAAATAGGTCGGATATGATATTATGGGATCCAAATATATTAAAAATGAGATTTGAATATGTTGAATTAAATGAGATTTTAATTGGAGGCTCAAATTGAGATTTGAATATATTAAATTAAATAGAGAGCATTATAATTAAATGATATGTTAATTGGAGGCTTCAATGGAGAAATAAATAATTAATTTTAAATTTTTATCTATTTTTTCTACATTTTGCATATCTAAACTAAATCCCATTTGAATAAATAAAAAATTTATATTCCTATAAGAAGTAAATCTTGAGTCAATTTAAATAATGCAATCTATTAGAATTTTAAATCTAATCAAATATGTTAATTTGTGTATTATACAGTGGAGAAATACTAACTTTTATATTAAAAACCAGAATTAATTTATTTTTTCACATGATGAACTCTTTTTCACAAGTTAGAGAGGTTTGATCGATAGCTTTGACATTTACATGTTTTAATTTAATTAAATGAAAGTATATTAAGTATAGAAGGCTAAGCAGATAAATCTTTTCCATAAATGATATAATTAAGTTAGATATATCATAACAAGCTTACATGTAACTTTAATTAAGTAATCTAATTTTCCGTAGATGTTAAAGTAAAAGATTTTAAAAGCTTCCTCCCCTGAATATACTGTCACTCATTCAAATGTTCTGGGAATAGGAATCACATGCGCAGTATCATCATCTCCATATGTCTCTGTGTCTTGTATTCTCCAGTATCAATCACATTCTCTGTGTCTCGTATCTGTTTCAGCTAAGGCTACTCGTAGAATCCAAATTAACCTCATAAGCCACAAATTATGAAGTAACTGGATTGATTGACTAAGTAAGATGTAATTTATCCAAAAAAAATGCAAAATATTTAAGTTTTTTAAAAATAGAATTATGAGATAAAATTTGCTTATTATTAACATAAAAATAAATTATTATTCCCATGATGATCTTTAAAAAGAGAATGATGAAATAAAATTTTCTTATTATTAACATAAAAATAAATTATTATTCCCATGATGATCTCCTTACATCTATATATAATATGTAATGTGGTTAATTTTCAATTTATTTAGATCCATGTGGCGAAAATAATCCAAGTATAATGCCAGTTAGAGTCGCATTATTAGTTACTAATGTCATTTCTGTCACAGATTAAGAAATTATGAGTGTAGGAGCGATAACTATAATTGAGAAAATTATGAGAATTCAAGAGAAAAATTATAATGGCTTAAATAAATTTTCGTACCCTTGGATAAAGATCAATGAGGATCGCAACTTCAACCCACACATAAAGCTAAACCTTGTGAACATTGATCATGAAGCCGTGGCTTCTCTTCACCAAAAACCTTCCTTTTCGCATCTAAAAACATATAATTCCCTCATCATTATATTATAGAGTAAGATTCCCCTGCCGTTTGAATATTTAGCTTTTTCTTTGCTTTTGGGTTCGAATCCAAATTATGGTTTTAGGGACTGGGCATGAATTTTCTTGTTGGCTGTTAAGGCGCAGACTATACTCCTTTTTGGATAGTTAGAAAATTTACTTAGGGTAGTTACAATTTTTAAGATACTCTTTAATAAATATATATATTCTTTTTTCTAAGCTCTTCACCCCAATTTTTTTCTTCTTCTTGTTTTTTTTAATCAGGTTATTATAACTTCACTTGTTTTTTTTTACCAGGTTTATGTAGTTGTTTTATGATCAGGTCCTTATATTCTCACGTTTTTAATTAAGTTTCTACAATTTTTTTCTTTTTATGAATTGCCTAAATTACAGAAACATAATTAAAAATAAAATGAAATCATAAGCGTATATACTGCCGAAATGGTCTTCTTCAAATTGCAGAGTCTCTTTGGACTGCCTAACTATGCTAATTTCATTGTTGTCTGCTGTAATGAATATTTCGGAAATTAAAGCCTAAGAAGCTTGCTCTCGTGGATGAACTCTTTGATGGTGAACTTCTTAAGAAACTGGTTTGAAACCTCTCCTCTTCGTTTCCTATCCTCTTCCCTTCTCTTCTTTTTTTAACTATCAGATTAATATTTTAAGAGTTCATATTTAAATCTTTTTAAAACTATTATTAAAATATTAAATTATAAAAATAAATAAATATTAAATTACAAACTGCATTAAAATTTAATTCTAATAGTTCTTAAGTGCATTAAATGTTTTTAAAAAAAATTTTACAAGTAGTTTTTAAAAAATTAAAATCTGAACTGTTGAAATATGTTAATCTAACAGTTAAAAAAAAAAAAAAAAAGAGAGAAAGGAAGAGGAGAGGTTCCCAGCTGGTTAGGAAACTCGCTCAATGACTACTTCATAATCTCTTATTCGTCGAAGGAAACACTTTACTCGGAATTTCCGGGCTACATTTTTCTCTCACTCTTACGTTTCTCCCCAACCACTCTCATCTTTTCCCAAACCTTTTTGACCCTATCTTTCAATTTATATTCATACCAAGCATGTTAATAGCCTTTCTTTATTCCTCGCTCATAACAACCACCCCCCCCCCCCAAAAAAACGAAAAATAAATAAATAACGCGTATCGTTATTTCATTCTTTACTCTGTGAGACCGTGAATAATCTCTAAAAATATCATTATGCCTTCATGCCTTGGGTGTTGAAACTTGGAATCAGTCTCATCTAGATACTGCTGATAGATGTATGACAAAAAGCCCCAAAGAGCAAGCACCAAAGATATCAACTTCAACCCATTCATTGTGTCATGGAACAAAAACAATCAGCCAAAATTGGCACAATAGGCAAACCCACAATACTTGAGGCATTAGAGAACAAAGAAGACACTTCCAGAATCAAGCTCAAACATCCCACTCCATAAACTTGCCATGTTATACCAGTGAAGCTTAATGTCAAGATATTATTTCCCTTCCCCATCTCATACTCCTCCATTTCTCCTTCACACATCTAAGCCACCCACGGTCAAACAGCCCCATCACTGCTACCAAACATGCCACAAGAGATGGATGCATGGATGAGATTGCGTGTATTATGGTGGGGGGCAGGAAAGAGTCAGCGGAACACACACACAATAAATTGAAAGGAAGATGCTAGTACTGTTAATACTGGATGAGGGATTGATTTACAGAGGGAGACAAAATTAAAGAAGGTAACTAAGATAAGAAGCGTAGAAGAGAAAGTGAAGGGGGAGGATCACTGCTAAGTTATATATCCTTGTTTCGTGATCAAGACTATTTAATTTTATTGCCATCTTATAATATCAAATTGCAAACATATATATAACTTGACGGCCAAAAAATTATATTTCTACATAGAAAATCTAATTGAATCACCAATAATGAGAATTGATCAGTTGAGTAATTTTTACATCCCTCCGCCAAGCTAAATGCAGAGAATTTGGTACTAAAGTTGTTTTGTTTGGTGTACAGACAAAGAAGGATGACAAAAGGACTATTTTTATACTCATAAACAAAAATAATATGAGTACTGATTTACTTTAGTATGCCCTCAAATTTTTAGAGGGTGTTTATTATTATTATTATTAGTAGTATAAGCGCATATGCTGCCAAAATTATCTTAGCGAATGGTCAAGTCCAAAATAGCCGTCCGAATGGTCAGGTCCAAAATAGCCGTCTCTTTGGACTAATATTTTGTCCCTCTGTTCCTCTTGACTAATGATTTTTGAAGGACGATAATAATGTGGCAGAACTCCAAATGTTTAGGTGTCTAAAAAATTGTTTAAAAAAAAGTTATAAATAATAATTCGAAAACTTCTGAATATGAGAGTTCAATTTGCAAGCTATATATATATATATATATATATATATTATACTTCACCATTACTAACTATCTTCTGCTTCTAAATATAGAAACTAGATAAAAAAAATTCACTTTGATGCTAAATATATGGTCTTAATCTGCTTTGTCTTTCTAAATTTATATATATATTTTTAAAGTATCATTATTGATTGCATATATTAAGGGGGCTCACAGTCAAAGAATATCTCTATTGCATGTGATTAAATAGAACAATTTAGAAAACCAAAATACATTTGTTATATATAATTATATTACCTAATTTCATTAATTTACACAAATCAGTTATCCGAAGCAAAAGTAGTATTAATATCAGACTTGCAACTTAGACTTTCATTCTTGTAATTATTTTTGGCCAAAAAATACTCGTAATTATTTAAATCGATTCGAAGTTAATATTCAACAAAATTTGTTGAGACCGGACCGTTATAAGATTTAAGCTTTGAAACTTAAATCATTATTATTCCTAATATTTTCCCAACAATTAATTCCTTGCCCGTATTATGGAACCGCCCAATATCCTTCTTTAGGGGAAAAAAATTCCAAGACAATGACACTTTCAAAGAAGAAATAAAAGAAGTGTATATATTAAAAATTAATTGGACTGAGTGAGAACATTGACCAATAATGAAGAAAATGACAAGACACAATCATTAATTCAAACGTTAAAGTAGCAATTTTCTACCTGCGACTGCCCATAAAAAGCCATAGTCAACTGAACTTTTTCATCATTGCACGTGCGCTCTGATATACTTTTCTGGTTTTATTTATAAAACATTTTCAACATATTTCACACAGATTAAGAAAAATTTTAAACTCCATTAATTTTTCATTAAAACATAACAATCTTCCAATTTTATACCTATTTAATGCATACACCTTTAAAAAAAATAACTACTTATACTGTAACAAATGAAGGACGATATGACAATTCATAGTAAAAATTTAATAAAGTAACTTATAAATATAACTAAAAAAACCTTCTTTCTCTGTCTTATAAATAGGACCAGAAAAGTATATGGTAGTTTGTACATTTGACACCTAATTATGAATATTCACGTCTGCATGGACATGCAACGAAACACACGTAAAGTACGAGAGAGCCATTAACAGTATGCCAAGGGAGCTAGGCGTACACGAATACTTGTAATTAACTTTCTGGTCGGTTGCTTTTGTGTCTCCTTAATTATATCTGCGAACTAAAAGATTGGACGAAGTTATTTGAACTCTAAATGCAATTAAGTTGGCAGAATAATGGAAACAAAAGATGACAAAACAGCAGCCATTTACCATATCCATCTTCTGTTGGAATTGAAGATAAAGGTCGATATACAAAATTCTCGAGCAAAGAATGAATATTTTCATGAAGAATAATGCTCCTGCTAAGCACAAAATTATTGAGGAGACGACCCTTCTTAGGGGTGTCTATTGTAACCCCTCTAATGCCCTTCTTGTTGCCCTTTGAGTTTGCCTCCCTTCTCAAATATTTCTTTCTTATTTCTTTTGATCATTAAATTCTACATAAAGTGATACTTTGATATCTTATGCACAAAAAATAATACAATAGTTTTCAATTTTGTTATGATTTTTTGAAGAAAAATACTCTAAATTAAAAAGAAACCATAGATTTTATGTAGAATATCTGAAAAATCGTAAAAATAAAAAAAATGTACTAGTTTTTGCCCATAAAATATCAAAATATCACTCATTTTATATAGAATATAATGATTAAAAGACATTTGGGAAGGGAGGCAAAATGAAGGGATAGCAAGGAAGGCATTAGAGGGTGCAGCTGACACCCCCTCCCCGTGTTATATATACTAATTAAGGCCTTAGTTCTATATCTATGTCTGTGCGTGTGTCATGCTAAAATCTCCCAATACTCCCAATATCAAGCCTCGTACTTTCTTCCACCAGCAAGCTAAGTTGTGTACTTTTACAAAGGGATGCTCTAGTAATGCTGCAGCAGAAGGCCGCTCGGCCGGAGTTTTTCGGAAGCAGAGTTGAAGAAAATCTTTACCCTCTTTGCTCAACTCTTTCGGTATGGGCGGATGTTGATGATCAAAACAAATTTTATAGTAAGCCTGCACCTGCTTAGCAAATGAATTTGTTTTAGTTATATATTTAATTAACCAATAAATGAAAGATCCATATATGGCATGCAATGTTTCATATACTTAATACCCAAATTTCTCACTTATTGCCCGTGCATTTAAACAAGGCACTACCTCATTAACGCCAGACCTAAAGATAAACTAGTCCTTAAAGTCCATTATATACATTGTTTTTGCTCCATTTGTTTAGAGCAGAAAATAACAGACACTTATATTCTTTGATTTTATATATATGTGCAAATTAAGAAGTCATATATATATAAATATATATATTATCTAAAGCCATGTTCGCTCTATATATACATAGAAGTGCAACAGCGTTTACCTGATCAACATGAGGCCAAGGATGCTCCCCTGTGAACATTTCTATGATTACACAACCCAGACTCCATATATCAGCAGCAGAAGCTTCATGCCACGTCCTATATTCTATATTTTGAAGAACCTGTATGTATAAACAGGTCTATTAAGAAATACTTTGTGACGCATAATGTAGAGTATGAAAATATGTACCTCTGGGGCTGCATAATATGGAGTTCCCGGCATGGAGTGCTGGCCCACAGATTCTGCTGGCTATTCAACACACAAAACCCAATTAAGTCATCACTATTACTTACTCTTGGGGCCATCATATCAGTTGCAAGGGTATTTAAAAGGCCACAAATAATTAACCAGCAATACTATGGGACACACATATTCATCCTAAACATGAGACACCATCTTGTACAAAATATCCAAGAACTCACATGCTTAGCCGAACCGAAGTCAATTAGCTTTACTATGTTGTTAGAATCGACAAGTAGATTGGCCGGCTTTATGTCCCTATATAATCATACATATAAAAATAAAGAATGAGAGGTGCGGGGAATAAATTAATCATGACAATCCCAATACACAGCAGTTAAAAATTAATTATGCTACAAGCTGTGTGTTTTATGATGACCAGAACTCATGCAGTATTCCATGTAAGTATGGGATTATACCTGTGAACAACTCTTTTATTACTCAGGTAATCCAACCCAGAGAGAATTTGCTTGGTGAAATTTCGGATTAAAAGTTCAGGTAAAACCCTTCTGTCCGAGATATATTTCCTCAGTGAACCTGATTGGACGTATTCCATGTATAGAAAAATGTGGCGTCCAATCTAATTATGCATGAACCAGTAAGTGATTAATTAATTGTGTACACACTTCGCTCATCAGCTTAAAGTAGGAGAGTACTTACTGTTTCATTTCCGTAATACTTTACAATGTTTGGATGTTCCAGTTGGCTGAGAATTTTGATTTCCTGAAAACACAGGTACGCTCGTTGTCAAGTTTGATACAATGAACTGTGAGAATATAATCATTTCTTCACTTGTGGAGGATTATATAAGTATGACAAAGAAAGTGTAATGACATATAGGATTAGGGCGTACATTTTTTATAGATTCTACCTTTGTAAGTTTGTGAATGTCATTCAGTTCCTTTACTGCAAATAACTCTCGGGTTTCCCTGTCAGAAATGGAGAACACATATTTCTTACGAGGAAATTAAAACTAAGACGATAAGATCAAAATGCCAGTTTACTCATTTACCTGTGGCGTGCAACATAAACATTCCCATATCCACCAGCCCCAATACGTTCCACTCTTTCCCATGGGCGAGGATTGGTGGTATGAGAGACTGAATTAACAGCAGAATCATCTTCTTGAATGAACTTATCAACTTTGATAGCTTCTTTCTGGTTGACCTCCTTTCTTGAGAAGACGTAGAGAGGCAGAGGTCGCAGCAGCCAGTAAAGTAGTGGGAGAAGTTCAACCAAAATTATGGCGTCCATGATCCATTCAAAGAACGGCATTTGTGAAGCTGCGAGACCTAGTAACAAGTGGAAAACAGCAAGAACAAGTACAAGAAGCTTGTTTGAGGCAAACCAGTGGGACGTGTCCATGTTGGGTCTCCTTATTTCCAAGTGGAGACGAAATGGAGGCCTTATAATTGTGCCCCGTAAAGGCACTGCAATCAAGGAAACAAGAGCTCCTCCCCTCACCACAAGTTTTGCAGCCCTGGTGGCTTCCAAGAATGAGGCTACACGGGCTTTGAGATGTGAACAATTTCCCCGTACAGTACTCTTTCTCAAACCCAACATCGTTTCAGATTTATCAGTTACAACTTCCAGCTTCTCGGCCATGTCTGTGTCATTCTTGATGAGAGAAGCCGGGCAAATTTCATCCGGCATGGATCTTGGAACAGTCGGAGTTGAGGTCATCCCCAATAGACCTGCAAAATTAAAATAAATTATGGATTATGTAATCTGTTAGAAGATTATTTAATATTCTCAATAAGTGAATTACTATTATTATCAACAAGAATGTACTGACTGCCATTGGTCTTTTTCCACTTGCTAATGAGTCAATATATTTGACCACCAATTATGCAATACTATATTTTCGTGCGATTCGAATTTCTAGATTTCTGATTATTTTTCAA
The DNA here is from genome assembly GCF_004799145.2 of Neltuma alba. Classification (NCBI taxonomy): domain Eukaryota; kingdom Viridiplantae; phylum Streptophyta; class Magnoliopsida; order Fabales; family Fabaceae; genus Neltuma; species Neltuma alba. The sequence continues at coordinate 348,309 of NW_021636165.1, read as the reverse complement.
GACCAGTCCCGGTATCATATTTAAAAAAATCAAATAAAGGATCACCCAATTTCTTCTTCTCTAAAGCAAAAGTTACCGTTCTTTCCGTAAGCAGCATCAATGATGGTTTCTGAATGTGAGAGCTTTTGGGATGAATCATTCTTCTTCTGGGCCAACATGCCTGAGGACAGAGTACGGCGCAGGAACCAGGAAAGAGGAAGAGGAAGAAGAAGAAGCTCCGTTCCTCTCACAGTCTCAGCTCAGAATAGCAATTTGCTTCCGCACGAGCTTAGTCTCTTCATCACCAGAGAGGAGGACATTAAACCTTGAGCAGACATCCCCAGTAATCCAACTACTTATCTGCGTATAGAAAAAGAAAGAGCAAAACTTGATCAGAAAAACGCAAAAGAGAACAAAAAACGAGAAACGCAATATGCAGGTGTCACACTACAAGCAGAGTATATAATATCAACCTTTATACTCTCAGAGACCATCCAAATGTCTTAGAGCAAAAGCTCATTACAGTAAATAGAAGCAACTCAGCAGAAAAGAAAGAAGAAGACGTCACCGAAGAAAGGTATACAACAGAGAGAATCAATAGAGAATTCAGTGAGAGAGAGAGAGAGAGAGAGAGGACTCTAAGTGCGAGTTGCAGGAGAGAGAAGAAGAAGCAAGTGGTTAGATTGAGAATGAGTTGGATTTAGCGATAACGAAGTGATGAAGACAAATTACGGAGAGAAACATGAAGACTCCAAAATGACGAGAGATAACCAGCGTCAGCAAATATGGGGGCCACAGAAGTCAGTCGCCACATTTGACTGAAGTTGTTGGTCACTAAGCTTCTAGAAGATTAATCTCTTTATTTTACAGAATTAATTGACACCTAGGGCATGCCATAGTAGTCATCCTTTTGAAAATATTGGGGATGAAATTAGGTTATTTGTCCCCAAGAATTGGGGGATCTTAAACAAGTGCCCAGAAGCTAAAGCATTATACTCCGGTATTTAATATAAGGCCTCATTTGATTTTTATTTTGATCTCAAATATAAAATTTCGATTCACTTTCTCTCATATTTATCTTTTTTTTAAATATAGTCCTTCTAATAATAATAATTCTAACCAATAAACTTGATTAGTAATGATATTTTCAGAAGGACAACACATATTTATTACAAATAATTAATGTAACTTATTTTCTTACTCTATTCAAATTAGTCAGCTAGCTCTAATATTTAGTATGGGAGGTAATAATTTATAATCAAAGTGGAATTTATTTACCGTTAAATACAATCATAATTAATTATTCAGTACAAGCCATTGTAGACCACTAGACCCCTCGTTTGTTTTTATTTGATGTTCTCTGACTTAATTGTTTTGCTCTTTCTTATTGGCTTTCGTTACTTTTTGAATTCAACGTGGGAAGTATAAGGTATTTTCAAAACGAAAAGATATATTTTCGAAAAGCCAGGTCCTAAAAAATGGAAGCATTTTTATATATAAAAAATTATGTACAGAATTAAAATACTCAAAATAACTAAAATCATATCTTTATAACTTATAAAGCCATTGTAAAATTAATGTCACTTGGTAAAACAAAGAATTGGTTCAAGAAAACCTACATTTTAATATGAACCATTCAATTTATTTCTTTTATATATTTTTGAACAAATTTTTATTTTAATAGTTATAAATTTAAAATAAAATTAATCTTATAATGAAGAGTAAAAAAAATTTACCTAAATATTATACAACAAAAAATATTTACTAAAATACTACAGTAAAAAATTGGGTATGTTCAGCATCCTCAAGTATTTTGTTAGATGCGTCCAACTCCCTAAAATATTTTGTGGTACACTCAACACTCTGAAATATTTTTTTTATGTGTCCAGTATCCTAAAGTATTTTGTGATGCGTTTAATACTCTGAAGTATTTTTTAGATACATTCAGCACCCTAAAAAATGCTTTAAAAAATACTTTATTTGTACATAATATACATTCATTTAACCGACATTTTGAGGAGTTAATAATGGAATTAGAAATGCTCATAAAATAATACTTTAAAAGCACAGTTACTTTTGAAAAAAATTAATACTTTAAGAGCAAAATTATACCACAAAATATTTTAGAGTACTAGATGTATTTGAAAAAATATTTCGAAGAGCTGAATATACCACAAAATACTTTAGAATATTGGATACACTTGACAAAATACTTTAGGACACCTTAACCTTAAAAATTATTTATGTTGAGACCATGTTGATATTTATCAAAAAATGTTTGTTACGGGTTTCATATCAAACATATAATTTTTCAATTAAAAAAATGAACTCATTTTGAGGATGAATGAGTTTAGTACTTATCATTAACCAGACATGAACTAGTTGGGTTGGACCTGAAACCAATGAACGAGTCACTTGGTCGGCTGAGTCAACCCTTATAAACTAAGAAATCTTGGCTCGCAGTAACCCGGACCAACCTGAGAGCAACCCATTTAATCTCCCGATTTTATGGGTTAACTTGGTTGCTTTTAAAAAGAGTCTTTTTTAAAAGTTATTTCCTCCCTTCTTTTTATAAAAATATGAAATTTGAATTGCCTTAATCTTTTTATAAAATTCTGATTAGAATTGTTTAATGTGTTTTTATCATTTTTGCCCTAATTAATTTTATATATTATATTAATTAAAATATTGGCAACTTAGCAATTAGCATCCTACATTCTTTCTCATACTTTCTCTCATTCTTATTCTATTTCTTTCTCTTATTTGCCCTTTACAAATAAGGACATACTTAGAGGGAAAAAAGGGTTGGTTTGACACATTTATTACTTTTAACTAATTTTTATTTTTTTAAACAATTTAATTCGGTTATCAAGGTTTTAAAAAAGGATCAAAGATAGTATTACTAATTATTAATTTTGTGATTAAAAGATTGTAGGTAGGAATACTTTGTTGTCATATATCTATTTAAATATTAAATTGACATTTAGTTTTTAGATAATATAATATAAATTTAAATTATTTCTATTTTTTTCTCACACTAATGTAACTCATTATCCCTTAAACTACTCGTTCCATTGGCTTAGTACCAGGGTATTTAGTACTACCGCAACCGTACAGTGTTAAATGACCATGAAATGACAAAACAATCATTTATAAATGGCATGTGTTTTTCATTGCTTTCTTTCATATAGCTCATGAAAGCTGTTTGGCTTCATGCGATCCTCTATGATCATAATATACTGTACCTCCTGACAATTTATGCGTGTCACTTGTGCTCTCACGCTTCCATATCTGTCAAAATTTAATAATCTAGTTGATATATAGACTCAACTCTTTTCATTTAGTACTTAGCATGTGACTGTTTAGTCAATATGGCGCATCACCTGTCATCATCAGAATATGAATTTATTATTGTTAATAATGACGAGTATGATTATCCGAGTCATATTCCTTCTTTGTTTTATCTATTTTCTCTCATATACTACTTCCAGTCCTAGTTTTAAAACATTATTTATAGACTATAAATAAAATCTTATAAATAAGATCAGGAATAGTATATAACAAAAGTTTAGATCAATTAAGTTTGACTCATTAGGATTAAGACATATGTTCTACTAAAAATTACTTATCAAAATGCTTACAGATTATCTGGTGTCATCACATTTAAAGTAATGAAAATTGTATTTATAACCTTTGTGAGTTGCTTGTTGGCATTCTTTGTTTTAGCTTAATGTTGTCTAAATTAAGTGAATTGTTTTGTTAATTTGCTTTTATGTACTTCGTAAAGTAAGGATTATATGAGTACAGGGTCAAAATTCCTTTTAACACATAATTGACTGACCAGATGGTAATTTTATAATATTTGTCAAAAGAAAAAGAAAAACTCCGCCTATATTGTATAGCCGGTCCCAAGTTCGGATAAAGAAGAAGGGTTGTGTTAGGCCCTCGACAGCCAACGTAAAAACCCGTCGAATCTCATGAACATGGATCAACGAAGTAATTACGCTAATGCTAGGTCGTTGCCCAGAAGTGACGCGTTGTATGGCTCAAGTACAATGAGAAATGAGCTAGAGCCGCTGCATCGTCGCCCGGATGTAGTGTTAAATGAACGAGGGCTACCGCACTCTCTTGGACGAAGGCGGCTAAAGAAGTTAGTTCATGAGACTAAGATTAGATTTAGCACTTGGAATATTGGGACGCTGAATGAGAAATCTATGGAAGTAGCAGGAGTTATGAGGGACAGAAGGATTAATATCTTGTGCCTCCAAGAAACCAAATGGACTGGAGAAGTTGCCAAGGAACTTGGAGAGTATAAACTTTGGTATACAAGAAAGGTGAGTGCAAGGAATGAGGTTGGTATCATCGTTGACAGAACATGGAAAAGAAACGTGGTAGAGGTTAAAAGGTTTGAGGACAGAATAATATCGTTAAGAGTACTTGTTGGAAAAGATACTATCAACATCATTAGTGCCTATACATCTCAGGTTGAGGTAGAGACACACCTTAAAGATAAGTTCTGGGAAGATATGGAGGGGTTGGTTCAAAGCATACCACTCAAAGAAAAAAATTTTATCAGTGGGGACCTTAATGGACATGTCGGTAAGGAAGCAGGACAATTTAGTGGGGCCCATGGTGGTTTTGGTTTTGGGGAGCTTAATAGTGGAGGACAATCTATTCTCGACTTTTCTCTTGCATATAATCTTAAGATTGTCAACACTTGTTTTAAGAAGCGAGAGGAGCATTTAATCACGTACAAAAGTGGTGCCTCAAAATCACAAATTCATTTCTTTTCGGTTAAGAATCCAGACAGAAGATTGTACCAGTCTGTATTGTTCCAAGATTTACCAACTATATCCGTAAACCCTTCTTCCATGGACCAGGCCGCATTGTATTTAAAAGGACGTGTTGTCAATCTTGAATTTGGAGCCCCAGTGCCAGTATTAATGACAAGTATCCTATGGTCAGATTTAAATTTTAAACCATGTGTAACCTTGCTCTGTGAGAAGTTCAGTTCCCATTCAAGGTTACCAGAAGCCCAATCTAACCTTTCGTTCACTCCCTTCTTTTCCCAAGTAAAACGTTCTCCAACAATAGGTATCTCCATAAGTCCCGTATCTGAAACACAATCAGCAAAGTTACGCATAGCTTGGTAATTAGGAGGGGATCCGCCAAGTTTATCCTGGGGTTTTAGGAAGGTGTTGAAGTCCCTTACAACTAACCAAGCCCTCTCTAAGTGTCCTGTAATTGTTCTCAGAGAATGCCAGAGATTCATTCTTTTTGCTCTAGAAGTTTCCCCATAAACAAAAGAGGTAAGGTACTTTTCACCATTTCTCAAGTCACAAATTTCACAGTGTAATAATTGAGTACTAGAACAGATGTAATTTACTTGCATTTCATGATCATTCCACAGGACCCAAATCCCCCCTGTGTACCCAGACGCTTCCACACGCAGCCAATTACTAAACCCACACCGTCTTACCACTTCATCAGCTTTACACCCACTAACTCTTGTTTCCAAAAGGCACAGGACGTTTATATCATACCTCCTCACCACTTCTTGTACAGTTGCTGGAAACGTCTTATTTCCAGCCCCTCTGCAATTCCATGAAGCAACAATCATTAGTATAAAATAAAATTCACAAAGCAGAGCCACTTACTCAACGTTAAGGTCCCCCTCTTCCCAGGTCGGCCTCTGTTCATTTGACTGCCATACTAAGCTTCCATGGTTGGCTTTCTCTACTAAAACCAAAGCAGTGTCATCTCTACCCAACCTGTTTTCTCCTGGATCCCCAAGAAATGATTCATCTTGTTGAGGAGTCAAGGCTTGTAAGCCTACTGTTCTTGGGACCTCAATGTTCAACTTTGGCATTAGTTGAGTAGATAGGTTCGGTTGATGGGAATCCCTTAGCACCAAGTCCTGCGTTGCTCTCTCAGAAAATTTGTCTCCCTGTTGACCTGTTCTGTTCTGTTCCTCTACCACTATATTTGTGGCTGAGTTCAGAATACTCGAACCCATTTCATGGATATTACCGTGCACTATGGTGTGTTGCCTTTGACCCATAATAGCCTTACTAGCCTTCACCTTATTCCCTAGGCCCACCTTCTCAATTGGTATTTGGGCCTTACCTTTTTTAGAGGCCCCATTAGGAATTTCATTTTCTTTTCCTCTTGCCCGATTTGACTTACTTCTTGATCCTCCTCTTTTTTCTTTTCCTGCATACCCCACCACATCCTGAGTGCTCTTTTCCAACCTATTTTCCTTCTCCATCTGACCCTTTTGGACTAGATTGTCTTCTCTCTGCTACCATTCGGCTTCTCCTCCCTCTACAATCTTATTATCTTCTGACAAATCCATCTCATCTTCTTGTAAACCTTCTAGTACGGTGAACTAAATCTGAGAGTTTTCTCCCCTGTACCCTCTGACATTCCTCGAGCCACTCCCAATAGTTCTTTTAGTTTCTTTAACCATATTATTTCTTTGTGTACGGAATCTGCCTCGTCGATTGACAATCATCCAGCTCCCGAACTCTTCCTCCGCGGCTATTTTCAAATTCGCTGTCAATGAGTCCTGATCTGGTTGCTCTTTGTTTTTTCCCTGTTGTAACCTTGAAGCCGATGCTGCATCTGATTTCGTCTCATTTGAGTTCCCTGGGTCCAGCTGCTGCGGAGTCTTGAGCGTCCATGAACAAGTTTCCTTACGATGACCGTATCGACCGCACGCAAAGCAAATAAGATAGAGACCTTCATACTCCACATTGTAAATAGAGTTTGCTGCAATTACTCTCGGCACCAGTTTCTTTTGGAGATCTAACTCCACGCACACTCTCGCGAACCTGCCCCTCTCAACATTGGAGAATCTGGTTGAGTTTTCCGTCAGCGTCTTTAAGTCTACTTTGAGAGTTTTCCCAACCTTGTTGCCCAGTCTCGTGATGAAGGTCTTATTATAGCAATGGAGGGGAATATTGGGTATTCGAATCCAGGTTGCTATTCGCCTAAGGGGGTTGTTATACGGGTCAAAATGTGGAGTCCATCTCTGGACTAATTCGCTATGTTGTTGAACTACCCAAGGGCCTTCGTATAGCACTTTCTTATACAAGTCCGTCCAACCTTCTCTATTGGAGAATTTTACCACAAAATAGTTGTTTGGGATGTCAATTAGATCGAAATCCGTCATACCCCACAGTTTACAGAGGAGACCCTTCAGCGTGTAAACATTGTATCTCTTACCTAGTACTATAATGATGAGAGCTAAGTTCCAAGGCTTGCACCACTCTGTGTATTCTTCGGGCTCAATAGGGACTATTGGATACTGGTTCATCAGCACAACAAGCTCCTCTGATGGTTCCGGACTTTCGGTAGTTCCCATTCCGTATTGAGCACGTCTGACAGGAGTTCATCTTCCTCCATACCACATCTTCCATTTGCCACTCCATTAAAACCGAGGAGAGATTCTCGGTAGGATACTCGTTTGCGCCGCTGATCCCCTGCTTTGCCTTCTAAGTTTTCATTGTCCGGCATGGCCTCGTCTCCTGGTTCCATTCCTTGTTTTCCAGTAGATTCCTCCGTCACCATATCTGAAGTGGGGTCATCCATTTCGATCCTGGATTTCTTCTTCTTGCTAATACACACTAGCGCATCCGAAGGTCGGTCTGGAGGGATTTTCCGGTGGCCAAGATCTTCCATTCGTGGGGTGTTTTTAGGTAGCACGCAATCCAAGAGAGAGAGCGACGAAAGTTCCCTAAGAGCTTTTTTTACTTCCAGTCCTAGTTTTAAAACATTATTTATAGACTATAAATAAAATCTTATAAATAAGATCAGGAATAGTATATAACAAAAGTTTAGATCAATTAAGTTTGACTCATTAGGATTAAGACATATGTTCTACTAAAAATTACTTATCAAAATGCTTACAGATTATCTAGTGTCAGCACATTTAAAGTAATGAAAATTGTATTTATAACCTTTGTGAGTTGCTTGTTGGCATTCTTTGTTTTAGCTTAATGTTGTCTAAATTAAGTGAATTGTTTTGTTAATTTGCTTTTATGTACTTCGTAAAGTAAGGATTATATGAGTACAGGGTCAAAATTCCTTTTAACACATAATTGACTGACCAGATGGTAATTTTATAATATTTGTCAAAAGAAAAAGAAAAACTCTGCCTATATTGTATAGCCGATCCCAAGTCTGGATATCTAAGGAGAAGAACGCTTAATGAGGTCATTGAACGAGACCTCCTAGTCAACAACATATCTAAGGACTAGGTTGTTGACAGAGCACGATGGCGTCGTGTGATTCATATAGCCGACCCCACCTAGTGGGATAAGGCTTGTTGTTGTTGTTATTGTCAAAAGAAAAAGAAAAGATCATAGACACATAATGCAAATAGTTGCTAATTAAGCTTATCTCCATTATCATTCTTGTTTGATTCCATCCACTTCAGCCCTAATCATAGTAATGCATAGTAACTAATTAAGCATATCTCCATCATTTAAATAGTTTTAAGAAACTCTTTATTATGATTAAATAGTTTTAAGAAACTCTTTATTCTCCTTCCATTTCTTTTTCAACCATTTACTTTTTTATTTAAACACGTGACTTTTTATTTATAAAGAAGTACACGATGTCATCAAACTATAAAATCTACCACCGACTAGTTTTATTTATTGCCTCATGTCTTTAATATAAGAGTTAATTAACTAATTTAAGTAGATTAAGAAAGTTTATTAAGTTAGTTATTTGTAGTAATTAGGTGTTGTCTTTTCTAAAATATCATTGCTAATCAAATGTCATTTGATGAAACATTCAAACACATGTAACTATTACAAAAACTATATTAAAAAATAAATAAATATGTGAGACAAAGTAAATTAAAATTTTATATTTAAGATAAAATAAAAAATTAAACTAAATTAAAAGTTAAACTAATTTTTTATATTAACCAAGGAGACAGGTGATGAAGATGATGAGGCGGTTGTTGGGAAATGACTTTGAATGATGGGACCCTCCGGACTTTTCCACCATGAAAAGACTTAACTAGTTTGTGTTTTCCCACCAGTAACTTAATCATGGTCTCAATAGTGAGTTTCGAACTGAAACTAGGAAAAAATATTATGAAATTATAAGAAAAGGGTGCATTTAATTAAAAAAAAAAGGTTTCATAATAAGTTAACAGTATAGATTTGTTGTTATCTTTTATATTAAAACTTATTATCACATATTACTTATTTCTTTGTAGAACTTTTTGGTAATTTCATTTTTTACTTAGAAACTTGTGATGATTTTTCTCAAAATGTTTGACAAAACACCATTCAACCATATTTTTGGTTGACTTTTTCAGCGACAAAAGCTCAAATCAATCTCCTGTTTTGGCCTCATCATATATTTATATTCTTTAAAAAGTGTTTGGATGTAAACTAAACTGTAATTTTAAAAATAATTTTATAATATATAAAATAAATATATAGAAAAGTTTACCTCAATTAAAAAAAGTATTTTTTTAAAAGCATTTTTGGGTCTAAACACCTGCAGATTGAGTTGGATTTGAATTGGGACCACATGCATTTAATTCAGTAATATAATCATATCCATTTGTTTCTGTTAATTATATTTTTTTGTGGGGCATTGCAAGTGAGGAATCTCAAAATGATACGGTCGTATTCGTATTCTCCAAATTAAATTCAAACCGGCAAATCAGGAAGGAACTGAACAGTGTTTTACGTAGTCTTTTATTGGCAAATTATTTTGAGAAATTAATATCTCCCAAAATATTTAAGAGGAAGGATTAAGCTTTTTCCAACTAAGTATACAAGGATTTGGAAAAGGCAAATCTTTGATTTTGCTTTAATAAATTTAATATTTACATTTCATTTCATCAGTTTTTTTACGTCTTATAAAGAAGACAAGAGTTTGAAAATTCATCGTCTTGTACCATGCTTTTCTTACGAAAAGAAAAGGAAAAAAGCCAAAAAAAAAAAAATAGATGCATAATAGTAGTAATTCTTAATCATTCACAAAAATGTTGATAATGTAAATTTGAAAAAGAAAACCAGTTAATATAATCTTTAGTCTTTCAAGTTTGTCCTTATTTTGGTTTTGGTCCTTCAAGTCTTAAACCATAGATTTTGGTCTTTTAAGGAGCAAAATACTCTAACTTTTTATTAGATTATAGGGACCAATGTTTTAAATGAAAAAAAAGCTCGAGGGACCAAAACTTATTATTTAAAATTTAAGAGACCAAGACTAAAATGATGACAAACTTGGAGGACCAATATTTATATTAACCCCAAAAAAACCTATCTTATTTAATTGGGGTACCCCACACACAGGGGTTGATTGAGATTTGACCAATTAGATTTTCAAGTTTATAATAACAACAAGGGCATATAAATAGATGTCTCCACAAACAGGGTCAAAATGGATATCCTAGTTTCCTTTTGCTTCGAAAATATAGATGTAACAAGACAAGAGAGGCACAAATTTTTTACGGTTTTCATTTAGGAGTTTTGAGCACTCGAAAGTTTTCTTTTCCTGTATAACTTTGCCTTACAAGTCAAAAAGCAGGGCATTATTGCACCCTGCTAATAAAATTGTGATGTTAAATGTTAATATTCTTTATAATGAGAGGTAATATTACTATGATTTTAAATTTTTGAGACAAATTTGCTTTTAAAAAAATCTCCCTGGTGACCAACGCTTATGAACAAAAGCCTTCAGGATAAATTTGCGTCTTAACTCTTGAAAAAATAACAAAGTAACTGAAGCCTTTTCACAAGGCTAAGTTTGTGCTTTCTTCCATCAGCAAGCTAAGTTGTTTGTGCTCTTACAAAGGAATGGTCTGGTAATGCTGCAGCAGATGGCCGCTCGGCCGGAGTTCTTGTGAAGCAGAGTTCCACAAAACCTTTACCCTCTTCGCATAACCCTTCCGGTATGGGCGGATGTTGCTGTTCAACACAAACTTTATAGAAGGCCTGCACCTGCTTGGTAAATGAATTTGTTCTAGTTATATAATTAATCAATTAATTAATAAATGAAAACTCCATATATGGGATGCAGTGTCTCATATAATTCCAAGATTATTTTGATGAAAAACTATACCCAAATGTCTCACTTGTCGTTGCATTTAACCAGGGCACTCCTTCATTAACGCCAGACCTAAAGATTAGCGGGTCCTTTGAGTACATTATTGTATGCTTTGTCTACTGTTCTAAGATTATAAGTGTTATGCTTGTGCTGGATAAAGCAACAATAGAGAGACTTTAAGTTTATGTGCAAATAGAAAAGTCACATATATTATCTAATGCAATGTTAGCTCCCTCTCTCTATATATAGACACACACACACACACACGTATGTATGCATAGAAGTGTACATAGAAGCGTTTACCGGCTCAAAACCAGGCCAAGGGTGCTTCCCTGAGAACATTTTAATGATTACACAGCCCAAACTCCATATATCAGCAGCAGAAGCTTCAAGCGATCTCTTATATTCTATTTTTGGCAGAACCTGTATGTGCGAGAAACAAGTTTATTAAGAAATACTACTTTATTTATGACACATAATGTAGAGTATGAAAACATATACCTCTGGGGCTACATAACATGGAGTTCCCAACTCTAAGTGCTTGCCCACAGATTCTGCTAGCTATTCAACATAGAAAAGCCATGGGAGCATCATAACAATGCCAAGGGTGTTTATTAAGTATTTGTTCATTTTTAATAGAAGATATAATTGACTAATTTGGAGATATTAGAAAAGTTAAATAAATTATTTTAAAGTATTATATTTATTGTTTTCTTCAACCTAATTTGCCCAGCTTAAAAATTGAAATATAATCTAATGATACACATATGTATTTTAGAGAGATCATATAAGATATGTTATAAGTAAGTAATTTTTTATCTTCCCTAATTTCCTAAAATTAGTAAATTAGATATTATGTTAATGACTGAAAGTAGTATTATGGGACAAACACCTGATACTAAACATGAAACATCATCTTAAATTACCGAAGATATGAAGCCTCATGTTTAAAAATCAACGGCATTGATTCTGTCACGTGAATGCATATGGTACAAGAGATCCAAAAACTTACATGCTTGGCCAAACCAAAGTTAATCATACATATAAAAATAAACAAAGAATGAGAGGTTGGGTGAATAAATTAATTAAGGTAATCCCAACATTAGTTAAAAATTAATTATCCTGCAAGATCTGTGTTACAATGACCAAAACTCATGCAGTATTCCATGCAAGTATGGGAATATACCCGTCAACAACTCTTTTATTACATTGGCAATCCAGCCAATGAGAGAATTTCTTCAGTGAAATTTCGAATTGAAAGTCCATGTAAAACACCTAGTTCCAAAATATATTTCTTCAGTGAACCTGGTTGGATGTATAGAGAAATGTAGCGTCCTACTCATTGCTTGAACCAATAAGTAATTAATTAATTGTGCATATAGTTCCCTCATCAGCTTCAATTAGGAGAATACTTACAATTTCATTTCCATAACACTTCACAGTGTTTGGATGTTTCAGTTGGCGGATAATTTTGATTTCCTGAAAACACGGATACACTTTTTACAACAACTTGTTACAGGAATTCCACTCCACTGGGAAACGAATTCATAAAATTAGAGTGATAGCTTTTATTGTATTTTAGTTTGTGCTATATATCTAGGAAAGATTAAATGCCTCAGAAACGCAAAAGTAATTAATCCTTGTTTGTATAAGATAGAAAGGCAGGAATGGCACACCTCGCCCTGGATGACCTCCTTTCTTGGGAAGAAGCAGAGAGAAACAGAGGTGCCAGGAGAAGGTAAAACAGCCGGATGAGGGGAATAAGAAGATCAACCAGAATTATGGCGTCCATGATCCTTTCAAAGAATGGCATTTGTGAAGTTGCGGGACTTATTGACAACTGGAAAACAGCGAAAAGCTTTATTGAGGCAAACCAGTGGGAGGCCACAACGTACAGACGAAATTGAGGCCTTATTATTGTGCCCGTAAAAGCACTGCCATCACGGAAACAAGAGCTTCTCCCACCACCACAAGTTTTGCAGCCATGGCGGCTTCCACGAATGAGGCTAGACGAGCTCTAAAATGTGAACAATTTCCCCGCACAGTACTCTTTCTATCAGTTACATCTTCCAGCTTCTCGGCCATGTCTGCATCATGATTGACTACCATTGGTCTTTGTCCCAGTGCCAATAAGTCAATCTATTTGACTACCAAGTATCTAGTACTATATTTGAAAGGGATCACCTAATGTCTTCTTTTTCTAAAAGCAAAAGAAGTAACATTAGTTACCGTTTTTCCCATAAGCAACAGCAATGGTGGCTTCTGAATGTGAGAGCTTTTGGGATGAATCATTCTTCTTCTGGGCGAACATGTCTGCGGGTAGAGTACGTTGCAGGAAGAAAGGAAGAAGACACCCCCGATAATACAACTACTTGTCTGCATATAGAGAAGGAAAGACCAAAACTTGATCAGAAAAACGACAAAGTAGAACCAAAAAGAAAAAAAAGAAAAGAAACGGATAATACAGTGATGAAGACTGCAAAATAGGGAGAGACAAACATAGTCAGCAAATACACTGGCCACACAAGTCATCAGTCGCCATGTTTGACTGAAGTTTTTTATCTTTAGCTTGTAGAGCATTGACCTCTTTATTTTATAGCATTAATTAATTATATAAAAACTACATAATTAATTTAAAGATTGTTACAAATGTATATGTCCTTAAACTATTCTCTTCAAACATGCGCATTGGATAATTAGAATTGTCCATTGGTCAGAATTTCTTAGAATTAATAGAGATATTTTCAGAAAAAATGAGATAAAAATAAATTGAAATCTTATATTTATAATCAAATTTAATCCTAACTGAATCATGTATTAAGGACCGAGGTAATAATTAACACGACATTTAGGGCATGTCATAATAGTCATCCTTTTAGAAATACTGGGAATGAAATCAGGTTATTTGTCCCAAGGGATTGGCCGATCTTAAACAAGTGCCCTGGGGCTAAAGTATCATGAGGCGGACTCAATCGTATTTTTATAGCACTAGAGTATGAGGTTATTAACTTTTTAATTGACACCATATAATGTGACTACCACCTGTGCTCAATCAATACTACTCATCAATTTAAATTGTTCATTACTAGCCAGCCATTTCTTTTAATTTATTATTTAGTATGTGAATTTTTAAGCAATGTGGAATTCATTCATTGTTAACTACGACCGATCTTTAATGAGTTAATTAAATATTCAGCTAGGCTTTAAATATAATATTTCAATCCACTTTAATTCTCTCCAATATTTATCCATTTTATCATCAAGTAATAATATACATTGTTAATAAAAATATTTTATAATAAATAAGTAACTAAACTAATTTTTTTTAATGTCTATAAATTAGTTGTATAATTTTTATATTACTGAACAGAGAGAGGTAGCCATTTTAGACCTCTCATTTGTTTTCATCTGATGTTCTCTGACTTGACTGCTTTTCTTTCGTTTACTTAGAGACATGGAAAGTATCAGGGCATTTTTCCACAACGAAAAGAGATATTTTTAAGAAAAAATTCTTTACAAAATACTTTTAAATTTCAAAATTGTTAGATATGATTAGTTTTGATGATGTCAAATGATAAAGTAAAAAGTCTGCATAAATTATTTGTCTCATATTTTGACTAACTACCGCACTTAATATCTTGTGTAATTTCTTCTCGAAAAGAAAGGGGTTATTATGTTAAACTTTGAGTTATAGAAAATGATCAAAAGGAGGAAGAAGAAGAAGAGAGATTGAGAAAAGAAGAACTTGCAAGATCAAATGGAAATATCAAGATTCAAATTCATAAATTTGATATTAGAAGTTGCTATGCTCAATTCGAAGTTTGTATGGCTCAATCGGAGGCTAAAATGCACAAACCGGAAGTTATATCATCATATATCGAGTCACCCTTCATATAGACATTGAAAATAAGCTTCAGGGGTGATTTTCAAGGGAATTTATCGATCAATAACTCGATCAGCCACTTATCGATCAATTTATCAATAAAACACATACTCTGTTATGCTCTGTTCTTCATTCAGCTCTGACATAGGTTTGGTATTTCTCTAATATCTCTTAAACCACAAATCCGTTTGAGGTGAAACTTGATTCATATGAAACTAGACTCAGAACACAGTTCATGGACACCAAAATCAATTTCAAAGAGTTTCATATGAGGGAGATATATTGCTTGAAACATTGCAGTTGGGCTTAACGCCTTTATTCTGACCTTCAGTCACTGTGATGAAGATAACTTTGTGAATACAATGAATTTTGGGGTGGTTCTTGTTGCATTAAAAAGTAGACTCAAAGAGCTTTATGGGGATAGGTCATTTGCAAAATTTGGAGTTGAATTGGAAGATTTATGATCACTCAAAGTTGACCTTCGTTTTGCTTGAATCAGAAGTCGAATTTATTGAGGGAAGACCAGAAGTTCTACATTGACTGATTAAGCTCTCGAGCAACATGCTACTCAAACATGTTATTCAGTAAAAGCACTAGAAGAAATGAAGAAATAAAAAGCCATTATCAGATGTTACTCGAAGCCAGTTATCAAGTAAACTGATGTTCGAGTTGATGATCAAGCAACTACATACTCAATCACTTTATTGAGTACCTGATACTATCTCTTCAATTCTTCTCTTATATCTTCACATACATTTCTAAGGTGCTCAAGCTATAATCTATCTTTTAAAATATGAAAGCACAAGTAATCGATAACATTATCAATTAAAGGTTAACCGATCGGATATTCGATCACTGATAGAATTGTTTAAGTGTAAGATTTTGTAGTAAATTATCGATCATTTAATCGATAATTGGTTGATTGATAAGTTATCAGGAAAAAGGAATAAACTTCATTTCCTGTAACAATAGGAATATCGATCACCTAATCGATCAAGTTATTATCGATCAGGACTCAGATAATCTGGTAAACTTCCTTGACTTATTCACTATATTGAACAATTCGCTTGTTATCAATCAATTTATCGATTATTATTTTATCGATAACTTGTTCAAACAGTGTATGGTAATTTACTTCTAATTAATCGATAATGTGTTCTGTCAAAATTTTCATTCAAGGTCTTTAATCAATCAATTGTTTTTCGATCAAATGATCGATCATCATCACCTTCACTGCACTTACTTGTTTTAAGCCATTTTTAGATCACCTAATCGATCACTCATTTATCAATAAAATGATCGATCATTTAAATATCTGAATCTTCTGTTTTCACATAACATGATCGATCAAAGTCTTTCCTGGTATTTTCCGTAAAGAGATTTCAATGATATTTTATCGATCACTTAATCAATTAATCTTTAATCGATCATTTACTCGATCATCTTAGGATTTGTGCTCTTTATGAATATCTTTGTTAAACTTTGTTTTATCGATCAAATTTTCTGTCATCCATTTATCGATAAAGTATTTGATCAACGCTCTTTGAAAATCTATTTCTCTCATACTTAGCTTTATCGATAACCTGATTGATCAAATAGTTTTCGATCACCTTTTCGATCATTGAACCAGTTTATTTCATAATAGCTTTTCACAATGATTTCAAAATCTTTTTATCTAAAAATCTTTAAGCTTTTCTCAACCTTCTTTTTACACATAACTTTCTATTGAAAGGATACGAAGGCAAACATAACTTAAAAAAGATTATCCTTGCATAATCAATTTAAAGCTCACTTCATTCATGTTTAATCAGTTATCAATCACATGTTCGATCATCTGTTGATCCATAAATTACTCGATAAATGTATACATCTGTTAAGTCTATTTCTCCTGTAATTAATCGATAATATGATCGATCAAAGTATTATCGATCAAGTAAGTTCATCTTACTTTCTGAATAACTGATGATTGATTTCAAGTTTTCTAACTTATTATTTTTAAGATTATTAGATACTTATCAATTGATTTGAGAAATATTATTTTAGGGAAAGAGCCACAACGAATTTATGATGTGAAGAATCGACTTTTGTTAAAAGCTTCCAATGGCTAGTTTCAACAGTCATATTCTTCAAACCAAACAGGAAGAAAATACTCAACGGTCAAGTACCCAACATCATCTATAAATAAAAGAGCATTCAAAACAAGAAAAAAAAGAGAAGAGTCTGAGCTTACAACATCAAATGCTAAAATGCCGAATCAACATATTTTCATTTAGAGCTCCGAGAGAAAACTTCCTTTCTCTGTACTTCAAAGACTGTAACATATGTATTCGTAAGATAGAGAGGAGAGTTTCCCAAACGTGCTTAAGATTCATCTATCATTTTTTTGAGAGAAGAAATATTCAATCTTCATTATCATTATCAGATTGTATCCTTACGGTGTGTAAAGGAGAGTATTTACCTCAGTGTGAGGTTGCTATTGAATAGATTGGTTAGTCTAAGGATTGTAAGTGGCGTCACAAATGCCCGAATCAAACTTGTGGTTGTAATGGTTCTCAAGTACCTGTGTTAAACTTGAGGGAGATAGTGGATTGAAAATATCAGAGGGAGCCTGGGGACTGGATGTAGGTCAGTGAGGACCGAACCAGGATAAATCACAGTTTGCATCTTCTCTTACCTTACCTCTTTATATTTCTAGCTAAACCATTTTACTACTGTGATTATGCTTATATCAATTCATTATTTTATACTCAGAATTTATTATGAATTTCATTATATTGTGAAAATATTTTTGATTTTAATTAACACCCAATTCACCTCCCTCTTGGGTGATTAACCATTCTTACAAAAATTTCACATCAGCTTAGTTCGCTGTATTTTAATAACTAATGATAATATTTAAAAAAACAAATGATAACATATTTTTGTAGTTATTTCTAATTTGAGATTTTGATATTTTAAATTTATTTATTTTATTTTTCCTATTTTTTTTAAAAAGCCATGTCATAAAAATCAATGTATACTAAAAATAACGAAAATCATATCTTTATAATACTATCTTTAGTTCTTAATATAAGAACCAATTGACTAACCTAAGTAGATTAAGAAAATTAGTTAAGCTAATTGTTAGTAATAAATGTATTAACTTCCCTAAAATACTTTTTCCTAATCAAGTATATTTTCTAGAATTATCATTTAATAAAACTTTTAATATATACAACTACTATAATAACTCTCTTTTAAAAAAAAAGGTCAATATGAGAGATTATATTTAGAATCAAATTAAAAATTAAACTAATTTTTATATTAAAAATTGGATAAAGCCACTATAAAACTAACCATCACTTGGTAAAACGAAGAGATGGTTCAAGGGCATTACCTGGGAAAAAAACAAAAAACAAACAAGCAGAACAGAGATATGGTTCAAACAAAGCTTTGAGTCTTCGTTTTGGAGCGTTAGTCGTATTCTCCAGATTGAAGGAACTGAACAGTGTTGTATCCAATCTTTTATATACGCGTTATTTTGATAAATAAATATCTCCCCAAATTTTTAAGAGGAAGGATTAACATTTAATTCGTTTTGTTTTTCAATTTTAACCTTATTTACTTATTCTCTCTTTTATCACACTACTTATAACATGTTGTTCATACTTTCTCTTTTATCTTTTTTTCTTTTTACTTATTATAAGAACATATTTAAAAATAAAATTATATTTCTGACATATTTATTGTTTTTAAATAATTTTTCATTATACATAAATTCGTTATTTGTAATTTATAAGGTCAATATAATATTTGGTCTATTAAGTTTGCCTCTATTCTGGTTTTGATCCATCAAGTTTTAAACCATAGGTTTTGGATCTTGAAGGGGTAAAATGATCTAAGTTTTTATTGTATTATAGAGACTAATGTTATGAATGAAAAGAAAGTTGAGAGACCAAAACCTATGATTTAAAATTTGAGGGATCCAAACCAAAATTGAGAAATCAAAATTTGAATTAATCCAAGTTGATGACAAAAATCATAGAAAATAAACTTTTAAACTTCCGGAGAAAGTAAATTTTTAGACTTATGACAAGGGAAACAAAAGAATATCATTCTTATTTTTAAATTTCACACCAACTATATTTAGTGCAGTTTGAAAGGGGATTTTTTTTTTTTGACCGGCCAGTTTGAAAGGGCTTAAGGAACTCCTTTTCTTCGTCTCTTTTTAACTCTGTTTCTTGTAGTTTAGTATTCAGGGCTATTTTTGATAAGTGAGAAACTTTTCTTTTCTTTTTTTTAACCTTACTTTATTTTATTTATAAATATCATTTTGCTTTGACCTAAAAAAAAAAAGTTAGAAAGTGCAATACCTCCATACCACAAGTGAGATTCCACATTTCAGTGTATCCTTATTTTCAATTCAACTATTCTTTCAAAGGTCATCATTCTAAGGGCAACACAATCTATGTAGCTCTTTTTGGTGTCTTGACTTTTCAAACCTGTGAAATCGATATCTTTAAATAAACTCTTCCTCCACGTCACTTTTAAAAATAGTTAACATTGACTGCACACTTAAATTATTGTTCAAAGTCATCATAAATGATATCTGGTTTGCAATTAAGATTTTCGGGCTTTATGTCTTATGGCTCAATTATGTGACTGCGTCCAACATTGTTTTAATAGGCTTTGAAATCCGGTCAAATGAAAGGCATTGCAAATGTTGATTTTTCTTGAACTTTTGAAGTATATAAAAAAAATTAAAACTAGAAAAATCATTTTTTAAGGTTGTTGAAAACTACTATTTTTAAAATTATAGATAAGTTTCTTTTAAAAACAAAGTCTTAACCCCATCTTTTATTATTCACTACAATTTTATTGAATTTTTACTTTGTAACCTTCTTTTCTTTATTTTAAATACAAGGCAATAATTATTGTTAAAAATAAGATATTTTCCTTCTTTTTTTACCAGAAAATAAGATATTTCCTCTTTCCTACATTTTAAAAACATTTATATAAATAATTTTTTTGATTGCTAAATATTATTTTTCAAATTTTTAGATATCCTTATAAGTTTTTTTTGAAAAAAAAATATTAGCACAATTTTAATCTTTTCTTATAATGTTTTAAAATTTTCATTATGTAACTTTCTTTTTATTTTTTAAATTATTCCACATCCTTAGAAGTTTTATTTAGAAACAAAATCTTAACACAATCTTTTAAAGATATTTTTCACAAATTCTATTGTGAAAAATAAAATAATACAAAATTTGGACCCAAAAAAACCCTCTAACCCTCTTTCAGATTTCATTATACAGTTTGAAATGAGAGAGAATAGAAGATATAATACCTAACAAAATTTGTGCATGAATATCTTTATGAGATTTGTTCAAAAATAAGATCTTAGAAGTATAAATTTTTATTTTTTAAATTTATTTGTTCTATTTTAAATAAATCACAAAAATTATGGACATTAGAGGAAAATAAACTCTCGCCCTTTTCAATTTGACAAGGTGCGGGAGAAGAAAAGAAGCGCATGTTGTGAAGCAATGGAGAGGAAAGAAGCGGAAGAGGAGAGATAACAGAGTGAAGCGAGAACCACATAAGGCTAAATTGCAAGCGGTGCAGTAACACAAAGATGGAGAAGAGACCAATATTATTTAAGTGCATCATAATTAAAAATTAAAATCAGTGAGGTTTACTTGCCTCATTGAAAAGCATCCAAATCAGAACCATCAAAATAAAAAGCAAAGAAAATTTATAATAATAAAGCCGTTGTAAATTTAAATAAAGTAAATTCACCTCATTGAAGTTTACTTATTTCCGTATGACATGTAAAAGCAGTTTGTCCTTTCAATTCCCCAAGTAAAGCCATGAGATTCACTAAATTGCCCAAATAGCATCTAGTATCAACAAATCCAAAATAAAATCATGATAATAGACTTCCCTTACCTCAGTAATTATAGTTACCCCTTACCATGAGTCTCCCTTATCATTAGCTAATCTAGCTCTGGTCCTTAATATAAGAACCAGTTGATTAATTTGAGTGGATTAAAAAAACTAGTTAAGTTAGTTATTTGTAATAAATAGGTATTGTTTTTTCTAAAATATCCTTACTAATAAAGTGTATTGGCTATAACTACCATTATTATAAGAGCTACCTTAGAAAACAATAGTTAAATATGAGAGACAAAATAGATTGAGTTCTTATATTTAGAACCAAAATAAAAGTCAAACAAGCTTTTATATTAAGAATCGAAAGTAGTAGTTACCTTTTACGCATAAATAGCAAGGACCATTTTGTCTTCTTATTATTCACCCTACATCATGTGTGCTATAATATTTTTTATATCTTTGAAATGCTCAAAGTATTGGGTACAATTAATTTTTTAATTTCAATAATTTTATAAGTTTGTTTCTTGTGGGCACTTAATTTATTTGTTTTGGTTGTTTCAACTTCTTTTAGGATTACTTTTCCTACGTGTTCATATTGTTTTTTTTAATATTTTTAAATTAGTTTGAGTACGTTATGATTTATGTTGAATCAGCCCTCTAACAATTAATATTATTTGAAAATAAATATTTAAAAATATGGATTCATTATGATATTTCCAAGTGAAAACCTATGTAGTTTGATTGTACACCTATTTTATAGTAACCACATGAGTTGTTTGAGTAAAGATGATTCCAAAAGGCTAAGTTTTCGCGACGGTTCGGAAACTCTCCTCTTCTCTTTCCATCCTCTTTCTTCCTTTTCTTTTTTTAACCATTAGATTAATACTTTAACAGTTCAGATTTAAATCTTTTTAAAATTATTATTAAATTATAAAGATAAATAATAAATTACAAACTCTATTAAAATTTAATTATAATGGTTTGCAAATATACTAAATATTTTTAAAATTATTTTTATAAATACTCCCTCCGTTCCTTATTATAAGAGACAAATAACCAAATTACGTTGATAAAAAAAGTGAAAATTAGTTGAGGACAATTAATGTGTAAAAAGCATAATGTTTTTTCTAACAATATCCCCGTTATAAGGAGAGAGAATATGAGAGAGAACAATTAAATTATTAAAAGAAAGAGAAGTGGGAGGGAGAGAGAGTATGAGTTGGAGACAAAATAAATAGAGATAAAATAGGAAATCAATATAAAAAAATAGAAATAACTTTTAAGTGTCTCTTATATATGAGAACATGTTATAAGCATCAAATGTCTCTTATAATAAGGAACGGAGGGAGTAGTTTATAAAAATTAAAATATTAACTATTGAAATATGTTAATCTGATGGGTAGAAAAAAAAAAAGAGGAGGGGAGAGGATGGGAAGGAAAGAGAAGGGGTTCCGAAAAAGGAAGGTGGCGCCAGTTTAAATATTCTAAGACCGAACTTGTTCCATAGTGTCCTTTTTTGGTTTTGTTCCGGGGAACAGTTTTCCAACACAAGTTTAAACCGAGTTTTGAAAATTTATAAACAAAAGGACAAAACTTAAGCATGCATGGTTTGGTTCTGTATAGGATTTGTCAGCAGTTTTTCCCATAAAAAATACTCATCCGGTTCTAAATATAAGACCCTTATACACACTGATGTAAGGGTCTTATATTTAGAAATGGAGGAATATCAACATATCGACGAGTTTCAGCACCAAATAAAAAATCTCTCTCTCTCCCCCCCATATATATATATATATATATATAAAGTAGAAGTATGTCGAGATTGGGAGTTAATTCAGCCCTATATAACTTGGCAGAACAGCCGTAATCATCTATACTATCATAATTCTCTTCTCTTTCTTTCTCTATCTTTAGGATTTTCTTTCCTCTGTTATGCCTTTTGTGCAAGAATGGACGTTGTAGTAATTCTGAAGCTGATAGCCGCTTGGCTGGATTTCTTTCGAAGCACAATTGGACAAACACTTGACCCTCAGTCGACAAATCCATTGGTATTTCAGGATCTGGCTTGTTCCAACACACTTCACGGTTGACCTGCCACTGCATAAAATGATTCTATTTAATGCTAAGTTTAACTATAATTGAAACATCAGTTATTTATCACCCTACTTAGTGTATATATATTTGTCTGAATAGAAAAAGACGGTAACTGTTGAAAAGTGTTATACTCAATCAAGATCAAGCCAGGGGCGCTTCCCTGTGAACATTTCAATGATAACACAACCCAAACTCCATGTATCAGTGCTATAATCTTCACCCTGCTTAGTCCTTTTATTGACTCATTATTTTGAGAAATTAATATCTCCCAAAATATTTAAGAGGAAGGATTAAGCTTATTGCAGCTAAGTAGGCAACTTGCATTGCAAGTGTAGAAGGGTTTGTAATAGACAAATCTTTGATTTTACTTTAATAAATTTAACATTTACATTTCATTTCATCGTGTTTTTTTCTTTTTTATGTTTTATAAAGAAGACAACAGTTTGAAAATTCATCACCTTGTACCATGGTTTTCTCACGAAAAGAAAAGGACAAAAAAAAAATAGTTGTATAATAATTCTTAATCATTCACAAAAATGATGATAATGTAAATTTGGAAGGGAAAAAAAAAACTCTCTTATTTAATTGTTGGGTACCCCACACACACGGGCGTTGATTGAAATTTGATCAATTAAATTCTCAAGTTTATAATAACAACAAGAACATATAACTTGATGTTTCCACTAACGTGGTCAAAATGAATATCCTAGTTTCTTTAATTTTGCTTCAAAAGCATAGATGTAACAAGACAAGAGAACCTTTTTTTTTTTACAAGAAAAAAAGAAGAGTTAATATGCAAATTTGTTACACTTTTCAATGAGAAGTGTTGGATACTAAAAAAAATTTTAATACAAATTTGTTCCGAAAGTTAAAAAAACATAACACTATTGCACCCTATTAATAAAATTATGACATTAAATGTTAACAGTTTTAATAGTAAAGGGTAATATATTTATGATTTTAAACTTCTGAAGTAAATTTGCACGGAAAAAAAAAATTTTGAGTGGCAAACGCTCTTAAATAAAAACTTTCGAGGTAAACAATTTACTCCTAAAAAATAAAGAAAGTAATTGAAGCCTTCAAAAAGGCTAAGTTTGCGCTTTCTTCCATCAGCACGCTAACTTGTTTGTGCTCTTACAAAGGAATGGTCTAGTGATGCTGCAGCAGATTGCCGGAGTTCTTGTGAAGCAGAGTTCCAGAAAATCTTTACCCTCTTGGCATAACCCTTCTGGTATGGGCAGATGTTGCTGTTCAACACAAACTTTATAGAAGGCCTGCACCTGCTTAGTAAATGAATTTGTTCTGGTTATATAATTAATCAATTAATTAATAAATGAAAGCTCCATATATGTGATGCAGTGTCTCATATAATTCCAAGATTATTTTGATGAAAAAATATACCCAAATTTCTCACTTGTCCTGGCATTTAACCAAGGCACTCCTTCATTAACGCCAGACCTAAAGACTAGCTAGTCATTTGAGTACATTATTATATGCTTTGTCTACTGTTCTAAGATTGTAAGTGTTATGTTTGTGCTGGGTAAAGCAACAATAAAGAGACTTTAAGTTTATATGCAAATAGAAAAGTCATATATATTATCTAATGCAACGTTAGCTCTCTCTCTCTCTCTATATATATGTATATATGCATAGAAGTGTACGTAGAAGTGTTTAGGCTCAAAACTCGGCCGAGGATGCTTCCCTGAGAACATTTTAATGATTACACAGCCAAACTCCATATATCAGCAGCAGAAGCTTCAAGCGATCTCTTATATTCTATTTTTTGAGGAACCTGTATGTACGAGAAACAAGTTTAATAAGAAATACTACTTTATAACGCATAATGTAGTGTATGAAAATGTATACCTCTGGAGTTGCATAGCATGGAGTTCCCAACTCTGAGTGCTTGCCCACAGATTCTGCTACCTATTCAACATAGAAAAGCCAATTAAGTTAATGCTTTCACTCTTGGTAGCATCATAACAGTGCCAAGGGTGTTTATTAAGTACTAGTTCGTCTTTAATATAAGATCCAATTGACTAATTTAGAAAGATTAAAGAAGTTAAATAAATTAGTTTAAAATATTATACTTGTCATTTTCTCCAACCTTGTTTGCCCAACTTGTAAATCGATATATAGTCTAATGATACACATAATTATTTTAGAGAGATCATGTAACATATGTTATAATTAAGTAATTTTTTATCTTATATAATTTTTTCAAATTAGTAAATTAAATCTTATATTATGGACTGAAAGTAGTATATGTGGGACACACCTAATCCTAAAGATGCAACATCATCTTAAATTACCGGAGATATAAAGCCTCATGTTCAAAAATCAACGGCATTGATTTTGTCACATGGATGCATGTGGTACAAGAGATCCAAGAACTTACATGCGTGGCCAAACCAAAGTTAATCAACTTTACTATGTCGTTAGAATAGACAAGCGGATTGTCTGGCTTTATGTCCCTATATAATCATACATATAAAAATAAACAGAGAATGAGAGGTTGGGAGAATAAATTAATTAAGGTAATCCCAACATTAGTTGAAAATTAATTATCCTGCAAGATGTGTGTTACAATGACCAAAACTCATGCAGTATTCCATGTAACAAGTATGGGAATATACCTATGAACAACTCTTTTATTACACAGGCAATCCAACCCAGAGAGAATTTGTTCAGTGAAACTTCGAATTGAAGGTCCATGAAAGACACCTAGTTCCAAGATACACTTCTTCAGTGAACCCAGTTGGATGTATAGAGTAATGTAGCGTCCTACCCTGCTCATTGCATGAACCAATAAGTGATTAATTAACTGTGCATATAGTTCCCTCATCAGCTTCAATTAGGAGAATACTTACAATTTCATTTCTACAACACTTCGAAGTGTTTGGATTTTCCGATTGGCTGGGAATTTTGATTTCCTGAAAGCACATATAAACTTGTTACAGCAACTTGTTACAGGAATTCCACTCCATTAGGAAACGAATTCATCAAACTAGAACGATAGCTTTTATTGTATTTTAGTTTGTGCTATCTAGGAAAGATTAAATGCCTCAGAAACACAAAAATAATTAATCATTTTTTGTATAAGAAAGAAAGGCAGGAATGGCACACCTCGTCCTGGGTGACCTCCTTTCTTGGGAAGAAGTAGAGAAACAAAGGTGGCAGGAGAAGGTAAAGCAGTCGGATGAGCGGAATGAGAAGCTCAACCAGAATTTTAGCATCCATGATCCTTTCAAGAATGGCATTTGTGAAGTTGGGGGACTTATTGACAACTGGAAAACAGCGAAAAGCTTTATTCCAGTGGGAGGCGTCGACGTAGAGACGAAATTGAGGCCTTATTATTGTGCCCCCGTAAAAGCACTGCCAAACAAGAGCTCCTCCCACCACCACAAGTTTTGCAGCCATGGCGGCTGCCATGAATGAGGCTAGACGAGCTCTGAGATGTGAACTATTTCCCCGTACAGTACTCTTTCTCAAACCCAAAATCGATTCAGATCTATCAGTTACATCTTCTAGCTTCTCGGCCATGTCTGCATCATGAGTGACTACCATTGGTCTTTGTCCCCGTTGCAAATAAGTCAATCTATTTGACTACCAATACTATATTTGAAGGGGATCACCTAATATCTTCTTTTTCTAAAAGCAAAAGAAGTAACATTAGTTACCGTTTGTCCCATAAGCAGCAGCAATGGTGACTTCTGAATGTGAGAGCTTTTGGGATGAGTCATTCTTCTTCCGGGCGAACATGTCTGCGGATAGAGTACG
The DNA here is from genome assembly GCF_004799145.2 of Neltuma alba. Taxonomy (NCBI): domain Eukaryota; kingdom Viridiplantae; phylum Streptophyta; class Magnoliopsida; order Fabales; family Fabaceae; genus Neltuma; species Neltuma alba. The sequence continues at coordinate 321,620 of NW_021636165.1, read as the reverse complement.
TTGCAGGAAGAAAGGAAGAACAAGACACCAGCAATAATCCAACTACTTATCTGCATATAGAGAAGGAAAGACCAAAACTTGATCAGAAAAACGCCAAAAGAGAACAAAAAAACAAGAAACCCAGGGAGCAGGTCAGCGAAATTTACCTGGAGAGAGACCACACTGTGAGTGCAAGTTGCAGAGGAGGGAAGAAGCAAACGGTTGGGTTGGGAATGAGTTGGATTTACCGATAATATAGTGATGAAGACTGCAAAATAAAGAGAGAGAAACAGAGTCAGCAAATATACTGGCCACGCAAGTCATCAGTCGCCATGTTTGACTGAAGTTTTTGATCTTTACCTTGTAGAGCATTGATCTCTTTATTTCATAGAATTATTAATTATACAAAAACTAGATAATTAATTTAGGGATATTATAGAACGAGAGGTAGTATATATAATAGAATATGCCTATGTTATGTATTAGTTTCCAGTTTTAATATTTATTTAGTTTATTCCTCAACTTGCTTGTGTATAAATTTTACTTAGTTTACCCCTTCATAGAGTAAAAGACATGACACAAATTATTAGTTGAATATATAAGTTACATATTTAATTTGTTTCGTTATCAAGAGTATTAATTTCTTTATCATCTTATATCATACTATATCAAATTAATTGCGCGCGCGGGCGTGTATATAAGTTGACGGCAAAAAATTACATATTTCAACGTAGAAAATCCAATTGAACAACCAATAATGACAATTGATCCGTTGAGTAAGCTGGCCTTGTTTAGTATGCAGACAAGAAGGATGATAAAGAAAATATTTTTATATCAATCTATAATATTAAATCAAAATCAACTACAAGCCAGCTCATTTTCACCTCCATAATGGCTTCTCACTCAAAATACTGTTCTATGAACAGTACCAGCTTAGGAATAGTAGCGGCTCAGTTTTGGGCTGCGCCTATTTTTAATTTTGTGTATAGTGTTTTTTTTTTCAAGTACTTTTTTTAAAGTGTCCAGATGGGAGTTTCAAATTTTGAAGTTCCCTCCATTTCAACTCTTTCTCACTCTTTGGTTTCAAAATCTGCAGGATTTCTTTATGATACTTTTTTGACTTCCTCCCCACGTTATATCCAAAGTTTTAGAGCATAATAAGCAAATAAAAATTAATATTAGAAATGTATATGATGATATAAATATGAGAAGTAAATATAAAATTACTGCATATATATTTACGGTTGGCATTAATATTAACAGTTTTAAATTAAAAATTAATAGATGCAGAAATTACTTGAATTTTAATACGGTTAAAAAATCAATATTTAAATATTTTAATGTTTATAATAATTTTTATCTTTGAAAATATAACAATATTATAATATAAATATTTTTTGACGTCGTAATATAAATAGTTTTGCTTACCTTTATAATATAGTAAAATTTTCATATTTTTTTAAATGTGTAAATTTTTGGCTTTTGGAAAATTGAAAAACAATTAATTACAACATATCCCAAAATTGACTGCCACACGCTTTTTCCCTGCAGCACGCTTTCAGTTGTAAATAAAGGTATGCATGTTGCAAATTGACTAGTCCTATTTGTAAATGGGTTCTCTCACATTTATTCACTCACAGACACCTTTTTCAAGTGAAGGAGGTGATATGTAAATGGATTAATTCTAATTGTAAATAAATGTATGTATGTTGCAAATTGACTAATCCTACTTGCAAATGAGCTCTCCCACACTTGTTCACTCACGGAGATCTTTTTCAGGTGAAGGAAGTGATATGTAAATGGACTAATTTCAGTTGTAAATAAATATATGTATGTTGCAAATTGTCTAGTCCCACTTGTAAATGGGCTTTCCCATACTTGTTCACTTGGACACATTCTTTAGGTGAAGAAGGTGATATGTAAATGGACTAATTTTAATTGTAAATATATCTATGCATATTGTAAATTATCTAATCTCACTTGCAAATGGATTCTCCCATACTTGTTCACATGAGGGGCAATATGATCATTTTCTTTGTGGAATTAATATCAGCTTGCCTTTTTAATCCTGCAGTGAAATTTCAGAAAGTTTTAGGGACTCTTTAAAATTAATTCTGTACTGCGGTCCTTAAACGAAATTTCCCCTAATTTTTTTGTCTGAGCAAGCGAAAGCCAAAACAAAAGCAAGAGAGAGGATAGAAATGGACTAGCTTCTCCTGGAAACTGAAAGTGCGTAAGCCCTGGATTTATTCGAAGACCTAGGGGGTTCTTCATCTCAATTTGTTGTTGCGCTATGGCATCGGTGAAATTTAATCGGGGCAAGGAGGAATTGGTGGAAAGAGCTATGTACAGAGAGCGAGCAACTGTTGGGTCCAAATCGGAGGTGAGTTCCGTGGATCGAAAGCGAATCAACGCCGTTCTCGACAAGCAGCTTGAGCGATCCTCGCCGTCCACTTCTAGGGCAATCAACGGCAAGGATAGGTCGGTGCAATCTGTATTGACTGGCAAGCCACCGGCTGATCACAAGGATTCTCGCTCTGCCTCCATATCTAAGAACTCTAACGTTTCAGATGGTAAGCACACATCTCTTTCTCTGGATGAGCCATTCTAAAAACGAGTCAAAGTCATTTTCTTTTTGCGTGGACGCTTGCGTTATTATTAGTATTTGATATGTTTTCCAATTGCAGTAGTTCTGGTTACTATGAGTTGAAGTATGAGGAAAATGGAAGAAAATTCCTACATTTTACGAAGGAGAACGATAAGCATTGTGCGCGCGCATTTTAATATATAGTTTATCCCATAACTAGACTTGTTGTACAGATAGATGGTTGACAAAAAGGTGGAGGCCTGGTGAGATAGGCAGATAGATAATAGTACATCCTGCTGTTATTAATATAAGAGCTAGTTGATTAATTTGAGTGTATTAAAAAAATTAGATTAATTATTTGTAATAAATAGGGATTAATTTTTTCTAAAATATTCTTTCAATCAAATGTTCTAGCTTGACCCGTTGTACTACGTATTCGCCAAATTTTATGACACTTCACTCACTTTGAGTGCCGCCTCATATCTTCTTGACACAAACCGACTGTGCAGCTTCCAGTAAATTTTGTGCGTATGCTTACGGTTTATGTCTTTTCCTGTATGAAGCTGTGGGAAGTTTAAAAATCTTCTTACTCAATTGGATAGTTTCTCATTTCTTGTGTCAAGGAAATGATAACGCACTTGAACTTCTGAAGCAGCTGAAAATGCTACTGAACTTAAAGTGCATAACTTTGTCGATTTTCTTTCTCATTTTGATTTATAGCGAGATGTGAGTTTCTCTTGCAGTATTGCCTGCCGTCCGCAATACAAATAACCAGGGTAGGGGGGGGGTTTTGGCTGTGGTCGTTGGCAAAATGATAGAGGAGCGGGCCTTCTTCCTCGTTCTGGACCTTATCCTCAGAGGCAAAATTTTGGTTATGGAAACAGGTTTTCAAATGGCCGCCATGATGAAAGATTTGTCGCTGAGCTGAAGCTTTCCAAGAGTGAAGAGACTTTGTCAAGAAAGTGTGTTGCTATTCAGGAGGTAGGGACATTCCATTTTCTTTGCTTTATTTGCCGGTGTACCAAGCATTTTAGGGGTAAGTTTGAAGCTGGAATTTTATGTCTTGCATCGGATGTTTGGGGTCATTTCATCCCAAATTTAAGTTATTGGTACTCTATATTGTATCTTGCTTGTATGTGAAACAAATGATCACGTGGAGCTTTAACAATTTAAATGGCGGTAATTTGATTAGTGTTTCCCCGTCACACATTTGTAATTCTGGATATATTTTTATTTTTGGTGGACTGCACTTATGTATGGGTGCAAGGTAACTTGTCAGCATAAGTGTTCTGATCATGTGTTTTCTTTTTTTATCTGGCAGCTGTGTGAAATTGCCTGCTATAGTCGCATAGAAGGTGGAGAGGTCTACTTTGATGATCGCAGCTTGGTAAGCTACATAGAGCTCATCTCATTTGATTTTCTCTATATTCATTTATTCTTTCATGTGTGTGATAACCTGGCTGATATCTTTCATACTAAGTGTTTTCTATTTCATTTATTTAGAGGCTTTTTAAGCGCCTTATCACTGAAGATATTGGAGCTGATTTGAACGAGGGTTATGATACATTTATTGCTAAAAAAGGTACATCTTTGTAACTTTCAACTATTGCTTTGTAACTGTAGAATTTTTATTTTATACTGTTATATGGGAGATATGCATATCAGAACTGATGTTACTCTTTTTCTTTTCTGGTTAATCCCTAATGCAGACTTAGGCTCAGAGGGCTTTGGTGACCTTCTTGCTTGCATTAGAGACAAAAATACTCCCCTCCAAAACATTCATTTTGTGGTATAAAGAGCATAGTGATTTAAGTTTTTGAAAACTAATAATGCTTTTACAATGTAAATTCTGAAGCTTCTTACCTTAGCCTTCTCTTTTATCTTTTGCAGACATTTCGTAACAATCTTAACAAGGTAATGTAGTCAGAATCTCTTCATATGAGAATATATGCATCATTCCTGTGAAGTGGCTATTACATTTGGGCTGTCAAATTTGTCTATTCTAATACTTTTTCAATGACTTCTTTTGCAGATAATGGCCACTGCTTATATCCGACATGAGCCTTGGGAAATGGGGGTGCATAAACGGAATGGAGTTGTTTATCTTGATGTGCATAAACTACCAGAAAGACCAAAGAGTGATTTGGATTGCCGGAGGTACTATACTTGCATATCCTATTATTATTTTGGTCTTTTGGATACTAAGAGAAGTCAAGAGAGCTGTAGTGGAACGAGCAGCAAACCAATGGATTGAACCCAAAGGGAGAAAAGAAGTACTAGGAGATGGGGGTTTGAAATTTCTGAAGTATTTGCAATGCTGACCTAACTATTCTTCCCCTAAGAGAGAAACAAAAAGCAAGGGGGTGGGGTACGGGCTGGGAAGAAGGAGAAAGATCTTGCTGAGGACAAATATTGAGATTGAACTAGTGTGAAATACGTGCATCAATTGGATGATATTCATCCCTTCAGTAATGTTTGGATACCCATGCCCTTCTGCCCTGTTTCATGTTGAGGCCTACATATAAACTTTTGGTAGACAGATGAAAGTATTGACATTAGATCCATTAAATTGTAGCTAGGTGATATGTGATTTATAAAGTAAAGGGGCAACAAAGTGAAGTTTTGCTTATAGAGCTTAGTTGGGAGATAAATGGCCTAATAGTAATTGATTGTCCTCATTGCTTTAATATCCTTTCTAAAATTTTGATCGTTAAGCTTTATAGTGAGTATGTTTTGAATCAGATGTTATTGGGGATCTTGTTTTGAGAGCCTTGCCACTGAAGATCCTAGAAGGTCTGATGGAGAGGGGATACACCATGTTGATGCCAATGTTGAATATTGTTCTGTGATCAAAACAAAATTAGGGGCTCACCGCATTTTGATGGGTGCTGAGATCGATTGCTGTGATTCAACTGATAATGGAAGGAGATTTTATGTTGAACTAAAGACAAGTCGTGAGGTTGACAAAGTTTCAGCTTCCTCGCATCTTACTTTTCCATTACTTCCATCCCATTTCTTCTGTTTTCTTGTTATAGTCATAATATAGGCTTTTAACATGATGTAATCCTCAATGATGCAGTTGGACTATCATACTCAGGAAAAATTCGAGAGAGAAAAACTGCTCAAGTTTTGGGTAAAGCTCATTGTACCTTATGCTGTGAATTTATATGCTTTCCTCTCGATTATTTCTACTGTATCTTTTTCAATTGTGTCCTTCTTTAGCTAGATTTTTGTTCATTGTTCATTATATTGTTTAGAGAATTGAGCTTTGTATTTTGGAGTTTAGCTTATATTTTTTTAAAAGAATTTTCTGCCTTTTTTGTTGTCTTCTTTATGATTCTGCCATGAGATCGGTTTTCTACTATGTAAAAATTACGAGTTCATTGGATTTATTCTTTAACAAGATCTCTATTCTTGATTGTTGCAGATTCAGTCATTTTTGGCAGGAGTACCATATATTGTCATAGGATTTAGGTAATTGTGATGATCATATCGTCAAAACATATTTGTTCTCGCACAAGCTTTCATATAATTGTTTGAGCTGATTATAGCTTGAAATGCATAGCAACTTGTGAGTCAGATATGCCATTCTCCACCAAGCATCCATTGCCAATGTGAAAGCTTGCTTCTGAAGGTTTGACTTGGTGTTATGGTAAAAAAAATATTTTGGCTGTAATGCAGAGATGATGCTGGTCGTCTTGTTCGGACTGAAAGACTAAGAACTAAAGAAATCACTCAGAGAATAAAAATGAAGAACTACTGGCAGGTAATTTTTGACCGCAGCAAGGTGCATGATGCTAATCTTTGCTTTGCTTGGTGATTGCAATGGTGAATCTAACATTACTGGCAGCCCCAAGTTCTTTCTTCCCTGTGGGCTCCCGACTTCACAGATGAGAGATGCTCCCATGGTCATTTTGGTTTTGAGGCATGAAGGAGGATTATATATGGCAAAAATTTGTTTATACATGCTACCATTCAATGACCACTTAATCTTAGGATCCTGATGGTAATGAAACTTGTTGGCAGGGTGGAGTCTGCGTGGCGTTTGCAGATGAAGTTTTATGCTGGCTCTATGGAACAGTCAAGGAGAGTGAGTATTATCGAATCATTCAGTTTTTCTTTTGAGCCAGCTGATTAAAAAGGAACATGACGAAATCTTGCAAAAGCAACTTGAATTCCCGTATCTATTCGTTTGGTTTATATGACGCAATCTCGCAAAATGCATTGTTTAAGTCCCAAATCTATTCGTTTGGTGTTTATTAGTAAGTAATATGCAGATGCCTGGTTTTCAGATGAAGATTACATATTGCAGTTTGCTCCACCTTTCACCCGTTTGGAGCTTCTACGGGCCCAGTCTTGTCCAGATGCAATTATTAGTCATCTTGAGCTGTTGTGAAGAATCAGAGGCCTTTACATCTGTTTATACAATTCAACCTGACAAGAAGCAGGAATCAAGTCTGGATTTTGCCCCTTAGGTTAAATCGGTTCATGGTTGTTTTGATACTTGATGGAAATCCTTGAACAGGAGTAAGCCGAATTTATTAATGAAGAGGAAATTACGCTGGGTTATAATCTTATACTGCTTTTGGGTTGAATGATACGTGATGGAGGGTGTGTTTGGGATAGCGGTGGCAGAAGTAGCTTTTTTTTAATCTGACTTTTATAGAAGTGAGATTGAGTAAAAGTCAGATAGTATAATGTGATTTATGTTTAGATTGAGTTTTGTCAAAAAGTCAGTTTGAAAAGCTGAAACTTGTTTGGATGATAAATGTAAAAGTAAGTTTAGATGTAAAATGATTGAAAAGGACATAAATTTTATTGAATGATACATATTTAATTAAAATTAAAATTATAAAAATAAAAATAGTTATTTTTAAGAATAATTAAAACTAAAATAATATATTTAAATTTTAGGAAAAATTGGGAAAAAATCCTCCTATTAAAAATATAACTAGTGAAAAGCATTTAAATCATAATACAAGCATTCTATATCTATAATATTTACACTTAGTATATAAAAATTTATCAATTACTTCTTACTAATTAAATTTTTAATACAACATTTTTCTCACTTTTCCATATATTTTATAAATGTGATAGAAAATAATAAAAAATAAAAAATTCGTTTTTTAAAAAATAGTTTTATTATTCAAAAAATAATTTCTTTAACATTAAAAAATGGCTGGGCTAAAAAATTTTTTTTAAAAAATACACATCATGCATAAAACATTCTCTCTCCTCCCTCACTCATGGGCCCCACCTATTCAACCGTGCTTGGAGAAGCTAAAAGCCATGAATTTGAGCTTTTGGAAAAAAAGTTGCTTTTAGCCATAAGTTCATTTGCCTCTACGTTCAATCCAAACATGAATTTTAAAGAAAAAGTTGCTTTTCTCAGCTTTTCTGGTGAAGAAGTCCGTTTGGGAGCCCTGGCCGTGATACCAAACACACCCGGAAAATGTTGGGGAATTACGAACGATTTTGATTCGCTGTAGAAAATTAGACTGGGCATCTCTCTGGAGAAATCTCCCGAGGTGTCTGTAATTCTCATGACTTTCATGCCCACAGAATAGACCTAGTAATGGAAATGTTAGGCAGAATACCAAGAAATTGTACTCTTGGACATTCGATGACTGTAGCTCGATGTCTACGAAGCAGTTTACGCTCACGAGGAAAAATTTAGTATTTATAATAATCTTTTTGTATGTCAGTTAACTTTTGTAAGCTCATAAATCTTGGTGAACATCATGCTTTAATTGACAATGTATTAGAAAATTCAGGTCATATTCAGATGTTATAACTGATGGTCAGTAGTAAATTTTGCATAAAGAGATAAAGAGTTAAAATTTATTTTCCTCTTCCGACCTTTTTCATTTTGGGGTCTTCCCCCATTCGATCCAAATGGATATAAATCCCTGTGGTTTTAATTTTTAACAATCTCCAAAATTCAAGACTTATTTTTAGCAATTAGTTGGGCTTGGGCCCTCGTCAGCTTCCGAAGATCAAAGTCTAAGTGAAATGGGCCCGGATGCGCAAGCAGATCCAAAGCAAGGTGGGAATTCGGGTTCCAAAAGCGGGGCATTGAGGGTTGGGTGTAGCGGAACGGAGAATTAAGATTCAAATCCTCGTTGAGAGAGCTGCTTACATTTAGTGGCTGATAGTGTTTTAAATAAATCCAATGGGAGGATACCTGGAAAAAAAAAAAAAAAAGCGACGTACTGGGACAGGGGCGCGATACACTGACTTGTGCTGGAGCCGATCATACTGGAAGAAAGCAACGAAGGCGAAGGAAGACGGGGCTGAAACGCAAAAGAGAAGAGCGAGATGGAGGAAAAGACGAATCCAGGAATAAGCGGTGATGCAATGGAGAGGATATCAGAGAGGCTATCGTCTTTGGAGAACCTATACTTCCCTCGCGCTTTGCAAGCAGCTGCCGCCGACCCTTCTCAACGGAAGGCCATCTTTTCCGACCTTCTCTCTCGAGACGTCACCCTTTTCTTAGGTGATTTCTCTTTCTTCTTCTTCTCTCTCTCTCTCTCTCTCAAAATCTTCTTCCAAAGCCTGTAGCTGCAGTTGCGAATTCCTCAGTTCAATTATTCAAGTAAGCTGAAGTGTAGTTTAAACAACAGGCAGCTAAAACAGTTGTTTCAGCATAATGAGACGTTTTTGATTGGCGGCTAGTTAAATGTATTGTTACTGTAGTAAATATTTTGTATTACCTGTAACTCTAGAATACTATATTACCATGACAGGTGTCATAACACTATTGTATACTTTTATCTATATATAGAATACGCTGGGCTACTGTAGAATAATCAAGGGAGCCAGCTTTCATTATTTTATTGTATACTTTTGCTTGGTACCAGAGCCGTCTTGTCAGCAATGGCAACATCCACTGGGAATCCCACCATTGACTCACCAAACCCTAGCCTCACCGCCGATACACCAATAAACCCCAATAACCTCCTTTCTTCATCTCAGCCGACCCCACCTGTTACCAACTCCCAAGACTCCACCACACCCACCATTGTCTCTACACCTATCATCACAGGTTTCTCGTCTTCCATACTGCCTTTCCCTTTCTCACCTTTTACTTTTGCACCACCAAACCCTAGCCTTCCACTCTATCATCAACCTCATCCTCTACTTCCATCCCCTTATCAACTTCACCGAGCTTCCCTTCAACCTCTCCACAACCCTTTATCCCTAGTCAACCATTACCACTAAACTATCCATATTTTTATCAGACTCCTAACATTCAGACACGACCTGTTCCACTGCTGAGCTCTTTGAATCAAGCCAACTCCATCAAGTTGGATGGAGAGAACTACATCACTTGGGAATCCATGGTACTCCCAATCATCAAAGGACATCGACTGGAAGGGTATCTCAATGGGACTAAACCTGTACCCACAGAATACACTGTTGATGCTGCTGAAAATGTGCATCCAAATCCAGCATTTGAAGACTGGCAGGCAACTGATCAGATCCTACTCGGATGGCTCCTTAGTACTATGACCGTCGACTTAGCCTCTCATATGACTCACTGCAAATCTGCATCCCAACTCTGGCATGCAGTGAAAGAACTCGTCGGTGCTAGCATAAGATCTCGAATCACCTTCTTAAAGAGTGAATTTCAAAACACTCGAAAAGGCACTTTGAAGATGAAGGAATATCTAGCGAAAATGAAATCAATTGCTGATAATCTAACACTAGCTGGCGCATCACTAGCACTCACTGATCTTATCACTCAGACTCTTGCAGGCCTAGATGGAGAGTATACACCGATTGTTGTAATGTTGACAGAGAAGGAGAATCTATCCTGGGCTGATCTTCAGTCCAAGCTTCTTACCTATGAAGCCCGTATGGACCAATTGCAAGCTGTGAACCAGTCAAGTATGTCAACTGCCTTTGCAAATCTCTCAGTTCACAACAGCAACTCAAACAAATTCAATACCTGGAGAGGAAGAGGAGGACGTAGAGGTGGAAGAGGTAGAGGAGGAAGAGGAAACTCAGGAAGAAGGTCTGACAAATACTGCATCCTCTGTGACAAACCAGGACATGATCTGTTGAACTGCTATCACCGCTATGACCGAAACTATAAGGGTCCAAAGAAGAATGAAGGTGCATCTGCCTACATTGCCACTCCTGAATCTATTTCTGACCCTTCTTGGTACTTAGATACAGGGGCTACCCATCATGTCACACACTCATCAGATAACGTTGACTCAAGTGGTGGTACTTCAGGTATAAACTCACTCTCTGTTGGTGATGGTGCTTCTCTAAATGTCACTAAATCTGGGAATTCCAAACTGATATGTGATACTCCTTCTCGGAACTTAGCCTTGAATAATGTTCTGGTTGTCCCTAAAATCACTAAAAACTTGATTAGTGGATACAAGTTGACTAATGACAACTCCAATATCTTTGTTGAAATTCACTCACATGGTTGTTTTGTGAAGGACAAGAAGCAGCATGAGGTATTGCTGCAAGGAGTGACAACACAAGGATCAACCCAAGGACTATATAGGATCGATAATGCTGTTGTCCCTGATAGAAGAAATGAGAACATTGGAGATATTGCTTCTGCTCATTTTGTTTTTGCTGAGAATAGACATGAATCAAATCAGAAATATAAACCAAGTATTTACCTGTCAATTTTAGAAACTTGGCACAGGCGTTTGGGTCATCCTAGTAGTAGTGTTTTAAAGCAAGTATTGAGTGACTGTAATCTCTCTTTGAAGTTGAATGAAGAATTTAAGTTTTGTGAATCATGTCAATTGGGAAAATCCCATAAACTCCCATTTCCCAAGTCTCAATCTCGAGCAGCCAACCCTCTTGAACTCATCTCCACTGATTTGTGGGGACCATCTCCCATTAAATCTGTTGCTAGTTACAAATACTACATAAGTTTCCTGGATGATTTTAGTAGGTTTACATGGATATATCCTCTTAAGACCAAGGAAGAGGCACTATCAGCATTTAAACACTTCAAAAATATGGTTGAAACTCAGTATGAAAGAAAAATTAAAGTCCTCCAAAGTGATTGGGGAGGTGAATACATATCCTTTCAGTCATTACTTGATGAGAATGGAATCCTTTTCAGACATCCATGCCCTCACACATCAGAACAAAACGGCAGGGTAGAAAGAAAACACCGCCATATAGTGGAAATGGGATTAACTCAATTGGCTCAGGCCAAAATGCCGCTCTACTATTGGTGGGAGGCATTCTCCACTGCTGTGCACCTTATTAATAGGCTCCCTACTCCTATATTGAGCAACAAATCACCATTTGAGACTCTTCATCACAAACGACCAAATTACACAGCACTTAAACCTTTTGGTTGGCTTGTTACCCTCTTCTTAGGCCATACAACCAAAACAAACTTCAATTCCACAGTGCTCGATGTGTGTTTATTGGTTACAGTGGCTCCCATAAAGGATATAAATGTCTCAGCACCACAGGGAGAACTTATATTTCTAGACATGTTGTCTTTGATGAAGATGATTTTCCTTTTTCCAGTGGCTTTATTAACTTGAAACAGCCTCAAGATGCTCGTGTAATGGACATTACTCATTCATTTCCTTTATATTTGCAGAACACTCACAATGTTGATAAAGTGCAGGATCACAACATGGAAAAAGCTACTGGCTCTCCAGCATTAATTGACTTGAGGAGCCAGGATGAAGAATCTGTACCTGAATCATCTTCTTCTGACAGTAACAAGAATCATCAAGATGATTCAAAGGAACCTGAGCAACTTGGAAACTCCCCACGAGTAGTTAGTCATGAACAGGAGACATCTCAGGACATCCTTGAACAACGTGAATGTGAACCATCTCACTCTATTGATGACCACTTCATCACTCAAGCACCTCCATCACAAAACATCCACCCTATGGAGACACGAAGCAAGAGAGGAATTTTTAAGCCAAAGATCCCTTACGTTGGTCTCACTCAGTCCCAAGATACTGTTCCCCACACAGTAGCAGAAGCCCTCAAGTCCTCTTTAGGAAACAAGCAATGATTGACGAATTCAAGGCTCTTCAGAAAAATAATACCTGGGTTCTTGTCCCACGATCACCAGACTTCAATGTTGTTGAGAACAAATGGCTCTTCAAGTCTAAATTCCATCCAGATGGAACACTTGCCAAGAGAAAGGCACGACTCGTAGCTAAGGGATTTCAACAAACTGAAGGTATTGACTTTTATGATACTTTCAGTCCTGTCATCAAAGCATCAACAATAAGAATTATTCTTACTATTGCTGTTTCTTTTCATTGGGAAATAAGGCAACTTGATATTAACAATGCCTTTCTAAATGGTTTCCTGATTGAACCTGTCTATATGGAGCAACCTGAAGGTTTTATTGATAAAACCAAGTCTAATCATGTTTGCAAATTATCCAAAGCGCTGTATGGACTAAAACAAGCTCCAAGAGCTTGGTTTGAGAGGCTGAAAAATTTACTGATAGAGTGGGGCTTCAAAAACTCAAAGAGTGATGTTTCCTTATTTATCTACTCAGACAAAAACCAGATTTTGATGATTTTAATATATGTTGATGACATACTTGTCACTGGAAGTAATTCCCATAGTGTAAAATGCTTCATAACTAAACTACACATCATTTTTGCTCTGAAAGATCTTGGGCCTATACACTATTTTTTGGGAATCGAAGCGTTTCGAGATAGTACAGGACTTTACTTGACACAGGGAAAATATATTACAGACCTGTTGAACAGATTTGGTATGAACAATGCATCACCATGTAACACACCTATGGCTGCACACAAATCCTTGTCAATACATTCTGTAGAACCCCTGTCCAATCCCTCCATATATAGAAGTGCAGTTGGAGCTCTACAGTATTTGTGCAAAACACGGCCTGATATCAGCTTTAGTGTTGGGAAATTGAGTCAATTCTTGTCCAAGCCAACAACTGAACACTGGAAAGCAGTCAAAAGGGTGTTAAGATACCTTCGTGGGACAGTACATCATGGCATCCATATAAAACCATCATCATTACTGGACATCATAGCTTATTCAGATGCAGATTGGGCTTCTTGTCTAGACGATAGGAGATCAATTGGTGGATATTGTGTTTTTATTGGTGATTCCTTGGTTACATGGTCCTCCAAGAAACAGAAGGTTGTTGCAAGGTCAAGTACAGAATCTGAGTACAGATCTCTAGCTAACACAGCTGCTGAATTATGTTGGATCTCTGCTCTTCTCTTCGAATTGAAGCTGAGACCAAAGAGAATACCAACTGTATGGTGCGATAATACAAGTGCAGCAGCTCTAGCATCCAATCCTGTACACCATGCAAGAACCAAGCACATTGAAATTGATGCCCACTTTATAAGAGACCAAGTTATGTCTAAATCTCTCAAGGTGCAATATGTTCCAACAGAATATCAAATAGCAGACTGTCTCACCAAGCCCTTGCATCATTCAAGATTCAGTTACTTGAGAGATAAACTTGGAGTAACTGTTGCACCAGTAAAGAAACAACAAGTCACCGATGGCTCAGAAAAGAAGAGGAAAAGAAAAGAGGTTCGAAGTGACAGAGGGAGTTAAATGTATTGTTACTGTAGTAAATATTTTGTATTACCTGTAACTCTAGAATACTCTATTACCATGACAGGTGTCATAACACTATTGTATACTTTTATCTATATATAGAATACGCTGGGCTACTGTAGAATAATCAAGGGAGCCAGCTTTCATTATTTTATTGTATACTTTTGCTCGGCTTAACGCGCCGGAAATTTTACTGATGTTCTGTATTGATTTAGTCTTTTTTCCTTAACTTGAATCTTGCATAGAACGGTATGGGTCCCTACTTACAAGCAATGAACTGCGCGAGTTTGATGCGCTGAAGTCTGACTATGAAATCAATTGGCATTTGAAGCGTCTTTGGAGCATAATGAGCCCAACATCGGAGGAGTTGAGGATGAGGTCAGTCCCTGTGAAGAACCGAAGGCGGGCATACTTGGATAAATTGATGTGCGATGGAGACTACTTCTCGGAAGATGCAATGAGGGAGAGAGAGCCGTATCTACATCACGAGTATGTGGGGAGATTTCAGGACCAAAGCGGCAGAGGCATGGCAAGGCCTGGAGAGCGGTGGTCGGAGACTTTGATGAGGAGGTCAGAGGAAGCATTCCTCGTTGCAAAAATTAGAGGGGAGCAGCAGAGGTTAGGCGTGGCTGAAAGGGACTGGATTGGTAATGAGAGGATTCAGAAGGAAGAGGAGGAGGAGGAGGAAGAAGAGAGGAGGAATGTTACTCGTGATAGACACCCTACTGCGGTAAGACACTATAAACTTACTTGCATTCTGTTTTGGGTTTTATGGGATATATGTCTATTATATTATTGTGTTTTCCAATTTGTCGTTGATGTAGAGGCATAATTGTTCTCTATTATGTCATTTACAACCGTTAGCGAGTGAGATGGCTGGCAATCTTGATGTTCTTTCATGATATCTTGCATTAGATCCTTGTTAATATTTGGTTAATTTGGTTTAACTAGAAGTGCATTAAATATTCTGCATGTTATACAATTCAGATACTGTCCAACTATTTTGATCTCACATGATCTTTCCTCACCAAGATGTCAGGGTACATTCTTTAATTTAATGTTGACCAAGTTGAAGGAGCTTCCCTTGGGGCGATGAGATGATAAATTTGAAACCTCAATGACATGTGAACTCTTGCATGTTTGGTCATATGGTTTCAAGTTGGTTCTCAATGATGTCATGGAAATACTGAAGATGACAATGAACATCGAATTGTTTAAATATAAAACCATTCACCTATAGGTTTGGCCTAATGTAAGTTTGCAGTTAATGTCTCCTTTGTGAAATGTTAGACTGGAACTGGCAGGATCAGTGCTACTTGAGGAAATCGATTTGTTGGGGGTGGAGATGGAAGAATTTCCAAGTTTTTAGTAAACATGATGATACAATATTCTTAATGCATGGACCGATACAGCAATTTTTTTTTGGGATAAATATAATTTCTCATTATGTCTTTTCATGGTTCTCAGTATTATAATGAATATCTATCTAAGCCCTTGGGACAGATTATTTATGTTAAAAATAATAAGTGCATTTATGTTAAAGAAGCCTGCTCTATACTTTTCAAAAGGAATGAGTTTTGGATGTTCTTGCAATGCTGGTGCTGCAGGGGCATATTTGATGTTGTTTCCCAGAGTCTTTATATTTCCAAACATGACTACATAGACAGACACACTTCTACTGGAATTTCCTAAATTGCCTCTTTGAATAAATGTTTATGTCCAAGATCAGGCCAAGGCATTGTTTCCTTTATATTGGAGTCAAGTTTAGGTGCTGAAGCATTGAGTCTATTGATCTTCTTCAAATAGGTATCAGGAAGAGAGAAGAAAAAGGAGATCCAAAAATATGAAGCATGAAAGTAGTTAAAATAGTAAGGCCATTGGGTCTTCTTGATTGTACATAGGCTCATAAAGTATATTCATATTCATGTCAAGGAAACATTGGCAGCAATAACCATGGTATTGTCCTGAAAGAATCCCTTCAAGAGCTTTGCAAAAGAAAATCACGTCACATTAAAGGCATGAATATTGTTCAAGTGAGTTTGGAGGCATTTGGTAGGTTGAATTGTGTACAGGGTCTTTGGCCATTGGGCTGTATTTTGTTGCCTTCATGACATCCTTTTGGGGAACCGCAATAATGATTGGGAGAAAAAAAGGAAAAACAAGGTTTTACAGGTTCTTCCATAAGAAAATGTTGTCTCTAGCTTTGTACATAGCATACCATGCTATGTGCAAGACTAATTTGCTTTTCATGAAAATGCAAAAAAAAACATACAAGCAAATAAATGTTAAACATTTGCATAAAAATGCAATTTAAAATGCCATTCCAAATTTGTGTAATTAGGTATGACTTTTATTGAGTAATGAAAAATGATTAAAAATTATGAATTTACCAAATATAATAATTTTAAATTATTATCATAGGAAAAAGTTACATTTAATAAATAAAATATATTTAAATTAGAAATCATAATAATGTGGAAAATTTTAAACTAAATAGTATTATATAATTAATTGGCTTGCGACAGAGTTATAGTTGTTACAGCATGTACTACTTATAAATAGAGGAGGTAATTTCAATATCATTATTTATATATAAAAATGTGTTATAATGTGTTGATGTTTTTGTGATAAATTAATATTGTTGATTATATTGATTGAAGTGAACTCTTCCCGTGCATCGCACGGGGGTTTATATGCTAGTTCATAAATAAAAGGAATATAAATACTACTTTATACTTTAGTAGGCCCTCAGATTTCACGAGGGTGTGTTTATTATCATCATCATTACTATTAGCAGTAGTAGGAAGACTAGTAGAGTCATGTGAGCGCATATATATACTGCCAGAATGGTCTCAGCGAAATGGTCAAGTCCACAATAGCCGTGTTTTTGGACTGGCTATTTTGTCTCCGTGTTCCTCTTGACTAATATTTTTTGAAGGATAATAATTATGAAGCAGAACTCCAAAGGTTTAGGTGTCTAAAAAGTTTTGTTAAAAAATAAGTTATAAATAATAATTCAAAAACTTCTAAATACAAGAGTTCAAGTTGCAAGCTATATTTTATTAACTCCTACTTCTAAATATAGGAATCAGACAAAATTTATTTTAATAACCTCAATCCACTTTGCTTTTTCTAAATTTATAATTTTTTTACCTAAAATATTATTATTAATTACACTTTAAGAAAGACTCCTAATCAAGAAGCATTTCTAACACAATGACTAAATAGGATAAAGATACTACCTCCAGTCTTTAATATAAGATTTTATTTGACTTTATTCTAGTCATAAATATTAGACTTCAATCCACTTTGTCTCTCATATTTATGCATTTTTTTTCAAGATAGTCCTCCTAATTATAGTAGCTATAACCAATACACTTAATTAGTAAGGATATTTTAGGAAAGACATCACATATTTATTACAAACAACTAACTTAACTTCTTTTTTTAACTTTCTTAAATTAATCAACTAACTTTTATAATTAGGACCGAAGGTAGTACGCTTGTTATAGATAATTAACTTAACTAATTTTATTTATTTACACAAATTAGTCATCCAGAAGTAGTATTAATTAACATCTGCTTAGACTTTCATATTTGTAATTATTTAAATTGAGTCTGATTTAATTTCCAACAAAATCTGTTGGAGAAACTTAAACTACTCCCTCTGTTCCTTATTATAAGAGACATTTGATGCTTATGGCATGTTCCTATACATAAGAGACACTTAAAAGTTGTCTCTACTTTTTTGTGTTGATTTCCTATTTTATCCATATTTATTTTGTCTCCAATTCACACTCTCTCTCCCTCCCACTTTTCTTTCTTTTAATAATTTAATTGTTCTCTCTCATGTTCTCTCTCCTTATTAATGACGGCATTTTTAAAAAAAAAAATATACTTTTACACATTGATTGTTATTAACTAATTTTAACTGCTTTTTTGATCAACGTAATCGGTTATTCGTCAAGGAACGGAAGGAGTATTATTTTTCCTGATATCTTCCGACAATTAATTCCTTGCACCTGCTAGATTCCTTTCTTTGAGATCTAACGTGTTGACCACGCAGTATCATTAACAATGACAACTTCGAAGATATTAAAGAAAGATCCGACAAACTCATTAAATTCAAATGTCAATCAGCAATTTTCTACGTGCGACTGCCCCTGTTGACTGAACTGTTTCGTCATCTCATGCACGCACGCACACACGCATAGTAGCTTCTAGAATTGATGCTTATGACTCTCCGGGCCTGCATGGACATGCAACAAAACACACGTAAAGTACGACAGAAAACATTATTATCTGTAGGCCGAGGGAGCTAGGCATCCACATTTACTTGTAATTATAACTCCCTGATTGATTAGTTGTGACTCTCTATATACATATATATCTGCAAACTAAAAGATTGGACCAAGCTATTATTTGAACTCTAGATATTAATCAAGTTGGCAGAAACAGTAACAAAAGTAACAAAAGAAGACAAAACAGCAACCATATATTTACTATCGATCTTCTCTTGAAATTGAAGATATATAGAGGTCGCCATACAAAATTCTTGAGGAAAGAATGAATATTTCCATGAAGAATGTAATAATTAATGCTCCTGCTATGCGCAAAATTATTGAAGAGATAGATGACTCTTGTTATATATATATATAGACCAATAAATGCCTTACCTACATATATGTGTATGTCATGCTAAAATCTCCCAATACTCCCAACACTTTCTTCCATCAGCAAGCTAAGTTGTTCATGCTTTCACAAAGGGATGGTCTAGTAATGCTGCAGCAGAAGGCCGATCGGCCGGAGTTTTTCGGAAGCAGTGTTGAAGAAAGTCTTTACCCTCTTGGCTTAACTTTTCTGGTATGGGTGGATGTTCCTCTTCAGCACAAACTTTAAAGGAGGCAGCCATCTGCTTAATTATTAGTAAATGAATTTGTTTTAGTTATATACTTAATCAATTAATAAGTTAGAGATCCATATATTATCTAAAGCAATGTTCGCTCTATATATATACATAGTGAAGTTTAAAAGTGTTTACCGGATTAAGATCAGGCCAAGGATGTTTCCCTGAGAACATTTCAATGATTACACAGCCCAAACTCCATATATCAGCAGCAGAAGCTTCAAGCCAGCTCTTATATTTTATTCTTTTAAGAACCTGTATGTATGAGAAATTAAACAAGTTTATTAAGAAACACTTTGTGAGGCATAATGTAGAGTATATGAAAAATATGTACCTCTGGGGATGCATAATATAGAGTTCCCAACACGGAGTGCTCGCCCACAGATTCTGCTAACTATTCAAACAGAAAACGCCAATTAAGTCATAAATATTACTCACTGTTGGGACTATCATTTCAGATTACTGCAAATATAAAGTATATCTAAGAACTTACATGCTTAGCCAAACCAAAGTCAACCAGCTTTATTACGTTGTTAGAATCGACAAGTAGATTGTGTGGCTTTATGTCCCTATATAATCAAAGTAAAAGAAGAATGAGAGATGGGGGGAATAAATTGGTTATGACAATCCCAATAAACAGTAGTTAATGATCAATTATGCTACTAGATGCAAGTGTGTTACCATGACCAGAACTCATGGAGGATTCCACGTTATATATACCTGTGAACAACTCTTTTATTACACAGGTAATTCAACCCAGAGAGAATTTGTGCAGTGAAATTTCGAATTAAAGATTCAGGTAAACCCCCTCGTTCCGAGATATATTTCTTCAGTGAACCTGGTCGGATGTATTCCATGTATAGCAAAATGTGGCGTCCAATCTAATTACATGCATGTGTAGAAAAATGTATTCGATCAGGAAATTGTGTATATATATAGTTCCCTCATTAGCTTCAAGTAGGAGAGTACTTACTATTTTACTTCCATAATACTTTACAACGTTGGGATGTTCCAGTTGTCCGAGAATTTTGATTTCCTGAAAACACATATACACTTATGGTCATGTTTAATTTGATACAATGAACTGTGAGAATATAATCATTTTATTCACTTGTGGAGGATTATATAGGTCTACAAACAAATTGTAATAACATAAAAAAGACGTACATTCTTTAAAGATTCTGCCTTTGAAGGTTCGCGGATGTCTTTCAGTTCCTTTATTGCACAAACGTCTCCGGTTTCCCTGTCAGAAATGAAGAACACATATTTCTTACTAAGAAATAAAAACGATAAGATCAAAATGTCAGTTTACTCATATACCTGTGTCTTGCAACATACACAATCCCATATGCACCATCCCCAATAGGTTGCATTTTTTCCCATGGGCTATAACTGATAGCATGAGAGGTTGAATTAGCAGCAGACTCATCCCCTTCAATAACGCACTCAATGTTGCTAGCTTCTTCCATTTCATCTTCTTCCTGTGAAGCAACCATTACACAGCAAGTTGTTATAGTTTGTGTTATGGAAGAAAGATCAAATGCCTCAGAAACACAAAATAATTAATCCCGGTTTGTGTAAGAAAGAAGGGTAGAAATGGCACACCTCGTCCTGGTTGACCTCGTTTCCTGGGAAGAAGTAGAGAAACAGAGGTGGCAGCAGAAGATAAAGCAGTCGGATGACAGGAAGAAGAAGTTCAACCAGAATTATGGCTTCCATGATCCATTCAAAGAATGGCATTTGTGAAGCTGCGAAACCTGTTAACAAGTGGAAAACAGCAAGAACAATTACGAGAAGCTTGTTTGAGGCAAACCAATCGGAAGTGTCAATATTGGGTCTCCTTATTTCCAAGTAGAGACGAAATTGAGGCCTCATTATTGTGCCCCGTAAAAGCACTGCAATCAAGGAAACAAGAGCTCCTCCTATCACCACAAGTTTTGCAGCCATGGTGGCTTCCATGAATGAGGCCAGGCGAGCTTTGAGATGTGAATTTCCCCACACAGTACTCTCTCTCAAACCCAAAATCGACTCAGATCTATCAGTTGCAACTTCTTGCTTCCCGGCCATGCCTGCATCGTGCTCCATGAGAGAAGCCGGAGAAATTTTATCCGGCATGGATCTGGAAACAGTCGGAGTTGAGGTCATCCCCAATAGATCTGCAAATTAGAATAAATTATGGATTATATGATCTGTTAGAAGATCATTTAATCTTCTCAATAAGTGAATTACAATTACTATTAACAAGAATGTACTGACCGCTATTTGCCTTTGTCCAGTTGCCAATGAGTCAATCTATTTGACCACCAATTATCTAATATATTTGAAAGGGATCGCCCAATTTCTTCTTTTCTAAAAGCAAAAGAAGTAATATCAGTTACCGTTTTGTTTGTAAGCAGCAGCAATGGTAGTTTCTGAATGTGAGAGCTTTTGGGATGAATCATTCTTCTTCTGGGTCAACATGTCGGCGGATAGAGTACGTCGCAGGAAGGAGTAGGAGGAGGAAGAAGAAGCTCCGTTCCTCACAGTCAGAGCTCGGCTCAGAATAGTGACTCGCTTCCGCAGGAGCTCAGTGTCTTCATCACCAGAGACTAGGACATTAAGCCTTGAGCAGATATGCCCAATAATCCAACTACTTATCTGCATACAAAGAAAGACCAAAACTTGATCAGAAAAATGCCAAAATAGAGGCAAAAACCAGAAACCCAAGATGCAGGCGCCCACTGCAAGCAGAATATATAATATCAACGTTTATATTCTCAGAAACCAGCCAAATGTCTTGGAGCAAAAGCTCACTACGGGAAAAAGAAGCAATTCTGCAGAGAAGGAAGAAGAAGACGTCACTGAAGAAAGGTGGGTACAGCAGAAAGAATCAAGAGAGAATTCAATGAGAGAGGGAGAGAGAATCCAAAATCATTCACACTCTCTGCCTCTTTATGATTCCTCGTATTCCCCAAGCTTCCACATTTGGAAAGGACAAATGGAACCCAAAAAAAAAAAAAATTAAAGAAGAAACCCAGGGAGAAGGTCAGAGAAATTTGCCTGGAGAGAGACCACACTGTGAGTGCGAGTTGCAGAGGAGGGAAGAAGCAAGTGGTTGGATTGGGAATGAGTTGGATTGACCCATAATGTAGTGGTGAAGGCTAGAAAATAAGGAGAGAAAAACATGAAGACTGCAAAATGAGAGAAAACCAGAGGGCCACAGAAGTAAGTCGCCATGTTTGACTGAAGCTGCTGATCACTAGCTTCGACAACATTGATCTCTTTATTTTACGGAATTGACTCACTTGACATTCAGGGAATGCCATAATAGTCATCCTTTCGAAAATATTGGGGATGAAATTAGGTTATTTGTCCCTAAGAATTGGGGGATCTAAGCGCCATGGAGCTTAAGCATTGTAATTTGCAATCATAGTGGAGTTTATTTACCGTCAAATACACTCATAATTAATTATGCAGTACTAGCCATGTTAGACCCATCGCTTGTTTTTATTTGATGTTCTCTGACTTGATTGTTTTGCTCTCTCTTAATGGCTTTCGTTGACCTTTTGAATTCAACAAGGAAAGTATAAGATATTTTCAAAACGAAAAGATATATTTTTGAAAAGCCAAAGTCCTAAAAAATGAAGCATTTTTATTTATTAAAAACTGTGTACAGAGTTAAAATACTAAAAATAACTAAAATCATATCTTTATAATATACAAAGCCACTGTATAACTAACTGTCACTTAACAAAGAGATGGTTCAAGAAAACCCTATATTTCAATATGAAGCATTCAATTTATTTTTTTTAATATATTTTGAACAATTTTTTTTAGTTTAATAGATATAAATTTAAAATAAAAAATAATCTTATAATGAAGGACATTTTTATTAAAATACTATAAACAGTGAAAAATTACCTAAATACTACGCGGTAAAAAAAATATTTACAAAAATACTATAGTAAAAATCACTCATGCTGAGAACCCTATATTTTAATATGGAGGCAATCATATTCAAAGTATTGTCAGACACTAAATGTGAGTATTTTTCTTAGTAGGAATTCAAATCGTAGTTTATCACGTTATAAGGAATTAGTCTTTTGTGATAGACTCAATCCTTATTAATAAGATACACTCATTTTGAGGATGAGTGAGTTTACTAGCCAGACTAAACTGGTTAGATACTTAGATTCAACTACAAACCCACGAACTAATCATTTAGTCGGGCTGATCAGCCCTTGTAGACAGGAATCTTGACCCAGACCATTCTAAAAGTAGCCCATTTAACTTCCTAATTTGGTGGGTCAGCCTAGTTGTTTCCTTTTTTAAAAAAAAAGTTGCTTCGATAAAAAATGTTTTCTTTTTCTTAACTACTCCTTTTGGTCCTTTTTATTAAAAAAAAAAAAGTTGAATTGCCTTGAGGCTTACTACAAGATTATAATTAGAGTTTTCTGAATATTTAATGGGTTTTTATCATTTTTACTCCTGATTAATTTTATACATTGTATTAATTATAAAGTTAGCAACTTGACAAACTGCATTTTTTTTCATACTTTTCTGATTATTGCTCTATTTGTCTCTTTTATGTTACCCTTATAAATAAGGGCATACTTTAAAAAATATATATTATTTTATTACATGTATATTACTTTTAATTAATTTTAACTGTTTTTTTAAATCATTCAATTATCATGCTCTTTGAAGAAAAGGACTAGGGGGAGTATGAATAATTATTAGTTTAGTGATTAAAGAATTCTAATTAACCTTACCCAAAAAAATAATTGAAGACTAGAATATGTAGTCATATATTTATTTGAATATTAAATTATGGTTTATTTTTGGATGATATGATGACAATTTAAATTATTTTTAAATTTTTTAGTTTTATTAATTAGATTCTGATTTGACCTATTAACTCTTAAGCTACTGCCTTGATTGGCTTAGCGTTTATTCCAGTTTTTAGAGCAAGGTATTTAATTACAGTATTATATATAATGACCATGAAATGACAAAACAATTATTTAAATGACGTGTATTTTTTATTGCCTTCTGTGGTGTAGCTCATGATAGCTGTTTGGTTTGATGTGGTACTCGGATCATAATATGCTGTACTTCTTGACAATTTATGCATATCGCTCGTGCTCCACATTTACATGTTGGTATATAGACTTAATCATTTTCATTTATTATTTAACATGTGAATGTCTAATCAATAGGGCGCATCACATGTCATCATCATAGTATGAATTTATTTATCGTTAATAATGACGAATATTCATTAAGATTAAGCATAAAAATGCTTATAGATTATTTGGCAATAAAGTCATCACATGACATTAATGAAATTTGAATTGTGACCGTATGAGTTGCTTGTTGGCATATTTATTTTAGCTTAATGTTGTCTAAAAATTAAGTGATTTGTTTTGTTCATTTGCTTTTATGTCCGTTGTAAATTAAGGATTATATGAGTATTGGGTCAAAATTCCTTTTAACTCATAATTGACTCACCAGATGGTAATTTTATAATTTCTGTCAAAAGAACAAAAAAAAAAGGTGGTAAACACATAACTTAGTGCAAAGAGTTACTAATTAAACTCGTCTCCATTATCATTCTTCTTATGATTCCAGCAATTTCTGCCCTAACCATTGAAATGAATAGGAACTAATTAATCTTCATCGTTTAATTGAAAAATTAAATAGTTTTAAGAAAATCTTTATTTTCCTGCCATTTCTTTTTCAACCATTTAGTTTTATTTACTTTTTTTAATTTAAAGTACAAAAGCTAAAAACTGATATTAAAAACGCAACCTTTCATTTCCTTAAAATATAAAATGTTTGACTAGTTTTATTTAGAATTAATATAAATTTTAGTCCTTGAAATTTATTCTCATTTTGATTTTAATCCCTCAAATTTAAAACTATAGGTTTTAGTCCAATATTAATCCTTATAATTTTGTAAAAATTTAGACCATTTTGCTCCTTACGGAACTAAAACCTATGATATAGAACTTGAAATATTAAAATTAAAATTAGCACAAATTTAAAAAACTAAAAATTATATTAATTTTTTTATTTATTATATAGATATGGTTGTTGAGAGATGACTTTGAATGATGGGACCCTCGAGACTTTTCTATCATGAAAGGACATAGTGCCTGATTGGAGCCAAGTTTGAGCTTTTATTAAGTGACTTTTAAGTGGTTTTTGGCTTTTAACATGTTTGAGTGTGTTTAAAAGAGTTTTAAAAATTAAGAGCTTATACTAAAATCACATACTTAAGTCAAAAGCTAAAAATTAAAGCTTATAGAGTTGGAAAAGTGGAGAGAGAAAGACAAAATGTGGGTCTCATTTTTTTTACTCAAACAAACTTATTTTTATTCAATTATAATTCAAACAATTTTTTACCAATCTCACTTTTACAAATTAATTTTTTTAAACTTTAATCCAAATACAATTCACCTTATCCAATTTAACTTTTATCTAATCTTACTTTTCTGAAAGTCAGATTAAAAATAAGCTGTTTTTTCTACTGTCAATCCAAACGGACCCATAATTAGTTTGTCTTTTCCCACTATGAATTTAACCTTGGTTTCCATGGTGGTTCCTAAACTGAAATTAGGAAAAATTATTTCCAAAAAAAAAAAGAATGTGTTTATCAAAAAAATTTATAACAAGTGATAATTTTCTGTATTAAAACTTATTATTACATATTACGTATTTATTTGTAAAACTTTTTGATAATTACATTTGGTATTTCTCAAGGTATTGGACAAAACTCTATTCAACCATGTTTTTGGTTGACTTTTGCAGCATCAAAAGCTCAAATCAATCTCCTTGTGTGTTGGCCTCATTATATACTTATATAATAGCGTTATATATTTATATAATACTCTTCCAGTCCTAAATATAAAATTTTTATACTAATATATATATATAAAAGAGTCATATATTTAGGACCGGAAAAGCAATATTCTTTAGTCAAACAGATTGTGTTGGATTTGAATTGGGACCACATACATTTAAGTCAGTAATATAATAGTTTTCATTTGTTTCTGATCATTATATTTTTCTGTGTGGCATTGTATCAAGTGAGGTATCTCGACAGCTACGAGCCTTCGTTTTGGCGCGTTTTGAAAAAGGAGTTAATATGCAAATTTGTTACAGTTTTCAATCAGAAGTGTTGGATACTTGAATTTTTTTTGTGTAAATTTGGTCCAAAAGTTGAAAAACATAGCAGTATTGCACCCTAGTAATAAAATTGTGACGTTAAACGTTAACAGTTTTAGCGGTAAAGAATAATATTATCATGATTTTAAATTTTTGAGACAAATTTGCACTTCAAAAAAACTTTTAGGTGGCTGATACCCCTTAGTAAAAACTTTCAGGGTATAAAAATAAACAAAACAACTGAAGCCTTCACAAAAGGCTAAGTTTGTGCATTCTTCCATCAGCAAGCTTAGTTGTTTGTGCTCTTACAAAGGAATGGTCTAGTAATGCTGCAGCAGATAGCCGGAGTTCTTGTGAAGCAGAGTTCCAGAAAATCTTTACCCTCTTGGCATAACCCTTCTGGTATGGGCGGATGTTGCTGTTCAACACAAACTTTATAGAAGGCCTGCACCTGCTTAGTAAATGAATTTGTTCTGGTTATATAATTAATCAATTAATTAATAAATGAAAGCTCCATATATGGGATATAATTCCAAGATTATTTTGATGAAAAAATATACCCAAATTTCTCACTTGTCCTTGCATTTAACCAAGGCACTCCTTCATTAACGCCAGACCTAAAGATTAGCTAGTCGTTTGAGTGCATTATTATATGCTTTGTCTACTGTTCTAAGATTGTAAGTGTTATGTTTGTGCTGGGTAAAGCAACAATAAAGAGAATTTAAGTTTACATGCAAATAGAGAAGTCATATATATTATCCAATGCAACGTTAGCTCTGTGCGCGCGCGCGCGCGCGCGCATATATGTATAGGAGTGTAGAAGTGTTTACCGGCTCAAAACCAGGCCAAGGACGCTTCCCTGAGAACATTTTAATGATTACACAACCCAAACTCCATATATCAGCAGCAGAAGCTTCACGCGAGCTCTTATATTCTATTTTTCGAAGAACCTTCATGTACGAGGAACAAGTTTATTAAAACATACTACTTTATAACATATAATGTAGAGTATGAAAATATATACCTCTAGGGCTGCATAATATGGAGTTCCTGACTTTGAGTGCTTGCCCACGGATTCTGCTAGCTATTGAACATAGAAAAGCCAGTTAAGTTAATGATTTGACTCTTGGGAGCATCATAGCAATGCCAAGGGTTAAGTACTAATTCATTTTGAATATAAGATTCAATCGACTAATTTGAAAATATTAAAAAAGTTAAATAAATTTTTTAAAGTATTATATTTGTTGTTTTCTTCAACCTAATTTGCCCAACTTAAAAACTGATATATAATCTAACAATACACATAAGTATTTTAGAGAGATCATGTAAGATATGCTATAATTAATTAGTTTTTTATCTTCCCCAATTTTTTCAAATCAGTAAATTAGATTGTATATTAATAATTGAAAGTAGTATTGTGGGACACACGCCTGATCCTAAACATGAAACATCATCTTAAATTACTGGAGATATGAAGCCTCATGTTCAAAAATCAACGGCATTGACGTGAATACATGTGGTACAAGGGATCCAAGAACTTACATGCTTGGCCAAACCAAAGCTAATCAGCTTTACTATGTTGTTAGAATAAACAAGTAGATTGTCTGGCTTTATGTCCCTATGTAATCATACATACAAAAATAAAGAAAGAATGAGAGGTTGGGGGAATAAATTAATTAAGGTAATCCCAACATTAGTTGAAAATTAGTTATCCTACAAGATGTGTGTTACAAGGACCAAAACTCACGCAGTATTCCATGTAATAAGTATGGGAACATACCTATGAACAACTCTTTTATTATACAGGCAATCCAACCCAGAGAGAATTTGTTCAGTGAAATGTCGAATTAAAGGTCCATGTAAAACGCCTAGTTCCAAGATATATTTCTTCAGTGAACCTAGTTGGATGTATAGAGAAATGTAGCGTCCAACCTGCTCATTGCATGAACCAATAAGTGATCAATTAATTGTGCATATAGTTCCCTCATCAACTTCAATGAGGAGAATACTTACAATTTCATTTCCATAACACTTCACAGTGTTTGGATTTTCCAATTGACTGAGAATTTTGATTCCCTGAAAAAACAGACACACTTGTTACACCAACTTGTCACAGGAATTCCACTCCATGGGGAAAAGAATTCATAAAATTGGAATGATAGCTTTTATTGTATTTTAGTTTGTGCTATCTAGGAAAGATTAAACGCCTCAGAAACATAAAAATAATTAATCCTTGTTTGTATAAGAAAGAAAGCCAGGAATGGCACACCTCTTCCTGGGTGACCTCCTTTCCTGGGAAGAAGTAGAGAAACAGAGGTGGCAGGAGAAGGTAAAGCAGTCGGACGAGACGAATAAGAAGTTCAACCAGAATTATGGCGTTCATGATCCTTTCAAAGAATGGCATTTGTGAAGTTGGGGGACTTATTGACAACTGGAAAACAGCGAAAAGCTTTATTGAGACAAACCAGTGGGAGGCGTCAACGTAGAGACGAAATTGAAGCCTTATTATTGTGCCCCGTAAAAGCACCGCCATCACGGAAACAAGAGCTCCTCCCACCACCACAAGTTTTGCAGCCGTGCCGGCTTCCATGAGTGAGGCTACACGAGCTCTGAGATGTGGACAATTTCCCCGTACAGTACTCTTTCTCAAACCCAAAATCGATTCAGATCTATCAGTTGCATCTTCTAGCTTCTGGGCCATGTCTGCATCATGATTGACTACCATTGGTCTTTGTCCCGTTGCCAACAAGTCAATCTATTTGACTATATTTGAAAGGGATCACCTAATGTCTTCTTTTTCTAAAAGCAAAAGAAGCAACATTAGTTGCCGTTTTTCCCACAAGCAGCAGCAATGGTGGCTTCTGAATATGAGAGCTTTTGGGATGAATCATTCTTCTTCTGGGCGAACATGTCTACGGATAGAGTAGGTTGCAGGAAGAAAGGAAGAAGAAGACGCCCCCAATAATCAAACTACTTATCTGCATATAGAGAAGGAAAGACCAAAACGTGATCAAAAGAACGCCAAAGAGGTGTTTTTCATGTATTTGTTTCGTAAACCATAAAAGTAATTTTAAAATTATAGTTTGGTTTTCATTAAAAAAAAAAAGAAACCCGGGGAACAGGTCAGCTAAATTTACCTGGAGAGAGAC
The DNA here is from genome assembly GCF_004799145.2 of Neltuma alba. Classification (NCBI taxonomy): domain Eukaryota; kingdom Viridiplantae; phylum Streptophyta; class Magnoliopsida; order Fabales; family Fabaceae; genus Neltuma; species Neltuma alba. The sequence goes on along the minus strand of NW_021636165.1, from coordinate 292,270 downwards.
CACACCGTGAGTGCAAGTTGCAGAGGAGGGAAGAAGCAAGCGGTTGGGTGGGGAATGAGTTGGATTTACTGATAATATAGGGTTCAAGACTGGAGAGAAAAACAGAGTCAGCCAATGTCGTCTCCTGACCACAGAAGTCAGTCGCCATGTTTGACTGAAGGGTTTTTTTTTTTTTTTGGGGGGCCAGCGTTTGACTGAAGTTTTTGATCATTACCTTCTAGAAGATTGATCTCTTTGTTTCATGGAACTAGCACCAACCCCCGGGCATGACATTTCATTAACCAAAAAAAAAAAAACCAACTGTTATTTGAAACAAAACATCAACTATCATACTTATATTAGATTAAGCGAGTGTTTGGATGGAAAAGAGCGAGTGGTTGGATTGGGAATGAGTTGGATTTACCAATAATACAGTGATGAAGACTGCAAAATAAGGAGAGACAAACACGGTCAGCAAATAAACTGGCCACACAAGTCATCAGTCGCAATGTTTGACTGAAGTTTTTTATCTTTACCTTGCAGAGCATTGATCTCTTTATTTTATAGCATTGATTAATCATATAAAAACTAGATAATTAATTTAAGGATTATTACAAATATGCATGTTCTTAAACTATTCTCTTCAATCATAAGTATTAAATAATTAGAATTGTCCATTGGTGAGAATCTCTTAGAATTAATAGAGATATTTCGAGAAAAGATGATATAAAAATAAATTGACATCTTATATTTATAATCAAATTTAATCCTAACTGAATCATGTATTAAGGACCGAGGTAATAATTAACATGACGTTTAGGGCATGTCAGAATAGTCATCCTTTTGAAAATACTGGGAATGAAATCAGGTTATTTGTCCCAAAGGAATTGGCCGATCTTAAACTAGTGCCCCGGGGATAAAGTATCATAAAGGGTCCGGACGGACTAAAATTGTATTTGCAAGGATTGATACGTAGAAGTTAGATACTAACGATTAAAATTATAAGTAAAATTAAATTTGTGACCTCTTCTTTATAAAAATATTTTTCTAGCACTGGAGTATGAGGTTATTAGCTTTTTCTTGACATCATATAATGTGATTACCACCTGTGCTCAATCAATACTACTCATCAATTTAAATTGTTCATTAATAGCCAGCCATTTCTTTTAATTTACTATGTAATATGTGATTTTTAATCAATGTGGAATTCATTCATTGTTAAGTACTACGGCTGATCTTTAATATGATTGAGTATTCAACTTGGCTCTAAATATAATATTTCAATCTACTTTAATTCTCTCTAACATTTATCTATTTTGTCATCAAGTAATAATACACATTGTTAATAAAAATATTTTATAAAAAATAATATTTATTGATAAAGAATTATTAACTAAACTAATTTTTTTAATACCTATAAATTAGTTGTATAATTTTTATATTACTGATCAGAGAGAGGCAGAACAATCATAAATAATTATCCAATAGCCATTTTAGACCTCTCATTTGTTTTCATCTGATGTTCTCTGACTTGACTGCTTTGCTTTCGTTTACTTAGAGGCAAGGAAAGTATCAGAGCATTTTCCCACAACGAAAAGAGATATTTTTAAGAAAAAAATTCTTAAAAAATACTTTTAAATTTTAAAATTTCACATCAGCTTAGTTCGCTACACTTTAATAATAATTAATAACATTTGAAAAACAAATAATAACACATTTTTGTGGTTATTTCTAATTTAAAATTTTGGTATTTTAAATTTATTTTTTTGGGTTTTTCTTATTTTTTAAAAGCCATGTCATAAAAATCAATGTATACTAAAAATAACTAAAATCATATCTTTATAATACTACTTTTAGTCCTTAATATAAGAACTACTTGACTAATTAAAGTAGATTAAGAAAATTAGCTAGCTTAGTTGTTTGTAATAACTATGTTGATTTCCTTAAAATATTTTTACTAATCAAATGTATTGTCTATAATTATTATTTGATAAGACTTTTAATATATACAACTACTATAATGACTCTCTTGAAAAAAAAAAGCTAAATAACATTTAAAATCAAACTAAAAGTTAAACTAGTTATTATATTAAGAATAAAATAAAGCTACTGTAAAACTAATTATCACTTGGTAAAACAAAGAGATGGTTCAAGGGTATTACCCGGAAAAAAAAACACAAACAAACAGAACAGAACAGAGATATGGTTCAAAGAAAGCTTTGAGTCTTCGTCTTGGAGCGTTAGCCGCACTCTCCATATTGAATTCAAAGCCAGCAACTAACGAAGGAACTGAACAGTGTTTTATCCTTTGACCAACCAAAAAAAAAAAAAAAGAACAGTGTTTTATCCATTCTTTTATTTACACGTTATTTTGATAAATAAATATCTCCCAAAATTTTTGAGAGGAAGGATTAACATTTAATACGTTTTTTTTTTCAATTTTAACCTTATTTACTTATCCTCTCTTTTATCACACTCCTTCTTATAACATTTTGTTCATAGTTTCTCTTTTATTTTTTTTTCTCATTTATTATAAGAATATATTTATTGCTTTTAAATAATTTTTCAATATACGTAAATTTATTATTTGTAATTTATAGGGTTAATATAATCTTTGGTTTATTAAGTTTGTCTTCGTTTTGGTTTTGATTCCTCAAGTTTTAAACTATAAGTTTTGGATCTTGAAAGAACAAAATAATCTAAGTTTTTATTACATTATAAGGACTAATGTCATGAATGAAAAGAAAGCTAAGAGACCAAAATCTATAATTTGAAATTTGAGATCAAAACCAAAATTAGGAAATCAAAATTTGAATTAATCCAAGTTTATGAAAAAAAAATCACAGAAAATAAACTTCTAAACTGCCGGAGAAAGTAAATTTTTAGACTTATAACAAGGGAAACAAAAGAATATCATTTTTACTTTTAAATTTTTTTTTGCCAAAATTCTTACTTCTAAATTTCACACCAACTTTTAAATTCTTACTTTATTTTATTTATAAATATCGTTTTGCTTTGACCCAAAAAAAACAGTTAGAAAGTGCAATACTTCCATACCACAAGTGAGATTCCACATTTCAGTGCATCCTTATTTTTAATTCAACTATTCTTTCAAAGGTCATCATTCTAAAGGCAACACAGTCTATATAGCTGTTTTTGGTGTCTTGACTTTTCAAACCTGTGAAATTGATATACTACTTTTGATCCTAATTATAAGAGCTAGTTGATTAATTTGAGGAGATTAAGAAAATAAATTAAATTAGTTATTTGTAATACATAGGTGTTGTCTTTCCTAAAATATCTTTGCTAATAAAGTATATTGGTTAGAATTACCCTTATTACAAGGATTACCTTAAAAAAATACATAAATATGAGAGACAAAATAGATTAGGATCTTATATTTAGGATCAAAATAAAAGTCAAACAAAGTATTATATTAAGGACTGGAAGTAGTATACAAATAAACTCTTCCTCCACGTCACTTATGAATTGTAACCTTACTTTATTTTATTTATAAATATCATTTTGCTTTAACCTAAAAAAAAAGTTAGAAAGTGCAATACTTCCATGCCCCAAGTGAGATTCCACATTTCAGTGCATCCCTATTTTTAATTCAACTATTCTTTCAAAGGTCATCATTCTAAAGGCAACACAGTCTATATAGCTGTTTTTGGTGTCTTGACTTTTCAAACCTATGAAATCGATATATTACTTTTGGTCTTAATTATAAGAGCTAGTTGATTAATTTGAAGAGATTAAAAAAATAAATTAAGTTAGTTATTTGTAATACATAGGTGTTGTCTTTCCTAAAATATCTTTGCTAATAAAGTATATTGATTAGAATTACCCTTATTACAAAGACTACCTTGAAAAAAATACATAAATATGATAGACAAAATAGATTAGGATCTTATATTTAAGACCAAAATGAAAGTCAAACAAGGTATTATATTAAGGACAGGAAGTAATATACAAATAAACTCTTCCTCCACGTCACTTATGAATTGTAAACTTACTTTATTTTATTTATAAATATCATTTTGCTTTAACCTAAAAAGAAGTTAGAAAGTCCCCTGGTCAAAAAAAATAAAAAGAAGTTAGAAAGTGCAATACTTCCATGCCACAAGTGAGATTCCACATTTCAGTGTATCCCTATTTTTAATTCAACTATTCTTTCAAAGGTCATCATATATTCTAAAGGCAACACAGTCTACGTAGCTCTTTTTGGTGTCTTGACTTTTCAAACCTGTGAAATCGATATATATATATATATATATATATAAACTCTTCCTCCACGTCACTTATGAATTGTAACCTTACTTTATTTTATTTATAAATATCATTTTGCTTTGACCTTAAAAAAAAAAGGTTAGAAAGTGCAATACTTCCATACCACAAGTGAGATTCCATATTTCAGTGTATCCTTATTTTTAATTCAACTATTCTTTCAAAGGTCATCATTCTAAAGGCAACACAGTCTACATAGCTCTTTTTTGGTGTCTTGACTTTTCAAAACTGTGAAATCGATATATATAAATAAACTCTTCCTCCACGTCACTTTTAAAAATAGTTAACATTGACTCTGTGAAGTTATGTATTTGTTGAATAATTCATGATTATTATTGATGGAAAGGCCTAGAGGACCATTACATTGTGTGTATCAATTAGGAGTGGAAACAAGCCAGCCGGCTTGTCAGGAGCCTATGACCTGACTTGCATTTGGTCTAGCTTGGTCTGACCTGTTTTTTAAAAGAGACTAGGCTCAGGCCTGTTTAAAAGCCTGTTAACTAAACAGGCCAGGCTTAGGGTTTCTAAAAAGCCTGTTAGGCCAGCCTGAACTTGTTAAAAATTTATAATTATAATATATGAAAAAATTAGTTAATAGTATGTGCCCTTTTAATTTATTTTTTAATTTTAATATATAGTTAATAGTTTAATCATTTCTTAGATTTTGAAGTTTAGTTGACAAGTAAAAATACAAATATAATTTAAAATAATAATATCAATAAATAATGTGATCTCTAAATCTTAAAAAATATAAATAAAATAGGAAAGAAAAATTTTGTTCCAAGAATGATAAATTAATTAACTTATATATTATGTTAATTAAATTATGATACATTCTTTATTCATTGCAAAATTAATAGTTTTTCTCTCTTTATTTATTTGTCTTAATTTTAATTTTTTGTGTGCACTTAGACGTAGTCTTGTTTCAAATTTTGACATACAATTACAACTAATTTTCAATAATATCCTTGTAAATTATAATTAAGATTTAAAATAGTACTTATGATATTAAAATTTAAATAAAAGACAAGACTAAAAAATTAATTATTATGTACGCTTTTTTTAATCTTAGTTTTTTTAAAAATATATATATAACTGTAATTTGAATTTTTTAAAAATACAGGTTTTTTAACAAGCTTTAGGCCAAGTTAGGCCTTTATACATGCCAGGCTCAAGCTGAAAAGTAGCTTGTAACAGGCTACAGGCCAGGCTCAGACTAATAGGCCACAAAACTTGCCTAGCCTGTTAAGAGCAAGGCCTAGCCTGGCCTGGTCTATTTCCATCTTTAGTATCGGTGTATAACACATATAAATATTGACTCCTTGGGCCGAGGCCCAATACAAGAAAGGAAGACTTCTGGGTAAAAGAACATCTAACACAAATATCAACCAAAAAACCAATTGAGATTGAGTCTAGCGAAAGGGGTTAGTTTGGTGAACCAAGGTTCGAATTTCTATTGGTAGAGGTGTCCACATTTAGTGCCGACAGTGTTTCGAATAGGATTGCCTCCAATAGAAGGATACCTTTGTTTTAGCCAAAAAAAAATATCAACCAAAATAATACAAGAAAATAAATCCTCTTAACAGATTCCACAGTTAAATTATTGTTCAAAGTCATCATAAATGATATATGGTTTGCAATTGAGATTTTCGGGCTTTATGTCTTATGGCTCAATTATGTGACTGCGTAAAACATTGTTTTAATAGGCTTTGAAATCCGGTCAAATAAAAGGCATTGCAAATGTTGATTGTGCTTGCCTTTTTTAAGTATATAAAAAAAATAAAAACTAGAAAAATCATTTCTTTAAGGTTGTTGAAAACTACTATTTTTTAAATTATAAATAAGTTTCTTTTAAAAACAAAGTCTTAGCCCCATCTTTTATTATTCACTATAATTTTAATTGAATTTTTACTTCATAACCTTCTTTTCTTTATTTTAAATACAAGACAATAATTATTGTTAAAAATAAGATATTTTCTTTCTTTTTTTACCAGCAAATAAGATATTTCCTCTTTCCTAAATTTTTAAAACATTTATATAAATAATTTTTTTGAGTTGTTAAAGATTATTTTTCAAAATTTTCCATATCCTTATAAGTTTTTTGTAAAAACAAAATATTAGCACAATTTTTTATCTTTTCGTATAATGTTTTAAAATTTTTATTATGCAGCTTTCTCTTTATTTTTTAAATTATTCCACATCCTTAAAAGTTTCATCTAGAAACAAAATCTTAATACAATCTTTCAAAGATATTTTTCACAAATTCTATTGTGAAAAATAAAATAATACAAAATTTGGACAAAAAAGCTCTAACCCTCTTTCAGATTTCATTATACAGTTTGAAATGAGAGAGAATAGAAGATATAATGCCTAATGAAATTTGTGCATGAATATCTTTATGAGACTTGTTCAAAAATAAGATCTTAGAAATATAAATTTTATTTTTTAAATTTATTTATTCTATTTTAAATAAATCACAAAAATTATGGACATTGGAGGAAAATAAACCCTGGCCCTTTTCAATTTGACAAGAGGCGGGAGAAAAAAAAGAAACGCATGTTGTGAAGCAATGGAGAGGAAAGAAGCGCAAGAGGAGAGATAACAGAGTGAAGCGAGAACCACATAAGGCTAAATTGCAAGTGGTGCAGTAACAAACAGATGGAGAAGAGACCAATATTATTTAAGTGCATCATAATTAAATCAGTGAGGTTTACTTGCCTCATTGAGAAGCATCCAAATCAGAACCATCAAAATAAAAAGCAAAGAAAATTTATAATAATAAAACTATTGTAAATTTAAATAAAGTAAATTCACCTCATTGAAGTTTACTCATTTCCGTATGACATGTAAAAGCAGCTTGTCCTCTCAATTTCCCAAGTAAAGCCATGAGATTCATTAAATTGCCCAAATAGCATCTACTATCAACAAATCCAAAATAAAATCATGCTAATAGACTTCTCTTGCCTCAGTAATTATAGTTACCCCTTACCATGAGCCTCCCTTATCATTAGGTAATCTAACTCTGGTCCTTAATATAAGAGTTAGTTGGCTAATTTGAATAGATTAAGAAAAGGAACTAGTTAAGTTAGTTATTTATAATAAATAGGTATTGTCTTTCTTAAAATATCCTTACTAATCAAATGTATTGGTTGTAACTACCATTATTATAAGGACTATTTTAGAAAAAAAAAAGGTTAAATATGAGAGATAAAGTAGATTGAGTTATTATATTTAGAACCAAAATAAAAATCAAACAAACTCTTATATTAAGGACGGGAGGTGGTAGTTACCTTTTACACATAAATAGCAATGACCATTTTGTTTTCTTATTATTCACCCTACATAATGTGTGCTATAATATTTTTATATCTTTGAAATGCTCAAAGTATTGGCTACAATTAATTTTTTAGTTTCAATAATTTTATAAGTTTGTTCCTTGTGGGTAATTAATTTATTTGTTTTGGTTGTTTCAACTTCTTTTAGGATTACTTTTCCTACGTGTTTATATTGTTTTCTTAATATTTTTAAATTAGTTTTGAGTACATTATGATTTATGTTGAATCAGCCCTCTAACAATTAATATTATTTGAAAATAAATATTTAAAAATATGGATTCATTATGATATTTCCAAGTGAAAACCTACGCAGTTTGATTGTACACCTATTTTATAGTAACTACATGAGTTGTTTGAGTAAAAATGATTCCAAAAGGCTAAGTTTTCGCGATGGTTTGGAACCTCTCTTCTTTCTTCTTTTTTTTTTTTTTAACCATTGGATTAATACTTTAACAGTTCAGATTTAAATCTTTTTAAAATTATTATTAATTATAAAGCTAAATAATAAACTACAAAGTCTATCAAAATTTAATTATAATGGTTTGCAAATGTACTAAATATTTTTAAAATTATTTTTATAAATAGTTTATAAAAATTAAAATATTACATGTTAAAATATGTTAATCTAATGGTTAGAAAAGAAAGAGGACGAGAGAGGATGGGAAGGGAAGAGGAGAGGTTCCGAGAGGGGGAAGGTAGCACCAGTTTAAATATTCTAAGACTGAACTTGTTCCACAATGTTCTTTTTTGATTTTGCTCCGGGGAACAGTTTTCCAACACAAGTTTAAACCAAGTTTTGAAAATTTATAAACATAAGGACAAAACTTAAGCATGCATGGTTTGGTTTTGTATAGGATTTGCCAGCAGTTTTTCCCATAAAAAATATCAACATATCGGTGAGTTTCAGCACCAAATAAAAAATCTCTCTCCCCCCCCCATATATATATATATATATATATATATATATAAAGTAGAAGTATGTCGAGATTGGAAGTTAATTCAGCCCTATATAACTTGGCAGAATAGCCGTAATCATCTATACTATCATAATTCTCTTCTCTTTCTTTCTCTATCTTTAGGATTTTCTTTCCTCTGTTGTGCCTTTTCTGCAAGTCTGTGCTTTCATGAAGACAAGAATGGATGTTGTAGTAATTCTGAAGCTGATAGCCGCTTGGCTGGATTTCTTTCGAAGCACAATTGGACAAACTCTTGACCCTCAGTCGACAAATCCATTGGTATTTCAGGATCTGGCTTGTTCCAACACACTTCTCGGTTGACCTGCCGCTGCATAAAATGATTCTATTTAATACTCCCTCCGTTCCTTATTATAAGAGACAAATAACCGAAGTACGTTGATCAAAAAAACAGTTAAAATTAGTTAAGAACAATTAATGTGTAAAAAGTATAATTTTTTTCCAAAAATGCCCTCATTAATAAGGAGAGAGAACATGAAAGAGAACAATTAAATTATTAAAAGAAAGAGAAGTGGGAGGGAGAGAGAGTGTGAGTTGGAAATAATAAATATGGGTAAAATAGTAAATCAATACAAAAAAGTAGAGACAACTTGTAAGTGTCTCTTATATATAGGAACATGCCATAAACATCAAATGTCTCTTATAATAAAGGACGGAGGGAGTAATAAGTTTAACTATAATTGAAACATCAGTTATTTACCACCCTACTTAGTGTATATATATTTGTCTGAATAGAAAATGAAAGACAGTAACTGTTGAGAAGTGTTATACCCAATCAAGATCAAGCCAAGGGCGCTTCCCTGTGAACATTTCAATGATTACACAACCCAAACTCCATATATCAGCGCTATAGGCTTCACCCGAGCTGCTATATTCTTGATTCTGAAGAGTCTGTATGAGAAACATGGTTTATTAATTAATTAATAGTTCTGGTAAATTATGATGATATATATATAAAGTATGAAAAATGCAGATACCTCTGGAGCTGCATAATGTGAAGTTCCCCACAAGGAGTCACTGCCCATAGATTCATGCCCCTGTTCAACACAGAAAAGCCCCTTAGCCTTGCTGACTCAGAGGGACTAAAAAGTGAAGAGGACAAAAACATTATTGTTGAATAAGTGAAGAGGAGGAAAGAAGTGTTAAAGGGATAAGGAAATATTAATACTCCTCCGGTCTTTATTATAAGACCCATTTAACTAATTTGATTAAATTAGGTAAGTTAGTTAATTATAAAAAATGTGGCACGATTTTCCTAAAACACCATAATCATCTTTCTTAATACCTCCTCTTTCTCTTCTACTTGATTATAGTTGAGGGAGTATTCATAAAGGTAATTTAGAGAAAATTGATAAATGAGAAATGGGTCTTATATTTAGGACCAAAACCAACTCAACAATTGGGCCCTATATTAAGGACCGGAGGAGTAATTTCATTATATAGAAAATAACTGTAACTGAGCTAATAGGCAAGGTTAATTTGTTTACTAGATGCAACAGGAGAGATATTCAAGTACTTACATGTTTAGCCAAACCAAAGTCAATAAGCTTTACAAAGCCATAAGAATCAACGAGAATGTTATCCGCCTTGATATCCCTATATAAGCATAAGAGCAAAGGGGAAAAAGTTGAATTACTTAAGATTAAAACAATACTCCCTCCGTTCCTTATTATAAGAGACAAATAACCGAAGTACGTTGATAAAAAAAACAGTTAAAATTAGTTAAGAACAATTAATGTGTAAAAAGTATAATTTTTTTCCAAAAATGCCCTCATTAATAAGGAGAGAGAGCATGAGAAAGAATAATTAAATTATTAAAAGAAAGAGAAGTGGGAGGGAGAGAGAGTGTGAGTTGGAGATAATAAATATGGGTAAAATAGTAAATCAACACAAAAAAGTAGAGACAACTTGTAAGTGTCTCTTATATATAGGAACATGCCATAAGCATCAAATGTCTCTTATAATAAGGAACGGAGGGAGTATATTTTATTACCAATTTGGCTGGACCATACGGTTGATGAGTATAATTAAGCGCAAATCACGACGAAATATTTGCATATCATTATAAACCAAGCAGTTGGAGGGAGATCGATGAACATACCAAAAATAGATAATACTTGCAGTTCCATGGAACTGATGCAGTATTGCACATAATACTACTGAGTACAGAGACAGGATTATGGAATGCATACCTGTGGACTATTCTTTTGCTGTGTAAGTAAGCCAACGCAGAGAGAATTTGGAAACTGATATCTTTAACTAAACGTTCGTGGAAAGCTCCGCGTTCACTGATGTATCTCGTCAGTGTCCCAGTTTCAACATATTCCATGAGTAGCCATATCTGGTTTCCAACCTAAACCGACATGTGTTAACTAGACACCGCACGCAAAATGTAAAAACTTATGGCTACTCAGTGCACAACTTACTCTTTCACTGCCATAATACTTTATAATATTCGGATGTTCCAGTTGGCTGAGAATTTCGTTTTCCTAAACACAAAAACACACTTTAGCCCGGTATGGTATGATGAAGTGTGTGAATTTTGTTTCGTTTTCTTTTAATGTATTTCTGTTATCGTCATTATCTACCAATAATTCTGTACCTTTTTTATGATCTTAAAGCGATAGCACAATCACTTTACCGTTCAGAAGCTACGCATGGCGTAATTTGTATTCTGTAAAGTTATATTAATGTTTGTTAGGCAAGTAAAAAGGATCATATGAATATAATAATGTGCCTTGTTCATTCCTTTGTCAATCCAGGCACAAATTCTTTTCTCTCTTTCTTCTATTCTATTTGAAAGACACCTTAAAATCTTTGACTTTCTGATTCTTCAAACAAACATTGTAATAAAAGACATACCTTAATGTTGTCAGGATTGTCAGGGTCTTTTAGTTTCTTTACTGCACTTAAGTGTCCAGTTTCTCTGTCATAAATGAAAAGCACAACACATTCGTGTTTTTTATGGCTACACAAGTGTCTACATAATTCATTAATTATTCACTAAGAAATGATGAAATGAAGAAAATAAGATCAAAATGTGAATCTAGTCTGAGAATTGTATACATACCTGTTACAGGCAACATGAACAGATGCGAATTCACCGTCGCCAATAGGGGGATCCCGTATTTCCCATTGGCTAAAAGCTGAGGTACAAGAAGAGACTGAACCAGAAGAATCATAATTGTTTTGATCAACCAACTCATCAGTGTTCAAAGAAACAGCTCCAACTTCGGCAGCCCTGGCAGCATCCTCTGTTTCCCATTGGCTAAAGTTGGTGGCAGAAGAGATTGAATTATTAGAAGAATCATAATCCTGTAGATGAACCAAGTCAGTGTTGAAAGAAGAGGCTCGGGTGAGGCTAATATTTTGTTCCAGTCCTTTGCCCTGCTTGATCATTGAGGCGGCCATTTTAGAACAAGTTCATAAAAGCATCTTCATTAGTAAAGTATATTTACCACTCAACAAATTGTCTACAACATATGTACTTTTTGGGACACAGTGAAGTCAAGTGCACGGGTTAATAGCAGCTAAGGAATATAATTGTTAAGAGAAGGGAACAAATGGCTCACCTTGGTTTTGTTGAATTTCACTCTTTCGGGGATAAACATATGGGTCAAGGCCAGAAGAACTAACTCCAGAGATAATGCAAGGAACAAGGTTTTGGAAAATGTGCGAACGATGGCGTAGAAAACAGTAATAGCTGCAGTGATGGGGAGGTTAGCAGATAGGAGAACCTTTTGTAGGTGACAGACGAGAGATACCTTTAATTTCGCCGGCCTATGCAACGACGGCATAAGACGGGAAAAATTTAATGCTCCAAGCAACATGACTATGTAAAACAGTTCACATGTCCCCTTTAGGCTTTCAAGCTGGAGCAGTAAATCAACACATAGTGCTGCCAGGAGGATGAAGGCGAAGTGGTCAGTAACTTGAACATCAATAGGATCCAGTGTTTCCCATTGGCTAGAGTCGGTGGTATAAGAGATTGAATTATTAGCAGCATCATTATTCTGTTGATGAAGCAACTCAGTGCTGAAAGAGGAGCCTTGGGTGGGGCTGATACCCCGTCTCAGTTTCCTTACCTGCTTGATCATTATTGAGGCAACACATATTTCAGAACAATTTCATAAAAGCATGTTCATTAGTAAAGCATATTGATGACTTAGCTCCTCAGCGAAGTCAATTGTGGGGGTTAATAGCAGCTAAGGGATGTAATTGTCATGGCTCTACGAGAAGGGAGGAAATGACACACCTCGGACACATATGTAATGAACCAGAGCAGAAATGCAGCAGCCAGAAGTAATTCAGCTTCTTGGGGTCGGGCAAATCCAGGAGTGGCGTTGAAAAAAACAGCAATAATGAGTAGAGTAATGGGGAGGTCATAGAATGGGAGGACCTCTCGCAGATAATAGAGGGGAGAGACCTTGTTTTGCCCCAATGTACACTGCATCAAACGCCAAATGTATGCTACTGCAAGCACTCTCACCATCTGAAACCGATCAGAAGTTCCTTGCCGTCTTCCAACCTCCATCGCCATGGCAGCACAGAGCGCTGCCAGCGAAAGAAAGTCGATCAAGTAATATGTAGCAAACAGCATCCCATGATGAGAAGGAGATAATCTCAACAAGCCTTCCCTAACAAGTGGATCCATCACTTGGGTAGCCACTGAATGAGATATGGGTATGTTTCTAAAGCAGTTCAGTGATTCTACTTTGTTCAAACCAAAAAAAACATCCTCTTCATTAGTCCATAAACAACTAGTCAACAAAGGAAGGCGCGGTTTATAAGTGAAATTTGACCTTAAAAGAAAAACAAAACTTCTGGATTCAGAAAAATTCTGTGCTTTTTTCAAAATAAAAAATGAAACCGTACAACTACGTCAACAAACAGGAGGCCTGTGAGATTTTTCTACTGCAATAATTGAATATAATGAAAGCATATTAAGTATATAAGGCTAAGTAGATAAATCTCATCCATAAATAAATAATTGGGTTAGATATAGAAAAGCAAGCTTTTATGAATTTTGCTTAAGTAATTTAATGTTCCACTGAGGTCAAAGTCAAAGATTAAAAGCTTCCTCCCCCGAATATACCGTAAGCCATGCAGATGTGGGCCAGATAATATGTGGAGTGAGGACTTTCGGCTTTGAGTGACCTTCTATCTCAACTCCCTCCCTCTTGTTCGGCTTTTCCCGCTTCCTTGAACTGTATTGATAATACTAGCTGCTGTTTCAGAGTTATTTAAAAAATTAAAAAAATTAGTTTAATTAGTTAATTATAATAAATATGTATTAACTTTTTTGAACTACCTTCTTTATTATGTATATTGAAATTATCCCATAAAATAAAATCTCTTACAATCAATCAATAGAGAATAATTTAGAGAAAGCATTATAAATTTAATAGACAAGTGAATTGAAATCTTATGCTTAATACCAAATTAAATTTTTAAGTAACTCTTATCATTAAAGACTAGAGTAGTACTACCTCGGTCCTTAATATAAGACCCTTGACTTTTATTTTGGTCCTAAATATAAAACTCCAATCCACTTTATCTCTTATTTATATTTTTTTTTTCTAAAGTAACCCTCTAACAATGATAATTCTAGTAATACACTTAATTGGCAAGGATATTTTAGAAAAGACAACACCTATTTAAGACAAATAACTAACTTACTTACTTCTTTAATCTCCTCAAATTAGTCAATTGGCTCTTATAATTAGACCGGAGTAGTATCATGATTTCCATGAGCGGGGGATGCTTATAAGTTTCCAGTCTTTTTTTTTTTTGGGAGGGGGGGGGTTTTGATGTAGTCCTATTCTCCAAATCAACCTCCCATGAAGTATTTGGATTAACTGATAAATGCATGTAAGTCATTACTCATTCCGTTCTCGTTACAAGTTTCAAATAACTAATTTACAGATAGTAAATTATCAATTAAAATTAGTTAAAAATAATAAATAAGTTAAAAATATATTTTTATTTTAAAAACAATAAATAGATCAGAAAGAGACTTTTATTTCTAAGCATACCCTTATAATAAATGAAAAAATGATGATAGAGAATATACAGAGAAATATGATAACAGGGAAATAATTAAGAACAACATTGAAAAAATATATTAAATGTTAAAAAAATTTTAATTAAAGCTTATAAAACGAACCACACCCTTTTTTCAAATTTAAAAGCTTATAAATAGGATCAGATGAAGTATAAAATACAAAATAATTAGTTTTTTGAAGAAAATAAAATGATGAAGTAAATTTCTTGCATCTATGTATAATCCGTAATATAATTTATTTTTATTTTATTTAAATTCATGTGTCAAAATTAATCCAAATATATAGTAAATGAAAGCCGCATTATTAGTTACTAACATTTCTCAAAAAAATTATTAAATACTAACATTATTTCTCTTACAAATTCAAACATTATGAGTATAGGGGGCTAATAATTATAATTAGAAACTATCAAAATTTAATAGAGAAGTTATAACGACTCCAATGAAAATAAGATAAAATTATAGGATCTTGTATGTTAATTTTGCTTTGTTTTAAATAGATAGATCTCCCATAATATTGAACTTTAAGAGAGGATTAAACCCTTCCCAACTAAGTTTGCCGACCTACAAGTGTTTGGGATGGACAGATTTTGATTTTACTTTAATTAGTAAATTTAACATTTACTTACTTTTCATAAAGACAGGTCTGAAATTCATCACTTGTACCATTATGATGTCTTACTTACGAAAAGAAGGGGACAAACCACCAAAAAAAAAGAAGCTGTATAATACTAATATACTTCCAGTTTTTAATATATGATCCAATTATTAAGTTAGTTTTAGTCCTAAATATAATACCCATTTTTCATATTTATCAATTTTCTTTAAATTACCCCTATAGATACTCCCTTTCAACCATAATCAAGTAGAAAGAAGAGAGGGTATTAAGAAAAATGATTGTGATATTTTAAAAAAAACGTGTCATATTTCTTATAATTAACTAACTTATCTAACTTTCTTAATTTAATCAAATCAGTTAAATTGGTTTTATATTAAGGACGGGAGGAGTATGTTATTTACTTGGAGTGGGGACCACACACAGGTTAAATGAAATTTTACCAATTAAATTTTAAACTTTATAACAAGAAGGGCAACAAGGTCATACAACTTGATGTTTCCACTAACATTGTCAAAATGAATATACAATTTTCCTTATCCTTAAAAAAAAAAAAAAAAGACGTAACAAGACAAGAAATTAAAAAAAATAATAACAAAGTAAAACTGAAACCTTCACACGGGCTAGCTTCTCCCTTTATGCATCTCGAAAAAAAAAAGAATCTATATAAGAATTGGTTCTGACTTTTCTGTGTGCAACCCTTGACCTCTTCTATCTGCAGATCTCCTCAATGCAGATAAACACCAAAGTTGATATCTGATGGAGTTAGAGAGGGCGACACTTCCATACCAAAAGTGAGATTCCACATTTCAATGTATCCTTATTTTTAGTTCAACTAAGTTCTTTTAAAGCACATCATTCTGAAGGCGACACTGTCTATGTAGCTCTCTTCCGTGTTTTGACTTTTCAAGCCTGTCAGATTTAAAATATTATGAGACTCAACCCGTTCGATAGTGTTTTATTGTTTCTGGAACAGTTTTCCAACACAAGTTTAAATCAAGTTTTAAAAATTATAAAAAAAAAAAAAGGAAAAAACTTAAGCATAGGTTTTTACAGGATTTGTCAACTGTTTTTAGCATAAAAATACTTCTATGAAAGTTCCTTAACTGGTTTTCCAATTGTCAAACAGGATTCACCCCTTTACCGGCATAGCATAGCATACCAGGCATATCAAGATTCTTCATATGACACAAATGCTATTAATAAAAGCTTACCATCTAATGAGGGATCTGGAGAAGAACAAGTGAGAGGAAATACAAAGAAAAGGAAATGGCCAAGCCAGCGAGAAAATTGTGCAGCAACCGCTTGTTATCTTTCGTGGGTATAAATACACTCTTAAGTGTATTTGTTAACTCAAAAAGCCGATGAGATACCTGAAAAACCATGTGAAACAAAAAGTGCAACTTAGTCAACGTTCAATAGAGACTGAAAGAAATATTTTTAAAAAAAAAAAAATTATTGAATAAACCAAAGAGAATAGCTCCTTACCAAGACGTATATAGCAGTTGTGAGCATAAAGTTGAGCAAAGGATATTCTGGGATAAGAGAAGAAGCCACTTCGGCTGTCCATTTGGCATGTTAGATCTGTAAATGAATAGAAAAACTATTGAGTTCACATAGTCCTAAACTGGGGGAAAACGCCCAGGTTTTCCTTCATTCTTATTTTCCCTGATGTTGGTGAAATTAAAAAAAAAAAAAAAGTAAAAAGGAATAGTGTCATCATTGAAATGTCCCGTAAGTGCCAATCTGACACTTTCCTTGTCTCTGAACAACGGAAAGCAACCTCTAAGCAGGAAGATCTGAGTATGTTTGTCCTAAAATATTAAAGTAATGACAAGCACATATCACAAAACATCTTTCTTCAGATTTTCCTATCTTTGCATATTAGCATCACATGGAACTTAGCTCTATTTGTGAGTTGACCATCCCAATGATGAGAATAAAACGGCAACAACCCACACGCTTGATGGATAAGAGAAGGCGTAGGCCATAACGCATAGTGAAATAAAGAATGAGTTCATTGATATGCTGACTCACCTCAACCAAATGTGGAACTGTGAAATATAGGTCTCCAAAGTAATCTTGCCGAGCCACCTGATGATACAAGGTAAAGAAAATTAAGAACCAGAAAATTAGAGTTTATGCATCTAACCAAACAACCATCAAAGAGAACTTCACTAATAAAGGCAAAGAACACATACGCAAAGAGAGTCAATGAATAACTCCGTATCTGCTGAGTGAAATTCCGCAGGCAAATGTAAACTCTGGAAAATCAATAATGTCAAAAGTTAAAGTTCACCGAAGATAATCAAAATACTTCACATGCAACTCAAATCTTTAAGATGTGCTTCCTACAATGAAGAAAGAAAGAAAAAACAAGAAAAAAAGGAAGAACAAGAATGATAGAAAAGAGGAGAAAATATAATACTAACGTAATTGGAATCCATGAGGTGTAGGGGTGAAGCTTGTTGTAAGAGACCTTGTCAAGCTTGTATATATATTCGTACCACAGATATCCAACCTAGAAAGGAATCATAAAGATGATATTTTCTTACTTGTCATAAAAATCAAGAGAGGAAAACCATGAGCAAATAATCACACTACAGGTCTTGTGACTCACAAATGTAGCAACTGAAACGATGCTTATTTTGATTGTGTATCTCCTCTTGGCTTCACACTCCTCCAATTTTTCCATCCATTTTTCAACCTGATATGGTAAAATATTAGCATTAAAATAGTTGTGTACAGAATGAAATAACACCCAGCACAACAATTAATAGCATTACATTTGGATGAAAGTAGGCATATATCATTCCAATTATCCAGATATAGCGATCAAGTCCAGATCTAAAATGCCACTCATGCATTCTAGGGACATCCGGCTTTGCAGGATCAGTATAACCTGCCATAAGGAAAAGACCTTTATGCACTTGAAGTAAATCCATAGAGTTCACTTGCATCAGAAGCAGCAGCAAACATAATCAATACCAAACTAATATTAGAAAACTTCAAGATAAGAAGACTACTAACCTAAAAAGAACGCAAATGGACTCCAAGCTATGTCAAAGACCCCAGGGATTTCCCAAATCAGTATCACCACAAGAAAGCATGCCAAAATCTTCACAGCTATCACCGAACTTATCTCATTATACTTATTATATATACCCAATGCTCCATACACCATCAAAGTAAATAGTGTGTGCATGGGACAAATATAATAGAGCATATAGTCATTGTTAAGCACAATACAACAGAAGGCCACAAAGAAATTGAGACGCCACATCATCTGCATCAAAGATCAATGAGTCAGATACATTTGTCAGGATTAAGAGGGTGGTGCAAATTTGGAATTCTATATCACCTGAGCAAAGCGTGCAAGGCTAAAATCTTTTCGAATGTAATAATAGGAGAAGTTGCCAAATCCAGTCATCCAAACATATGCAGCAATGAAAACACGTATTGCATTGTATATCTCCGTTGCCGCAAAATAGTGGTACATCAGAAAGAGGACCTGAAGAACAGAACATAAATATCATTGCAATCATGAACATAGTAGAATGTGCCTCATTGATAATAATGTAGAGCAGAAAATGATTTTTGGGTATATGAAATATGACGTTCTAGAAGTAACATGCACCATGCTTAGCTTGTCTACAGCCCACTTATATTTCATTTCAACAACTGAAAATCTTAATTTCTGCCCCATAACATCCACCAGTTCACAGTTTCACCTTAACATCTTTAGACAATATAATACTCCATGAGCTAGATAAATGCCAACAAATTATAGAATATAAATGAAATTTAAAGAAATATCCACATAAGGATAGCAACTAGCAACAACTATTAATAATAGAATATGTAAACAAATAAATGAAATAAAGAAATATCATAAGATAGTATATAAAATTAGCTCCAGTCAAAGCAATATGTAGCATCTTCTTTCACGGAATTACAAGTTTTGAAATCATCCTAAAAGGAGAACCCACCTGCATCCATCCTTTCCACTCCTCTGTCTGATGCCGATTGAGGTAAAGTATGCTTCTTCCAGAAAATGCTGATGTGTCATTATGTTTCTTCAAAGAAGTCATGGCTGAGACTATAATCAACAGAATGTAGAGAAAGAGGAAAAGATCGCGATTGTAGCTCTGTCAATAAAAAAGTTATTTAAGAAAGTTACCCAAAAGTTTATTATAAATTCCATAATTTAGTTCATAACAAGATTTAAAGATATAGCATATAACCATTCATCCACTAAAACACTTCCAGTGCATGCATGAGGTCTCAAGTCAAGCATCCCTCACCAAGTCAAATAAAAACATGTTTTGGAACTAAATATTGTGCAGGGTATGAAGTGATGAATTGTGAACTAAACTAAGTGTAAGATTGAAAAATGAAAATTGAAAATTATAATCAGAGTACAGCGATTTAGAACATAGCATCTTTTAGGGTACTATGAATCAAAGGAATTGGTTTGCTAGCCAATAATAGTAGTTGCAATTTAATGGAAGATTGCAAACATATGCATTTGAATTCGTGTACCTTTGTGGAATCTCCAAGCACATTAGTGCGGTCACATGTGTAGAAATAAAATAGAATGAACCCAAATTCCGACCTGGAAAAAAATGTAAACGCATTATCAAAAAGTTTAAAACAATCTTTGAGTTACCTACAGAAAAAGCACTTACATTGCCCTCAATGTCATTCGATTTTCTAACAGGAAGGAATCATCCATGGTCAGAAACCTAGACAGATCATGTAAAAGGTAAGACCCTAGAACAGAAGAATAAAGCTCAAAAAATCCATGGCATTTTATATAATAGAAAATGACCTAATCAGATTCAGTTTGATGGATGAAACATGGAGTTTTGCTGATGCTGATCTTGTAAGCCCTGCTTCCAGCAAAACAGCCCGATCATCTTCCTTAGTTGCCTCCTTCTCCAATTCATCAAGATTAGTATCCGAATGACTGAAGTCCAAGAAGATGGTTTATTAAGGATAAAAAATCATTCGCAGATAACTCATTCTAATGGCATCCATCTATAAAAACCTCAGAGAGCAAGAGAAATATTAAAACGGGCGATGAAAAACAAAAAAGTGCGTCAAAGGCCAAAGAAATGATTGAGAACTTTATAGCAATTTCATTTCATGAAATAAAGGACAAATATTCCATCAGCACTAGTAGATTTTTAAGTTCAATTATGCATCGATCTTTTGCCAGAATTTCATTATAGCTTTTTAGTAGTTTTGATTTTGATTTGATCACTGCAATAAACATTCTGTTCAGCTCCATGGTTGCCACCAGGGTATTTCAAAAGTCCAAAGAGTTCATGGCTATAGTGATAACACCTAATTGTTCATGAAACCTCAGATCTTGCCATCTCTATTTTTTATGAATATTGACGCACAAAGAAAGAAGCGCAACTAAGCCCAAAGAAATAATCGAGAACTTTAGATCCATTTGCTTAAATAAATAAATAGCACCTTATATGAAACAAAAGGCAAACATTTCATCTGCATAAATATTTAAGCTCAATA
Source organism: Neltuma alba (assembly GCF_004799145.2). Taxonomy (NCBI): domain Eukaryota; kingdom Viridiplantae; phylum Streptophyta; class Magnoliopsida; order Fabales; family Fabaceae; genus Neltuma; species Neltuma alba. The sequence continues at coordinate 271,477 of NW_021636165.1, read as the reverse complement.
TGCATTGTATCAGATAACAAAATTTTATCATAGCTTTCTAGTAGTTTTGGTTTGATTACTGCAACAGACACCAACTGAGTCTGCTAAGCCCCACAACTGCCATCACGCTGTTTCAAAGGTTGAAAGAGTTCAAGGCTACAGAGGCAGCATATATTTGCTCATAAGATCTCAAATATAGCTATGTTTTTTTCTGAATACATTGATGCACAGTCTCTGATTTCGTTTTACATTAAAGGCCCAATACAATGCCACGTCGCCAAAGAAATAGGCATTATTATACTTCCTTAAGCCCATACTTTGTGACCTGTCTATATGCCCTACAAGCACTAAATGTTAAACACGTGTAATCACACACTATATATCAAAAATGATACGATGATCCCCATCAAAATCTCCCTTCTCTGCAATACTGAACTTCTAAATTGAGAGAACCATATGGCTCATTTCATTAAATACAGCCAAATAGAAAAGAGGGAGCATATCCTTGAACTACATCAATCATAAACTTTATAATTTGAGAAAAACCAATCCATTAAAGCCAATTTCCCTAAAAAATAATAAGGAAAGAAGCTTACACTTTTGGAGGAGACGAGCTTCTCTTGTACTCTAAGTACTCTGCATATATCCATGTGACAAAAACTGGAATGACACCCAGTAGAAAAGAAACCTGGAGTACAAAAAGCAAAGTTCCATCAGAAAATTTACAAGACTTTATGCAAAACTTGAACAAAAAGCAAGAACACATCAGATCTGACACTAGATTGAGTTCACTTTGCTCCGATGACATTAAAATAGAGTCTTTAAAAAATTTGTGAGCAGGAGAACAAGATCATGGCAGTGTAATCAGACAGAATCTAATCATCCAACGAGCATTCTTTAGTGACTACTATTAAGCGAGATGAAAAACTTTAAATTGTACTTTTTTTGCATGTTATACTTTGAGCAAACAGCATTGAAGTGTTTGCTTCAAGAATATTGTAACAGGTGTCATGTCAATCGATGAAGTCCGAATTGCAATCACATGCATACCCTTATCAAGTAATCATCTTTTCCTCCAAGATTATAAAAAAACAAACCCCCATCACAGCGTCTAGGCGCCACAGACGAACATTTTGAGGATTCATGACAGGTTTAGCAGCTCAGCTTAAAAATTTCGTTTTTATCACATGATGAAGGAATTGTATAACTTTTCATGCAAATGCTCATCGTATTAGCGGCATGCCTATGATCCATTATTAAAAAAAAAAAAAAAACCGTTTTAATGAGCATTAAACGTGACCGACACGCATGCAACCAGATCACCAAGTAGCCAGCATGATACGGCAAGAACCATCACGCATCAACCGAACTCCCCAGCCTCCACTACGAATAACCCAAATCTCAAGAAACAAATTTGATTTGCGTCATTGAACCAAACATTACACACCTGCCCAGGCGTGATTGGCCCCGACACCACCATTTCCGATCCCAGATGCCGGCTCGAAACTGCAAGAAACCGAACGAACCATAGTGAGAAACCAACATAATCGCAACCCAAAATCTGGAAATCTGAGACAAAAAGAGGAACCACCTGTGGAAAGGAAGCGACCGATTTGAGGGGGCGTGTCAGAGAATGATCATATATCCGTGGTGAGATTAAAAACCCTAATGAGAAGGAGGGAGGGATATAGATCGAGGAAAGAGAATAGGAGATCTGAAGGGCACCAACGGAAGAGTTTGCTTCAAGAAGAGAGAAAATGTCGGAGGGGAAGTCTCTGTCACAGTGGCTTCTTGCTGATGATAGTGATGATATTTTTCTGATGTGGTTGGTGGGGTTGAAATTCGAAGCCTTTGAATCAAAGGCTTTTTTGATTTCTCTGTGCCTCTCTGGTTCTGGTGTGTTATGGTTAGTTGCTGGTGGTGGTACTTTGTTTCCTTGCTTCCTGCAAAACGGTAAGTTTAGAGAGAGAAAGAAGATAGAGAGAGAAAGGACTCAACTACTCTCCTGCGGGCTGTGTTAATTTGTGAACGCGGGTGTTATTTAATACAGCGAATTAGCAGTGTAAATTAATGGCACCGCACCCCTTATTTTCAAAGAATGATTACAGCTAAGACCCAGAATCACCACATAGGGCCAAGATTTTAAAAATGTCATTTCATTTATTAGATTCTGATCTCCAGTTATTTTTAATAACTTATAATTTTTTATATGTTAAAATTATTAGTATTAAATTTTATGAGAATTTAGTTAAATTTTAGAAAAATTAGGTTTAAATATTAAAAAAGATTAAACTTAAAATTAATTTTATCTGTTAAAAATCATTGCTCCCAAGTCTTAAATGGAAGACTTTTATTTTCCAACCTAAATAGAAAACTTTAGCTGATGACAATATATATATATATATATATATATAAAATACTTAGTTGGGTGCTTGTTATTCATTAAATGTAATACCTAATTCACTTTTTCTTCCAATTGGCTTAGATGATTTATTTGCATGTATTAAAAAATTAGTTAAATTACTTTTTCAAAAAATATATGTATACGTTAATTTTTTTAAAATATTTTTTTGTCAAGCCTAAAATATCTTTTCTAATTATTTGCAATACAACTTTATAAAAATATTTTAATATATGTAAGCAATATGAATAAATTGAGAATAAATTATAATTTAGAAGGCAAAATAGACTAAAATTTTATATTAAAGTCAACTTAAAATTTTTTAATAGCTTTCATATTTAAGATTAGAAGAAATAATCTTTCCCCAGACTATCTTTGATTGCATGTGTCAAATAAATCTTTTGTCAATAAGGTAATGATTAAAAAAAAAGTGTTTTAAAGCGAGGAATACATATTTATTATAAATAAATAATTTAACTAATTTTTTATATTTATAAATTAATTATATAGTGGTTATATTTAGAACAAAATGATAGGCAGAAAATATTCACAACGTGTGAAGATTTATATTTTCGAGCCTTCTCCGGCCAATGCGGCAGCTGACGGACTTTCTAGGAGGCTACCAAGTCTAGCGAGTGAAGGTGGCGACCCCATGAACTTGGAAATACGTGTACAAGGCATTTAAGGAGATTAAAGGAAGTTGATTAAATTGATTATTTGCAATAAATAGCTATGATTTTTTTTTCTTCTCTGCCCTACTTTTCTAGTCTTATTTACAAAGTATTTTTAATATATTTTACATAAATCAAGAAAAATCTTAAAATGCATTAACTGTTCATTACTCCATCCGTTCCTTATTATAAGAGACAAATAACTGAAGTATGTTGATAAAAAAACAGTTAAAATTAGTTGAGAACAATTAATGTGTAAAAAGTATAATTTCTTTCCAAAAATGCCCTCATTAATAAGGAGAGAGAGCATGAGAGATAACAATTAATTTATTAAAAGAAAGAGAAGTGGGAGGGAGAGAGAGTGTGAGTCGGAGATAATAAATATGGGTAAAATAGTAAATCAATACAAAAAAGTAGAGACAACTTGTAAGTGTCTCTTATATATAGGAACATGCCATAAGCATCAAATGTCTCTTATAATAAGGAACGGAGGGAGTAAAATATAATAATCTTTTAACTTTGTCCATATTTAATATATACACCTTTTAAAAGAGATAACTACCTACTCTTCTGGTTCTATTTATGGGACAAAGAGAGAAGATAATTTTTATCCTATTTATAGAGCACTGAGAGAAATTTTCTGTATAAATGTACAATTTTACCCTTCATTTGTTATTGCGTTGACTTTGTTTATATGAAGTATAATGTATATTAAATAGGGATAAAGTTGGAAAGTCTTGAAATTTTAAATCAAAGCTAATGAAATTTAAGGTTTTCCTTAGTCTGTGTGAAATATGCTGGAGGTATCTTATAAATAGGACCAAAAGAGTACACTATAATAAATTAAGGACAAAATACTATATTCACGTTGAAAATTTAATAAAGTGACTTATAAATAGAACAAAAAAATTCTCTTTCTGCCCTATAAATAGGAAAAAAGGAATACTTCTTTTGTCAACTCATTTCATGATAATAGGGATATTTTAAAAAAATTATAAATTTAAAAAATAAAATGAATTAAGATTTTATGTTTAAGATCAAATTCTACTCTCAACTCTGTTATATTTAAGACTATAAGTAATATATGTACAATGCATTTTATTAAAAAAAAATAAAGATAATTAATATATTTTTACCTAAAATTTTAGTAGAAATGTACCGGAACCACTTGCCTCCTATCCTTATTATGCTTCTGACGCTTTGTATTCAACGACCCACTCGTATGTCCAAACATTGTTAGCTTTTGGAAAAGTGTATGATTTAATAATAATAAATATTATATATTTATGTCAACTATGATTAACTAGCATCTTATTGGTGTCTTACACATCTAAAAGCGGAAAAAAAAAAAACATATTGAAAGGGGTTTCTCCCCGGCAGACAAATATATATATATATATATATATCTGTGTGTGTATGTATAGAGTACAAATATATATCTACCTACTGGATTTATTTCATAAAAAATAGATAAATTTAAATAAAAATGAAAACACGGCTAACTTTCAAATTTGATTTTGTTTTTTAACTTGTTTGTTTAGTTTTATGAAATAAATTTGTTTGTTCGTTGTCGTTACTCTGGTAAGCAAAGTACATATCAAGGAACCCATCCATGATCCAATCATTGTTCTTTCAACTTTTGTTCATAATCTCCCTCTTTTTTACTTCCTTCTTTATTGAAAAAATGAGCAATTAATTTTTATTTTTTTTTTAAATTTGGCCACGACTGGTTCAAGTGATCTTATGGCAATTTGTCTAAAAGGTAGAAACTGATTTCATAATACTATAAATTGAATCGCCTCAGTAGTGAGTCAATAGGTGAAAGTCGCTTCTAAAATCCAAAAATTAAAAAAAAATAAAGTTTTGAGGTTGGAAAAAACTCAAAAAAGTAACTGTTGAATTTCAAAATGACAAATTAGGAATTACTACAAAAATATATTGTTATTTGCTTTATAAGTGTAATCATTTTCTTTATAAGTGTAGTAACCAATACTGATTTGTCATTTTAAAATTCAACAGTCATTTTTTTGAGATTTTCCCTTTGAGTTTTATTTTATACAAATACTTTTTTTTTTACGAAGACCTTAAGTCAAGTCAATTGAAACTTTAGGGTTTAAAAAATTATTTCTTTAACTGACGTTTATAATTTGTTTGGAGTTATTACTTCTCTTAAGCAAAGTACATGTTAAGGAACCTTTCCATGATTAAATAATTGTTTTTTCAAAAAACTTTTTCGGTCATAATTCGTTCCTTTCTCAGCCTATAGTGGGTCAAATGGTTGATCTCAATGTCCTAGAATCTGATCTAATTTAGTGTGAATAATTTTCAAAAAAGGAAAAGTCAGTTGTATATCGTGTTCTTACTTCTTTGTTCTTGAAATAATCATATTATTAAGATTTAAGAAAGTCAAATTTATCAATGCTTTTTTATTAGTTTTTTGCTACGCATATATATATTCCTATTGGAGGTAATTCTGTTCGAGACACTGTCAGATACTAAACATGAACACCTCTCTCAGTAAAAATTTGATATTTGATTCGGCAAGTTATGAGAGATGAATTTTTTCGGTGAATATAACTCACATGGGTATTCTTTTTTATTTGTTAAAAGTTAAAACCAAAATTATCACTATGATGTTTCATATTACATTGTACTTTCTCATATAAACGTGTGTGTATTATTGAGTGTTCATATATGGGAAAAAACTTAGGGCAAGTTATTTGCATCCATTATATTATGTTAAGTTCTCCAATCACACATGGTCATGTATCTGTTTTTGTTTCATGTGAATTTATAATTAAATAGTATTAAATGCTAATATTTTAAAATAAAACACATGACTATATGTGATTGGAGTACTTAACAACACAATGAATATAAACAACTTGAGGTACGTCTTGTCCATATATATATATTGCCAAAAACATAATCATAATATATATATATATATAAGTTGGGGTTGGTTATCTTTTTGGCAACATGCATCATGGTTTTATTGTTTGCATTCAATTGTGTGTCTCCAGGCAAAAACAACAAAGGAAAATAAATATTGACACTCTAAATTCTCATTTAAGATTTTAGAAACTGCATCTGCAATTATTTTATATGACTTATCTTTCACTATCAATGATGGTCAAATTAAATCTTTCACTATCAAATGTTTTCAATCCACTCGTTACTATTGGCCAAAAAAAAAAATCCATTCGTTCCTTTATATAAAGTAGCTTCAATCTTCCCCCGAAAAAAAAAAAAACTGCCTTCAATCTTATGCATTATGCATGAATTCAATTATTTATTTACAAAATCATAATAAATTTAAAAAGTAAATAAATTGTTCAAAAACAAAAGAAAATAAAATCAAACGTCAAGAAAATAAGTAATAAATTACTGTAGAAATAATACTACCCCAGGTCCTTAATATAAGAGTAAAATAACTAATTTGTGAATATTAAAAACATATGCTAAAGTAGTTATTTACTTTATAATAAATGAATGTTGTTTTTCCTAAAATACTTTTGTTACAACTTTTTTGATATAAACCTTTTTAACATGTGTAATTGCCATGAGAATTACTTAAGAGGCAAAATAAATAAATATTATAGATAAAATGGATTGAAATTTTATATATTTATTTATTTTAGTAATTGAGGTTTTATATATTTAGAACTAAATTGAATCTTTAAGTGACTCTTATACTTTGGTTTGTTGCTAACAGAACAATACTTACATATTTGACCTTCATAGTTTATATTATTCCATCCTTAATATAAGAGTTAGTTGACTAATTTGAGTAGATTAAATAGATTAGTTAAATTAGTTATTTGTAATAAATATATGTTATCTTTTCTAAAATATCATTGCTAATCAAGTGTATTGATCAGAACTATTATTATTGCAAGGACTATTTTAGAAAAAAAAAGATAAATATGATAAATAAAATGGATTAGGATCTTATATCTAAGATCAAAATAAAAATCAAACAAGCTCTTATATTAAAAAGAGGAGGCAGTACAATATCAGACGTCTTTAAATTAGATGAGGCAATTATCAAGTTGGAACCACTACTTAAGATTGTTATGATATTTAATTATAGTACACACCAAAAGGGCAAAAAAAAAAAAAAGAGTACGAGAGAAAGGAAAAGACTGAGGAGCAACCGGCCGGGAGAAAGGAGGAGGAAAATGACATACATTTTCATGATAAAAATAAAGCAAATGAAACTGGCAAAAGTAGGAATAATAAGAATAAGGTACAACCACCTCTAAGCATATTAAGGTACATCTCATCTACCATCCGACATATATAACACAGTACATTACATCAACCTTTTATTTAAATACGCGATTGGTCCTACCATTTGATCAACAAATTCCATGATATACAAACTTTGAAATAATAGTACATACTAAACTTTCGTACCTTAGGCTATGTTCAGGTCAAAAAAGAAATACTTTAGGTAGAATGTCCTTATAATTAATTTTGGCCTCTAGTCTCAAGAGCTTGGCTACACCCCACGATTCAACCCGTACAAAATATCACATTATGATGCGCACACCTACACAATAATGGATGGACATGTGAAGTGAAGAGAACCTGTTTATAATTAATTTTTTTTGGCAAAATTACATATTGGATCCTCTCACTTTATGTGATCTTGTAATTTGGTACTCCTCCGGTCTTTAATATAAGACCCATTTAACTAATTTGATTAGATTAAGAAAGTTAGGTAATTTAGTTAATTATAAGAAATATCACACGTTTTTCCTAAAATACCATAATCATCTTTTTTAATACCTCATCTTCCTCTTCTACTTGATTATAGTTGAGAGAGTATCTATAGGGGTAATTTAGAGAAAATTGATAAATATGAGAAATGAGTCTTATATTTAGGACCAAAATCAACTCAACAATTGGGTCTTATATTAAGGATGGGAGGAGTATTAACTTTAAAAAATATATTTTTAAAGCTTGTTTGTATATATTTATTTTAAGTGCTTGTGCTTATAAACACATTCATATAAATCGAGACATAATTCTTTTTATATATTTATCTTGTACTTCATAAGTTTATGATTGAAAATTTGTTTTTGAAGGATCATATCACAATTTCAAACAAGTTCTTAGTCCTTGAACTCTAAAAATATTAGTGTTAATTTGAGCTTGGAGACATGTCAAGTCCTAATAAGCTCTTAGGACGTACTTAACTTACATAAGCTTTATTGTATAAGAAAATGTTAAATGATAATTTTTTATAATAATAATTATTGTTATAAAAATTAAACTTTATAAGTTAGCATTTGAAAAATATTTATTTTTCAATATTTAAAATCTGAGGTCATCATCCTTTATTGCTAGTGTTAGGGCTAGAGATAAAAAGACAATTTTAAAATTTAGAGATCAAATTAAGACTTTAGAGATACAGTCAGAGGATCAAAGCTGCGTTTCTCACCGAGTTTTTCATCCGGGCCAATGAAAAGCAAGTCCTAATAAAAATTCCAAGTCTATTTATAAATGCGCACCTATTCTAACAATTAACGATGGCAAACGGCCATGCGCCTTCTTTTGGTTAAAATGTAGCATTCCTCTCTATAAATGGCTTTAGGGACCCGCCCCTCAGCTTCTTTTACAAAAGTTTAAATAGTGATTGACACTAGACTAGATTATTATATTTATTCAATTTAAACTATTCCTCCAATCCTTAATATAAGATCTATTTAACTAATTTGATTAGATTAAGAAAGTTAAGTAAGTTAGTTAATTATAAGCAAAGTGACATTTTTTTTCTAAAACACCATAATCATCTTTCTTAATACCCCATCTTCCTCTTATACTTGATTATGGTTGAAGGAGTATCCATAGAGGTAATTTAAAAAAAATTAATAAATATGAGAAATTGGTCTTATATTTAAGACAAAAATTAACTCAATAATTAGGTTCCATATCAAGGATGGGAAGAGTAATTTATTTTATTGATTTTGATTTTTCATTTGAAATGGTTTATAAATGATCCCTTTTTCTCATGATATGAAATAATAATGATTTATAGTTTTGGTAAGATTTGTTACTTTAACCCATAAAACCCACAGCCTCAGGCACACTGTTTCTCCCGAACTCGTCTGAGCAACACCAAAAATTGGATCGATTGTAATCCATTTATCTTGGATTTTAATTATGGGAAATCATTTTTGATACCCAATAACGTTCATTTCAATACAAAATCAAAATAAAAAAAATACTCCTCCGGTCTTTAATATAGGACTCAATTCTTGGTTGATTTTGGTCCTAAATATAAGGTCCATTTCTCATATTTATCAATTTTCTCTAAATTACCCTTATGAATACTCTCTCAATCATAATCAAGTAGAAGAGGGAAATTGGGTATTAAGAAAGATGATTATGGTGTTTTAGGAAAAATGTGTCACTTTTCTTATAATTAATTAACTTACCTAACTTCCTTAATCTAATCAAATTAGTTAAATGGATCTTACATTAAGGATCGGAGGAGTATTAATTTTTCTTAATATTCTCAGATTTTATTTTTTATTATGAGGATAATAGTATCATTAGATTCAAGACTAAGCCATGTTATCCTTGTTTTGGGATGAGGCTGGGCCTTGACCAACAGTTTCTTGATTCAATTAACACATAATTAAATACTCCCTTCGTCGTCTTTTTTTTCAAGTAACAATCACCATCTTCCTCTTATTTCTAAATATAAATAACATTTTCAAATTGTCTTAAATTTTTATAGTAAATTTCTTATTTTACCCCTATTAATTACTTATTTTAATATTTAATATATTTATTATCTCATTTTTCAAACCATCATCTCTCCATCATACATTTTCTTTCCCTTATAATTCTTTTTATTATAATAATTTTTTATTTTCTTTCTTATACTCTTTCTATCATAAATAAAGATATTTTGCAAAAAAAAATTTCTAATTTTTTACCTATTTATTATTTTAACTAACTTTTTTATCTAATTAATAAAATCTAATGTTGCTTTTAAAAAAACAAGGGACGGAGCGAGTCAAAAATTAACTGGTGATGTGATACGCACAGCATCCCTACTCCTGGCGGTGCAAACTGATCCCCGCCCATTTTCTGAACGAGCTTGTCTATGGCGTTTTCCGCTCTCTGGCGACTAACCACTCTTGGGCGTCACTTGACTTCGTCTGATACCGGCGACAAGGTATGTTCTAATGAGTTCCTCCACACTAATATGCCTTTCTGGTATGATCTTTTTGCTGCCACCCCTTTGATGAACTCATAAAGTTCTCGTTTTTCTTATAATTGCTACTTGTTTGAAAACTATCACTTACCATAGGTAATTAAGCTTGATTTGGTTTTCCCCATTTTCTGTTGAAATGCTTTCTTAGGCTGCGGGTGGCAGTTCTATTGGAGGGTCAATCAAGATAGCTTCAGAGGTGTCTGAAGCTTTATCACTCGGGCGTCCTGTTGTTGCTCTTGAATCCACTATAATTTCACATGGTTGTCCCAAATTATATCTCATTTTTCTCTGTGTTTGTTTCGAATTTTCTACTTGGCATGATTTTAGCCTCTTAATTTCATATTGCCTCTTTCAAGGTGCTTTTGCTAGTAAATTTTATTTAACGCATTTGGGTTTTGGTTTTAGGTAGGTTATATTAAATCTGTTCTTGTTTTTAGGGATGCCATATCCTAAAAATTTGCAGACTGCCAAAGAGGTGGAGGCTATTGTGAGAGAGAATGGTGCAGTTCCTGCAACTATTGCTATTTTAGATGGCATACCCTGCATAGGTATATGGTGATCGTCTTTCCCAATTTTAAATTATAATTCATAATTGACTTGTGAAAATGATTTTGGCAAATGAAGCATGATGGATTGCTCGCAGCTACTAACTTCGATTGTTGTTGTTGTGAGTTGTGACAAAGTTAGTGAAAACTTTTACATGATTAGTTATTAGTTAATTCTTTAAAATTTGATACTGCTTACTTGAGGTGTGTTGCGATGTTCATGCCATTCTCTGTTTGGAGTTTCATGGTGGTATACATAGCCATTCCGATCTCATCCTGTCTGATGAATTATTTATGTTGGGCTGGATATGGGTTCACGTTTAATCCTTACCCTAAATGGACCAAAAAGAAACGACATATCAACTAGCTGAGTTATCTGTTTTTGCTTTAAGTTCATGCAACATTTAAGTGATGAAGCATTGACGTATAATAGCCCTTGTAGGTTATAGTTGAATATGTTAACTATTGTGTTCCAGATTAAGTCTTACCTCATTTTGAAAAGCATGGCTTTCTTCAAAGTTTTAATAGAGTTAGCATTTTGAGATTGGAGGAAAAACTAGATGCCAGGAGATTAACTAACTGGAAAATGGAATCCAATTGAAACGGCTAAAGTCAGCCTTCCAAGTATATGATAGACAAGAAAGAAGCTTTGGGAATGTGTAAAATCAGATATTTATGCGTATAACAAATAACAAACTAAAGGATAAGCTGAGGCAGAGAATTTTGGTCTTTGAACTGAGTAAGTCTTCTTCTGCTTACTTGTGTTCTGTGGTTAGGTCTAAGTACAGAAGAACTTGAAAGGCTAGCTACTCTGGGAAATAGAGCTCAGAAGACAGCTCGAAGGGATATTGCATATGTGGTTAGTGTTTTTTATATTATTACTCACTATATTCATGTTGATTCCCATTTCTTTTTCACTTTTGAGAGAATAACATTTAGGTCAATTATTGAACCTTCAACTTCACTGCATGATCAGGAACCTTAAAAATGAAACAAGGAAAAAGATCATAATCAAGCAGTTATATAGACAGTGCTAAGCTCTTAGCTCTTCCCTTCACCCTGCTTATGGTTATTCAGTATGTCATTATATATTTGCATACTAATTTGTGCAGTTTTTAGGTTGCTAGTGGTGGAAATGGTGCTACTACTGTTTCTGCAACCATGTTTTTGGCTTCTATGGTGATCTTCTCATCAATAATTTTCATACTTTCTTGTTGTGTTATGTTTAATGCCCATTCCTTCTATGATGTTATTTGGTCTCACGGGACCAGCATTGTTTGAATATTTCCTCCAGGTTAATATTCCTGTCTTTGTAACCGGAGGAATTGGGGGAGTACATAGACACGGTGAACATAGTATGTTAATCTACCTCCTTTAAGTTGATGATGGAAATTGGTGGATTGAATAATGAATGCTGCCCATTTGTTTAAGATGCTGCATGGACCATATCTAGTTCGTTATTGTCTTGTTGGCTTGAAATTACCAAATGACCAGTAATCTGGGTATCTAGATAATGTGACACTCCATTAAAGCTTCAAATCAGTCTACCTGGAGAGGGGGAGTGGAGGAAAGAGTTGAAATATCTAATTCATATGTTCCATAAGCCTGGCAGCTTGGACACGAATGCTTGTACTATCAAGCTTGGCTTTGCATCTGCTTTGATAGAATAAGTTTTTGAATATATTACTCCTCTAGTCCTATTTATAGGGCAAAGAAGGATTTTTTTTTTTTTGGTTTTATTTATAAGTCACTTTATTAAATTTTTAGTACGAATGTACTATTTTATCCTTCATTTATTATAACATAGATAGTCAATTTTTTTTTTTTGAAGGTGTATATATTAAATAGGGGTGAAGTTGAGAAGTTATTATATTTTAAACAAGAGTTAATGCAGTTTAAAGTTTTTCTTAGTCTGTGTGAAATATGTTGGAAATGCCCTATAAATAAGAAGAGAGGATTACACATTTTCCTTTGTTATAAAAAAGCTGGGGAACCCAAGAAGAAGATACATCATGAGTGTGGATAATGTTTGGTTGCCTTCTAGAAACTCTAAGAACTGAGTTTTTTTAAAAAATATATTTTTGGAATATCCACAATAATTTCCTGAATTTGTCTCAAGCAATAAGCATACTGACTTTTAGCTTGCCCCTGGCAGCCATGGATATTTCGTCTGATCTCACTGAGCTCGGAAGAACTCCGGTAGCAGTTATATCTGCTGGGGTGAAATCAATATTGGATATTCCCAGAACGCTGGAGTATCTGGTACCTCTTTAATTTTTATTCTTGACATTATCCCCAGTATCAGTTTCATCAATGTACCATCCATATGTGGCGGTGGCTTATTTGATTCTTTTGATCTTGGCATAGGAAACACAAGGGGTTTGTGTTGCAGCTTACAAGACCAATGACTTTCCTGCTTTTTTTGCAGAATCTAGTGGTTGCAAGGTACATACACTGGGTTTTGTTTAGGCTCTTTTATGCCAGTTGGAATGATAGCAATTATATTCTTATTTTCTATTTTTTTCCCATTAAGTGTCTCATCAAAACAGAATGACGTTACTGCTTTCTGTTGGTTGGATTAACAAACATACTGTTATTGCAAAAGTCCGAAACCGGCAAGAGCCTTGAACTGGTTGAAATGATTTTAACATTTATATACATACTACAAAGCTTCCTCAAGTCATGATTCAAGAGGAGAATGATAAATTTTAGAGGAAAGGAAACATTTGTCCTTGATATTTGTATTCTCACTTTATTTATCCACCTACGATTTCTTCCAATATGCTAGTTCATTCATTAAAATACTTTCGATGTTGTCCTTCCATTTCATCTTCTATGCTAATCTAAATTCTAATACATTATTGACTTACACCTAACACACACGTAATCAACATCGATTGAGAATCTCAAATTCGGAGCCCAAGTTTCATGAAATTTAGAATCTCCGTAACTTTGAAGTTCAACCACCCAACTCCAGTTTGTTCGACTTTTTTTATCTTATATGATTTGAAGCTGTGCTTGAGTGTGACTTGAAATGGGTGCTATTTAAGAAGCAAATGTCCGCCTTTAGGCAATATGTTAGCTTCTTAATTGCAGATGGAGATGGAATAAATGAGCAAATTTTTCTCAAGAGGGAATGAGGGATTAAATGGAAAGGGAAATAACTTTTATGGAGGCCTGACCGAAAGTTCATTGATGCATGAAGAACAACGGCAGAGTTCTCTTGAACTTTCATTTTGGACAATCAATAGTGCGCCACTTTTCATTTTTGTTCAGTTACATGTAGAACGTTAGGAGTGCCATATAATGCTTTAAAATATGAGCTTTATTAAGAATTATGTTAATGTGTCCAGACATAATTTGCAGGTGCCTTGTCGGATAGAGTCTCCAGAAGAATGTGCTCGTTTAATAGGCAAGAACAATTACCTTTAGGTGGATTTGGTACATTAGCAATCTAATTTTGCAGTTTGTGGGAACTTATTTCCATGATATTTAAGTTCTCACTAGATGAAAATTGAAAATTTCTCATGTCCCAAGCATCACCCTCTCTTTTCACTTGTCAATTTATACATATTATCTTGGTTTCTATTTTCTTTATAGTTTCTATTCTTTTAACAGAAGCAAACATGAAGCTCAAGCTCGGAACAGGAATCTTGATAGCAGTTCCTATTCCTAAGGAACACTCAACCTCAGGAAATATCATTGAGTCAGCCATACAACGAGCCCTTAAGGAAGCCAGGTAATTGTAACAATCAAAACTCAGAAATACATGTATATATAATGACAGAACAAATATCAAGCAAATGTTATACTGTTCTCATCACAATATGGATACAATCATACTCAGAAATAGAAAATATGCAGAAAGGGAAATGTCAGAAGAAGAGAAGAAGAATTCCAGAGGGAGGGAGGGAGGGAGCCACACAGAGAGGAGAGATTCCAAAATCAATCCACACTCCTTCTGGTCTTCTTTGTGTCTATATGTATCTTCCCTTTTGCCTACCCTAAGCCCAAAGTCATCAATCCAATAATACTCTCTTGACAATCCAATTCTCTCAGCTTCCAGCCATACCTGTCTCCTTGATTCTTGGCTTGGGCTCTCTTTTAGATCACCAACTAGGCCCAACCGCTTTGGGATCGTTACATTACTCCCCCCTTTAAAAGGGACCTTGTCCTCAAGGTCCATGCAAGCAATAAACGGTGTAAAAAAAAATGAAATAGTGTAGTCTCCTCATAATCCACTACACAAAAGACATGCAAGTATATATTGCAATTAGCACAAATTCTTTGTGCATCAATACTCCAGAAAGATGGCAGGGCTTTTGCAATTAAAATTTCTTGAAGCACGGATCCAAGTGTTTAAATCTGCTTACATCCAGTTTAGGAAAATTCCCCAGGCAAAGTCTGCAAGGAAAAATCAAACTTGTCTCTCCCATTATCAGGAGGACTATAATTTTCATCAGCATTCATTGGAATATTCTCACACATAGCAATCACATGAACAAATGCAATCCCTGCATCTTCACCCATGAATTCCCCAATTCTAAAAACATTGCTGCAATTATGTTAAGCAAAGCGTACAAGACTTTGGCAAAGGTAGAAAAGCAAATAAATCCTGAGAGGTTTTCGGATGCCACTTGGGTGTCGCTTAGCAAGTATAATGCTTATTATCATACCATGAAAAAGGGTCCCATCCACTTCTCCAAAACGTTGCAACAAGGCCATCTTAGGTTCCATACCAGTAGACCAATTGAGATGTAGAAGGGAAAAGAGGTGAAGATGATCAACAACACTTTGTGAAACAACAATAAGTGTGTCTGGCTTAAGTGATTCTTGTGGTGGAGACTCCTATAAGATGCCAAGATGATAAACCCACCTAACAGGAACAAAAATATTTCCAGTAGAATAGTTGTGACCCTTCCAAGTCATTCCTTCAATCTCCAATAATTCTAACAAGTGTCTCTTAGAATCTGTCATGCACTTATAGGTGGCTACAGATGAAAAAACAGAACAAATGTCATCTTCACTTAGCTGCTGCAGAATGATCTTATCCAGGAAAATAAGCGCGTCAGTAGCTCTTGTAGGAATATTATAAGCCTTCAGATTTTTGGATTTGAGTTTCCCAAGTAATGCACACATAGATGCGATGATGATAAAACCGTCCCTAGCATTGTCTCTGAAAAGTTGCTTGCTATCCTTCGAATTTTTGGATTTGAGTTTCCCAAGTAATGTCTTTAGTTCTGTCTTTGTGTGTATTATCAATCTGGCTTTTCTATTCTTCCTCTCTCTAGTCCTCTGTCTTGGAGCCTTGTGGATTAAACACAGGCGGTTCAGATTTCATAATTCTTTTGACAGTTGAGAAGTTCTTTACGTGCTTCAAAAAAGGAAAAAAAAAAAAAAAACTAAATCTGGTTGTCACTCATTCTGCAGCTACTGACAGTCCCCCCCCCCCCCGGGGGGGGAAAAGGTGAAGAACATATATTCATCGTCAAAGATTACTTACATACGATGAAGGGGTTTTCCTAAAGACAATGTTTCTGGTTCTCCTCTTGCAGGGAAAAGAACATAACAGGAAATGCTGAGACTCCCTTCTTGCTTGCTAGAGTAAGTGAACTCACTGGAGGGGCCTCACTTGCCTCAAGTATCCTCCCTTAATTTTAATTCATAAAAGTTTGAAGAATTATTTTCTGATAAATTAATTAATCATCTAATATTGTTGGAGTAGCCATATCTTTAATCACTACTGAAAAATAGATAGCCTTGGACATTTTGGGCTTTCAAAGGTAGTATAATTGGGAGGAAAAAAATATTCTTTGAAAGATTAAAATGAAATGCTATGATTTTGGTGAACAAACAAGGCAAAATGTATTATATGAAGGACTAAAATATCAAATCACTTTGGATTATTTGATTTTCAAAGTTGTTAGGTCAAAACTTAAGCATTTGATTTGATTATGTGAGAAGCTTAACGGTATGTAAGATATAGCACTTGTGAAGAATAATGCTCTTTTTGGAGCTAAAGTTGCTATGGCCCTCGCCCACCTCAGACAACATTCTCAGTGAATAGTGATGATCTCATTCGTTGACTCTTGTCTTTGTAAACTACTCATCTTACCTTTACATGATAGTTTTTTTTTTTTTTTGGTTCTTTTCTAAGATGATGATAGACGAATTGTTAATTTCTCTTCTCTTCTCTTCTTTTCTTTTTTGAAGTGGGGGTAATTCAGTTTAGAGTACCAATCAAGTTTAAATTTATCACATTCAGTTACAAGTTGGGTCAGTTGGTGAGGGGGGAAAAGGATTGGATCAATAAAGCTAATTCCTCTATAAATAATTAAGCCTCTTGCTTGCTTACTAAGAAATTCTTATATGCACTGAGAGCACCACGTAATCTTCTCTCTATCCAATCAGGAGAAAAAAAAGAGAAACAACTCAACTTGAATCCAGCTGTTGGCAACCTATTCACATTATTCTTGATGCAAGTTAAATTCACTGAGATTTTATTTTATTCTGTTTTAATTAAAATTTAAATTACTTAAGAATTTGAGTTAGATCACAATGGCGTGAGTTGTATTTTGATTGGACATAACACACATGACACGGTGTTCTGAGAATGCAGGCAAGAATTTTTTCTTACTTATGATTCTTTCTTTGTGTGATCTAACCTAGTATGAAGCTTTACTTATCAGTAATGCCCATCTATACCACATATTATATTTCATAAAAAGCAAATATGAAAAAGTGCTGTCAAACCTAGACCCACCTAACCATCTACATGCCTAATTTAAAATATAATGTCAATCTAATTGATTGTGCCTCATTGATTGAAAACATGAGGTAGCTAATAATTGCAACTATCAATAATTCTGATTAAAGTATATGTTACATGCAGGTTTAGTTGAATGGGCAATGTTTCTCCTATCCTATGGGTCCTTTTATTCTAGGGTTCACAGTCTATATTATAGCTTGCTGGTGGTAAATAAACAAAACAGCATGATCTTATCTATACACCTGAATTATTTAGATTTTAAATTATAATTCAAGGGTTAGAGTTATTTTTAAAAATCCAAAAGTTATTAGTATAGTTGGAAAAATCAGCAATAGGCTTTTAAAAAATTGATATATTATAATAAAAAAGAACATATTCATCTTCTTTTCTTACTTCTTGTTTAGGTCCTGCTATATGTATAAATTTTGAGATCTACGCATTCTAGTCATTAGTGAAATGTTATAATTTTAAAGATGTTTTTATGACTTAAATTTTTTTCTCGGTAAACCAAAAGGAGAAATAATATTTCAAAATGTAATAAACGTCTTAAAATACAATAATTATGTTGATTGTAATTTCATTAAAACTTTAAAAAGATCTATTATACTATTAACCCAATCAATCTTTAAATGTTGTTTTTTTAATAAGACAACAGCTTACATTATTTGATTTCTTGTAAAAAGCTCTAATATCTTTTTGATGATGATCAGACAGACCACTTGAATTTTTTTAATTGTGAATAAATAATAATTGTAAGACAAATTTATTTTTTTAGATGACCTATTCTACTTTTATAAGTGGATCCATTTTAGCTCTATAAGATATATAGTTGTTGGAAGAGTGTATATTTTTGAACATTACTTTTAATTCTTGAAAGATAAAATTATTAGAAAAATGAATTTGCAAGTATCAATGTGAAATTTTTAGATATCCAATTTAATTGCCCACAGATATTGGAAGAAAAAAAAATTAAACTTCATCTTGATATCTAAGGGGTACATGGAGAAAAAAGGTATTTAAACCTAAGCAAAAATACAGTTTTGGTCTTTAATTTTATATCAAGTTTTAGTTTTATCTCTAGCATTATTAAGCCTCAAATAATGATTTTTTTTTGTCAATCATTATTTTAAATAGTTACACTTAATATGTTGGCTTTTTAAAAATATTTCTTTAAGATTTTAAAATTTTAATGTTAGCATTTGTTGATAAATGAAATTAGTAGGGAACTTAAAAAACCTTATAAAATTAAGAAATTAAATTAAACCTTGCCTAAACATACACTTTAGAGCTTAATCTACAGTAAACAAGAGTGGGCATGAAAAAAGTAATTAATAGCTTAATCTGGAGAAATAATAGGGCAATTTATTTGGTGGAATTTTAACTTCACTTAGACCTCAATAAATTTTTTTGATTGCGATGTAATCCGATGAATGCGTGAGACAGTTTAATTGGGGATCTAATTACGCTTTACATGCGGATGAGGCTGGCTTTAGAGCCGGTAATATGGGTTGGACCCGCAAGTCGAACCCGCAAACCCGCCAAAATAGGCGGGTTAGGGTTGGCCTTTGGCCAACCCGCCACCACCTGAAAAATATGAGCCCGCACCGCCATAACCCTAACCCGCGGCGGGTTGGCCCGCCAACCCGCGGGCCAACCCGCGGGTTAACCCACCTATTTTTTTTTTTAAAAAAATAGATAACAAAGACAAAAGTAAAGCAAATTTTTACTTCAAACTTTATTGTCATTAGAAATAATTAGATAAATAAGGTTATTCAATATTGCTCATTGGTTTCATTGAAAAAAAAATGTGTGAATTTGTGTATTATCATGTTGGAAAATTGGACAATCATATACTATTTGTATTTTATTGTGTTGTAATTTTTATTTGGATGTTTCTAATATTTTATATCATTTTTAGTATTTTTATTTTGTATTATATATAATTGCTAACATTTAAAAAAATAAGAAAATTAAAAAAAAGCAAAAAAAATAAAAATAAAAATTTTGGCGGGTTGGTAGGTTGGCCCGCCAACCCACCTTGGCGGGTTAGGGTTGGCAAAATGCCAACCCGCCAGAAAACGGGCCTTTTGAGCCCGCACCGGACAACCCACAACCCGCCACGGGCCAACCCGCAACCCGCGGGTTGGCCCGTTTTACCAGCTCTAGCTGGCTTGGCTTTTCAACAGAATAACCAAGCGGGTGTAATCGGACTCGTTTGACTAATTTAAAGAGACTACGGAGATGTTAAATTATTTATATGATTTCTCTAAAATACTTGTATAAATCATTAGATCATATAAAAAATTATTAATTTATAAGTGAGACAAATTAGTTTAGACAATATAAATAATTTAGTAATTTTTTCAATTTTTTTAAATTACTTAGTTAAATCTTAGATTAGAAATAGGAGATAGTATATAAATATACATATTTGTATATAAAAAGCAGATATGAAAACAATTAATCTGCTATTATTTTCTGATTTGTTCTACATTCCAAAAAGTTGCGTCTGTGAGTAGCGTTCCTAGGCTATTAATATAATTGAAAGATAGAATTAAAGTAATTAATTTATAAAACTCTAGGTGTTACTTTTTTCCTCCTTAATATAAAACCTAATAGAATTGATATTAATCTTATATATAAGATCTATTTTATATGTTGATCATTTTTTTCAAATTAATCCTATTGATATTTCCTTAATAATAATCAAGTAGGAGAGGAAGAGAATGAGGGAGGGAAAGGAATTGAGGAAGATACTTAGGATGTTTTGGAAAAAAATACTATCTCTTATTCTTAATATATGAGCTAGTTTGACTTTTACTTTGGTCTTAAATATAAGAACCCTCTCCACTTTCTCTCTCATATTACCTTCAATCCTAATTATAAAACCTCGTTTATAGAAACAATGTCTTATAATTAGGACCGAAGGTAGTATTTATTTATTTATTCTCAAAGTAGTCTTTATAGTAGTTGATATGTTAAATGTTTTATCAAATGATAATTATAACTAACCCAGTTGATTAGTGAAGGTATTGTAGAGGAAATAATACATATTTATTATAAATAACTAACTTAACTAATTTTTTTAATCCACTCAAATTAGTCAACTAATCTTTTGGTCCTATCTATGAGTCACTTCTAACATGTTTCACATAGATTAAGAAAAACATTAGACTTCATTAACTCTCATCTAAAATTAAAAAACTTTCCAACTTGATTCCTATTTAATATACATTATATCTCATATAAATAAAGTCAACACAATAATATATGAAGAGTAATATTATACAGCTATACAAAAATTTCTCTAAGTGCCCTATAAATAGCACAAAAAAATATCTTATTTTTCTACCTTATAAATAGAACCAGAGGTGTAGCTCTTATATTAAGGATTAGAGGTAGTATCATATTAACTAATTTAACTAACATCTTTAATCTAATTAAATTTTTTAATTAGATCTTACATCAAGATCGAAGGAATATCTTCAAATAATGAAATAAGATTAAATTATACGGTTAATAGCATGCAGCTTGCTAATATAAAATTAGAGAAATGAGGTGCGTTATTAATTTGTGAATATAACTTCTTCTTCTTCTTTTTTTGTTGCCAACGTGAATAATATAACATACTACATATTTACGTGAATAATAATAATAATAAATAATAATAATAATAATAATAATAATAATAATAATAATAATAATAATAATAATAATAATAATAATAATAATACAGAGCAGTTTCTGTAGGGTTTAAACCAATTGTGTCAGATTAACTGAGATAATTTTTAATTAATTTTAATTTCAGTTAATTGGCTTCCAGAAAATGAATACAAATACACTGTAAGATAAAGAGAACTTTCCAAATCAGAAAAACTCAGCAGCTTTGTTTTACTTATGAATTAGAGTTTTAGATATAGTTTGGCAAGTGCGAAGAATATTGAAGTAGTCAATTTGTTCTTTTATTCTTATTTTCTCTTCTCCAATAGGCTGACACTTAACTTATAAGATAATATATAACATTTTCAATTTAATTTGATCTTCTATATCTCCGGCCTCCATTGCTGTTCCACACTAAATTATACATAAAAATTAAATTGCTTGTGTTTATATATCTACCTTATGAAATTCAATATCACTTCGATCAAAAATCACATTTTTTATGTTATTAATTAAAATTACAAGAAAAACCTCTTTATTCTTAAAACCAGCACAGAGGTTTAATAAGAAGCATACTCTACAAAAACATTTCTTGAGTTATCCTAAGTTGTGTAAATTCAAGGAGTTGGTTAACTCTAACCTAGAGCTAGGAGAACGGGTCGGGCTGACCCTATAAGACTGAAATTTAAAAAATATCCCAAATTGTTAGGCTCGACCTTTAAGCAGACAGGTTCAAGGCTGACCTGTAGGCTTTCGACTCGTTTAATTTAAAGAAAATTTATTTTTCATGTTTTATTAATAAATAAAAATAAATCAATGAAATTACTAGTAAAAAACATAAATATAAATAAAATTAAGTTACAAATATAAAAAATCATCATATCAAATGTCCATCAGTATACAAAAAATCTAAAACATCTATTAGATATAATAAGTCAATAACATTAACATCCAAAAGTTTCATTAAAAGTAGACAAACATTTTCACAAAAAAAAAGTGGACAAACACTATCATCACTATCATCTATTGTAAGAATATTTGATTGTGCTTCACTAGTAAAGGATCTTCTTAACTTCTAAAAATATCAATAATTTCTTTTCAATACTATTTAGCCATTCTAAAGTCTAATATGTCTTCTTCTGTCATTCTGAATTGAATTTTTGGCCCACCAGTAAGTTTATTTAGAAGTATCAATGTTAAGTTTGTTTTAGACGTTTCAACTTAGCAACCATTGGGAATTGATTTTGTGTTGTCTACTTACTACCTTCAATACTAATAAAAGGTCTTATAATTAGGACCAGAGATAGTATTTTTTTCTTAAGTTTTAATTGTGAAAATCACTTTGTTGCACAGTCTCATGGGAAGTATGAAATATTTTACACTTTAGATTGATCCATAGCATCCTTTTAATGAGCTAACTATGTTTTTTTTTTTTGTTCAGAATGGTCTTTCTTTGGTTTTATCTAGCTTGCTTGTGTAACTCTATTTAAATAGAGTAAAAATTATATTATAGTCATTATAGAAAAAATGTTAACTTATTTATTAAAATTTTATAACATATGTACAAATTCATACGTGCCTTTTCGTTCAATCATTAAATTTTTTTAAAGTGGGAAATAGATTTTGTTTATTTTAATATATTACTGTTGGTTTAAATAAATACAAATTTGAAATCTGACTTAGGATATGAAAAATATATTTTTATTTATTTTAATTTCATTAGAGATTGAGATGTGAGTTGATAGTGAAAGACTGAAAGTAAAACTTAAAAAAGAACAATGTGTAAAATGTTAGGAACTATATTAGGATCAAGAAAAAAAAATTAATTTTGGAGGACTTAAATAGGTCGGCTCGCAGCCTTACAGGGCTGGCCTTTTTATTTTCAAGCCCTATAGAACTGATCTTTTTTACGTCCAAATTTCTTTTGAAGATTCCAAATTACAAATCCAGCTTTTAATTTAAACAGATTTAAACCGGAAGGTCCAATGGATTCGGTCTGTTTTCCCAACTCTGAACCTCAATATATAGGATAACAATCAAAATTAGATTATATCTTTCTCATAGACAAAAAAATAAGCATCCATTATTAGGAGTGTTGCACTTTTGAAAAAAGGGGCAAAAAACAGCAATTTTTGTGGTTCAGATTAATGTATCAGTCAGAAACTTCCAAAGACTATAACTACTAGCTAGCTAGCTAGACTAAAGTAGATGCACTGCAAAATCACTAACAAGAATCGAACCATAAATAACACTTGCGTATGTTTCAATAATCAGTGAATTGACATTACGCTCTTCATAGAATTAAAGATGTAAATCCTAAATGATAGGCTCATCAATCATATTCATACAATATTAGATATAGGTCTCTTTCTAGCTAGCTAGCAACTACCTCATGATTCTGATCATTATCATCAAGCTAGACCCGCCTCGAAATAAAGCATTCCAAGTAGGTTTTTGATCATTAAGTCAGATAGATATATCTCTATAGCTAAATATATATGGAACTAGACATCCACCACGACCATAATTATATATTTATATACAACAAAAGTGCAAGAGAGATCATCAGAGACTACTCATTCTCGAGGTTCTTGTTTGAAGAACATAGAAGAAGGGATCAAGTCTTGGAGGAGGCCATTGTCATGCTGATCAGGAACTGGAAGCTGATAATGATGATGAAGATGACGATACTGATGATGAACAGAATTATTAGGATTATTAGCATAGTTGTGAGAGTAATAAAGAGGACTGTTATTTATACTGGAGCTTCCATGGAGAAGAAGCAAGTCGTGAGGCGATGGCAAGTTTGGGAACATGAGATGAGAGAGAATGGAAGGGGACTGCGAGGAAGACGATGATGATGAAGAAGAAGAAGGTGTGAACAAAGCCGCAGAATTATAACTTCCTCTCAGAGAAGTGGGGACAGGATGGTTGTGCTGACCTTCGTACGTTGTTATAACAGTTGTTGGATCCTCAAACGACCTCTCCACTCGTTTCTTCACTGTGCACTTCTGTGTCGTGCATCTGTAGTAACTCCTGCAATAATATGTAAAAACAAACTTCAACCAAATTATACCTAAATCTTCGTTCTTTTTTGCATGTGTTAAACATTTTTGCTAGATTCTGTCTTTTTATAGTGTGAATGCCTAGGTTTAACTTTCGGCTGTGATTCCCAGTTCACATTTGTTCTGGATTATTATTCCGTATCAAGTTCTTGGTTGCTAATTATATGGTTACGAACCAAATTAGGTTCAAAGTTGTACACCAATTAACATATATACATGATCTGTTTCTGA
Organism: Neltuma alba; assembly: GCF_004799145.2. Lineage (NCBI taxonomy): Eukaryota > Viridiplantae > Streptophyta > Magnoliopsida > Fabales > Fabaceae > Neltuma > Neltuma alba. Next base: position 246,922 of record NW_021636165.1, on the reverse strand, counting down.
ATCTGATCTAGTTTCCATTACTTGATTTTCCATGGATTCAATCCACTTTTTTTTTTGGATGATACTAGGCATTTCAGTAAGATTTGGTGCAGAAAATTAAAACAAAGTGTGTACCTTGGGTAAGGGCTATTTTTTACAGCTTTCTGGCCATATTTCCTCCAGCGGTATCCATCTTCAAGCTGATCAACTTCACTCTTGGTCATGAAAGCAAACCTTGGTTCCTTCTCTTTCTTCTCTCCTTTCTTCTTTCCTTTCTTTCTGATTATCACAAATCCAAACACAAACCGTCATCAATTCCATCTATTCCACTTGCACCAATAATTTTCTCCTTGCAAGTTAAATCAAAATATCAAGCTCTAGTTTCAGTCTAAAACGTCACCGGTCCTTCCGTTACACATAGACACCGATTATTTCAGACTAGTATTAATCATTAACGATTCCCAACATTTGGTCAAATCCAGTATATACAGAGTGTTTCTAGGGAGGAGGAGGAGAAGAAGAAGAAACTTACCCTTTCTTAGATCTTTCTGCTTCCTCTTCTGGTTTGGCTTGGTTATGATCGTCCGCAGTGTTTTTGCTTGAATCTTCTTCAACCCCAGGTTCAGAAGAGAAGGAAGAGAGAGATGAGTTCTGGGTGATTGGTGGAGTTTCGGCGCCGGCGCCGGCGGTACCACAATCTACCTCTTCTGATGATAGCTTCTGAGTGTTCTTACCTTCTTGTTCAGCAGATGATGGAATCAATACCTCAGACAGACCAAAAGAAGTTGCAAGTGAATTGTAGTCCATGGCTCCAATTTGCAGACACTCAGTTAAGCTCATGTAAGAGGAAGGATCGAAAGCTTGCGAATCATAGGAGGATGATGAATACATGGTGGATCGGCCTTGGTCGTATAGTTCCTTAAGCTCATCAGACATCAAGAAGTTGAAGAAGCAGAAGAAGGAGAATAAGAGAGAGAGGAGAAGATGAGGAAGATAAGAGTAAGCCGTATCTTTCAAGTTTGTTTGGTATATATATATAAATGAAATAGAAAAGGATCTTTGGGTTTGAAGTTTGAACGCAGAAAGAAGAGAGAGAGGGTAATGCTGCTTTTTAAAAAAAAGGAGGTTGACAAATTACCTTCCACTTCCAGTCAGATGGCTGATAAAATGTGCTTTCTCACAGGGAGACATTTTCCACTTCATTTGCTACTTCAATTAAGGAGACTGACCTATCATATTTTATTTTATTTTTTATACATTATACTATCATATTTTGTTTTTACTAAGTTATTCTGTTTTAATTTGGACGCCTTTCAATCATAATTAAAAGACTGCACCCCAAAACAATTAATAAAACCTCTCAATTAAAATGTCCATCAAGGCTCCCACTTGATCAAAAGTAATAAGATTACATATATATGTGTGTGTCTATATATATATATGACTTCAGAATTCTGGTCAAGAGATGTACAAGTTTGTAAATTATTTTGATACATTACGTTTATAAATGAACATGTAGAGTTTGATTATATATCAACTATATATAACATAATTTTTTCAAGTACCCCATGTTCATATATATATATATTGACAGGATCTTTAAAACAAACCTTTGAACATCCGAAATTCAGTCAGTACACACATATTATTGTGTAGGGTAAGGATGTCTGTATATTTATGTACTCCGTTTGTGTTAATTACTTATCAGTTTGTGTCAATTGAGAGATTAGATTTCTCTTGAAAGGGACATAATTTTTTATAACGACCTAAAAATAATTCTTTTTGATGCATGAATTATAAAATGTGGGGAAAGGGGGAGGTATAACTAAAACTGAAAAAACGCTTTTCCATACCCATAGAGTTTACTAGTCCTCTGTGAAGACTTAATTAATTAACCATATAACTGTGAATGAATACTTCTGAAGAAACGTAACATTTAGTTAGCTGTTTAAAATATTCGATTTGGAGTCTCGTGGGAGAACATTATTTTCTCTTGTTTGGTAAAGCCCTTTGAAGAATTGAATATTAAAATACAACAGCGGTTTTGTTTTGTGTGTTTATATATGCAAAAAGTAGAGTAGTAGAATCCAAAGATGACTTAATTACAACTTTTGAGAAACCCAACTAAAATAGTACAATCCGCGTTTATCCCACTGGTCTATACGTTTCTATTCTTTACTCCTTTGGTCCTATAATCCTAATAAAAAGAGAAAATTTTTTTAATCTTATTTATAAGTCATTTATTAATTTTTTAGTATGAATATATTATTTTGTTCTCTATTTATTATAGTGCAGGTAATCATCTTTTTTAAAAGTGTATATATTAATTAGAATAAAGTTTAAAAAATTGTTACTCCTCTACTTCTAGTTATAGGGCAGAAAGAAGATATTTTTTTGGTTCTATTTATAAGGTATTAGGAGAAATTTTTTGTATAAATGTACAATTTTACCCCTTATTTAATTTATTATTATATTCACTTTATTTTTCTTGTTCTGTGTGAAATATACTAAAAATGTTTTGTAAATAAAACAAGAAAAGTATATTTTAATGAAAAGTTGATACAATTTAAAGTTTTTCTTCTTCTCCATTAAACTTTACAAATAAGACCAGCATTTTATAACTGTGGATTGGAAGAAGAGTCAAAGAAAGCACATGTTGACCTCTCTCTCTCTGTTTAGATTTCTACCTCTTGTTTCTTTTGCTTTTTTTCCCCGGTGATACTTCTATCTCTTGTTTCTAGAAACATGCACAGGTTACCATTATTGTTATCTTAAATTAAATTAATTTTACGCTCCTTAAATATTCAGTTGGCTTGCTGAAAAAAAAAATCAGGTGCCTTAAAAATAATTCATAAAAATGTAAGTCCTTTTTAATCCTTTTACTAAGGGGGTGTTTGGATAGAAACCAAACCATAGTTTCAGAAGTGCTTTTACGGATTACGAAGTAAATATGTGGAGGAGATTACCTCGTTTTGCGGAAAAGTGTTTCTGAAACCATGGTTTTGGGTTTCCCAAACACCCCCTAAAACAAAAAAAAAAAGGTGAATAACTCATTGAATTTGTTTTAAATTGAAAATTTTGTTTTAACATTTGCATCTATTTAAATCTCTCTTCTTTCTTGATAGCCAACATAAACCACAAATAATAAAAATGAAATTAAAAATTTGTAATTAATAATTCTTTAAGTAACATATGAACAAAAATTATCTTTTCTCAAAGGCGTCTTGTATTTTGGGTGGGAGGGAATACCTCACGCTTGGCGTTCTCACCACGCGGCATGAGTGGGGCGTGATGGGGGCAGCGGGAGTCAATGATTCAAACTTTCTGGCCTGGGGAGTTTGGGTTGGACAGGTGAGAAGCCGACACGTGTCCCATGTGGCACCGGCATTTGACCGTCGCCGACTTATGAGAAGCACGTGCCACAGCGCCTCTACGGCTTGGACTTCCTGATGCGTAGCCTACGTCAGCATATACGATTGACCTTTTGCTTTGGCCCGTAGTACGATATATTGAAACGTGTGTGTACATCAGACACATGTTAATGTAAAAATTATTTAATTAATGTGACCTAATTAATAAAATTAAATAAATTGGTTAATTATAACATAATTTTTGCGTCAAATAAATTATTTTTAAAAAATAAATATAAAATATAAAATAAAATGAAATTTACACTTAGATTTTGTTTGGAATCACAATTATAAGGACTTATAAACATATTTTATGTAAATTATGACAAAATTTTTCTAATATATTTACTTTATATTCTATAAATTATTTTTATATTATAATTATCAAAGGGAGTATATTATTATTTTTTTTGATCTTGTGTACAGAAATGAAGTTAAACACATTTGCGTTTAATATATGTTTTACAAAGGTGTATATAGATACTAATTTTCGAAAATTTAACTTTTTGATAAAAGATATTATTTTGTTGATAATTATATATATATATATATATATCATACAGATCTTCTCCTCCAAGAAACATATATGCTTTCAAATGATACTTTTTGGTTTTTGGTCAAGGGATGGTTTTGTTTTACACATATAATATAAAGTAAGAAGCATATCTTGTCGGGCCAAGTCATTTGGTGGAATTAGTTGAGCTTGAGAAGAAAATAATTGCATCACGACAATAATTTTATTCCAATTTGAAGTTTTGATTTGTTCAGACTAAATGATAAACCTTTAAAGGCTTTCAGTAGGTAAGATGCTTCACGCAAATTAAAGGCAATGAAATTATATATATAAAGCAGCATGTGTTTTTAATTTGTTTCCATAGGGGCAAGCAAGAAGAACAAACGTACACAAGGGATATGTATTTCACAGAAAATCCACCTGTGAAAGCTGCCACATTAATTCGTTCCATCTATAGGGATTTTTGGACGCAACGGCTATATAGAAATATTGAGATATGATTTTTGTTACCGACAAAGTTCTTTTGATACGCGTGATTGAAATTTCTACATTTGACCATGCACATATATTCCCCCGATCCTTGTTATTATAGAAATAAAAAAGAGATAGTTAAATCATTAATTTAGTCTAAAGATTAAAAACAAAATTTTAAATTTACCCGTGCTAAATATACCATGAATTACGTTCAAGAAGTTATGAAAAGTGCAATTAGTTAATGAGATTTTAAATGGAGTAATCTGAAAAAAAAATGTAATAATATCTCATTTTGTGACATATAATGAGGACAATATATTTCCTCTAAAACGTGCCTTATAATAAAGATCAGAATATATATATATATATATATATATATAACCTCTTTATAATTTATCTCTTATTTGAGAGAGGGAGATAGAGTCTTGTAAAATGGATATAGGGTATACGAAACCTTATATATTAGAAAAATGAACAATAACGTAGCTTTATTATTGATTTTATATTTTATAATGATATGAATGTTGATTTACAGGAAAAAAAAATTAAATATAGAGTCGAGAGAGGCTATATGGGTTTCTTGATTATATCTAGAGTCTGGAGACACATAAAAATATAGTGAAAAAAATATGATGAAAAAGACACTAAGAATAATTAAGCTCTTGACTAAAACCCTTATGGTTTTAAGTAGACTTGAAGAAAACTAAGGAGAGGTCTAAAAAGAGCAAAGAACAGACCAGAATGTAGAGAACGACGAATCCCTCTCTCTTTCTCTCTAAATATTATATATATATATATATATATAATATGAATCCGATTAGTGTTGACTTTAGGCAAGTTGTGGAAGAGAGGTTTGACGTTTGGTCTATCAATAAATGCATGAAAAACGAAGCCGATTACCAGTCCTTACAACCACAATTTTCAATAATTTTTTTTAAAAAAATAGTCAGTTCTTTTGGCATTATGGAGTAAATTGACATATCGGAGCTTTGAATATATATTTCGTGGCACTAATGTCAAGCAACATGGATATTCAATGTAACTTTAATCATTCTGCAATCTTGTCCATATATATTATATAGAATCATGGCATTTTTTTTTTAATTAATCATTTCTCAATTAAAATTTTGCTAAGTGAATATCACGGTATATATATACGAATTCATAAGTCATAACCTATTTATATGCAATTTTTCCAATTTAAATTTGAAAAATACATTTAAAAATGCACTTTTTTTAAGAAATTGGGAAAACCATATTGGAGGTACTTATACTTTTTTTCAATTTTCAATTTGGTACCAATGTGTTTTTTGTTCTTAACTAAATCTTTAATTTTGCTTTATTAACATCATTAATCCTTATGTAGAGACTAAAAATATCAATAGAATAAAGTTATAAGAGCTAATGTTGCTAAAAAGATAAAATAAAATAAATGTTTAATTAAAAGGAAAAAAAACATAGGTACCAAATTAAAAATTGAGAGAAAGTATAGGTACCTTCAATATGGTTTTCCCTAAGAAATTTTATATGATCAAGAGCGTATACAAAGGGAAAAAAAAAAAAAAAAAAAGGAAAACTTGGGAGGCCATAGCTCCTGCAACCCCCCCCCATAATGGTATTATGATATGGAAGATATTTTTCGCCCTTCAAATGTTTTTATTTGACCCTGTTGTACCTACGGAATTACTGACATCCGTGAGCCTCACACTTTTGAGTACATCTATATTCAAATGAATAAGAATATAAAATGCATTATAAATTAAAGAGATCGCGCCGCATGGCAATTGGCAAGCACAAATAATTCGGACACGAATAATATAATTTAATATTATAAATTATTTAAACATTATATATATTGAAGTTACTTTGGATTTAATCTCATCCTTTAACCTTCGAGCAAAGTCACAAGCTTATATATACAACTCAAACAATACGCTTGTGCTAATAAGAAAAGAAACGCTGGTAAAAAAAAAAAAAAGAAACATTTTTCAACACACTAATCACTTCAATAATTAAAATAAAAAATTAATCAGCGGATTTGTCATGCATGCGCGGATACTTTATTATTCCATAATACTACCTCCGTGAGTTTATTTGACTTTTAATTTGGCTCTAAATATAAAATTCAATCCACTTTGTTTTTTATATTTATTTATTTATTAAAATAGCCTTTATAATAATTGCACATGTTAAATATTTCATTAAATGATAATTCTAGCTAATATACATTATTAGCAAAGGTATTCTAGGAAAGACAATATGTATTTATAATAAAATTAACTTAACCAATTTTTTTAATCTCTCCAAATTAGTCAATTAAGTTTTATATTAAGGATCGGTAGTATGAACTTTATTTTGGGATGATTCACGAGATTAAGACATTTAATCTATAGATGTGTGTGTGTGTGAACGTCACGCGCCTCCCATTTGTTATAATGTAAAATTTAATTAAAAGATTGAGGCACTTAATCTACTTAATCGAGCCACATTATTGATTGGGTAATTGGGGAAAAAAAATACTACATCAATTATTCAAAGCTATATATAGCTACAATACACACACATATCAATATAATAATAAAAAAAAAAGGGAAGTTGTATTGTTCATAAGCCACTTCATATGTGAAATTATATTATTCATAAAGTATAAACGATATATCACGCACTTGAAATTAAAATAAAAAACACAAGGATTATACAATATATAAAATGAAAGAGATAGTTGTGAAAATAATTAGAGTATATTGCTTAGAAGGGAGGAGAAGACTATATTGTTCTTCTCTTATCTTCTTGATGATGATGATGAAGAGGTTGACAACACTTAAATTAAATCAAAAAATACATATAAGAAAAGCATGAGATTGTTGACTTATATTGAATTTGGTTGAATTATATATGATAATCAAGTGTTAAAAGTAGGCTTAGGTATATGTTAATGGATCAAGTCATTATCAAGATATATGCTTAAGAAGCAGGTTCTCTCTGTTAGGTGACGAATTCACAGAGATAAAGTATCTTTATGTGTGTTTGCCCTAATAAGGGTCTAATCCAACACCTTAATTTCAGGCATAAAATAATCACTTTGATGGTCCACACTTGTGTCATATATTGTTTTGGCCTTACATATAATTACCCAGATTCTCCAAATAATAGGGCAAGCAGTGTTGTTTTAGCTCATTTATATAGGCCATAGGGGATCACGCAGTTGATTATAGAAGACTTAACCTTTGATTTTGAGTAACAAAATGTTTGAGAATATTCTTTTTCATTCTTAAATTAATTAGAAGGATGTGTGTGTGTGTGTGTGTGAGCGGGCGATTTTAAAAATTAATTCAAAAAACAGTGTAATTAAGCAAGTAGATAATATTTCGGTTCGAATAATATAATATTCATTTCATTCTCTGTCTTACATCAAGTGATGAGAGTTCAAGAGAAATATTAGCACTTTGGATATGGTGAGGATAAGATTTGCATGTATATGCATGATTTGTTCTATTAATTATACTCCTCAGGTCCTTAATATAAGATCCAATTAGAGAGTTAATATTAGTCGTCCTATATGTAAAACCTATTTCACATATTTATTAATTTTTTTCCTAAGTTAACCCTATTAATATTTTCTCAACAATAATCAAGTAGAAAAAGAGTAAAGGAATTGAGAAAGATGCGTAACGTGTTTTAGAAAAAAAATATCATATTAACTATTAATTAATTTAACTAACATATTTAATCTGCTCAAATTAGTTAATTAAATCCTACATTAAGGATTAGAAGAGTATAAAAGAAACATGATTACATGCAAAAGATAGGACAAATTAACCTATATTATCATGAGAAATTGTTGGTTGGAGTGTCAATTATTTCTTAATCCTAATTTTTTTTGCCAACTACTACTATTTCTTAATCCTAATTACAAATGAGCACGCTACATTAATTATATTAATATGCATCAAATTTATTTCAAGATTCCAATTCTGCGAATTGATGGACGTTAATTAACAAGTGAAATGGAATCTAAAATCTCTTGCAAACGGTTCGAGGTTTGTATATGTATATATGACAGTTATATTATTGTACATTTATTCTTTGTGAAGCTTTGCATAGTCAAGGGGAAAAAAATTGCACGTGCGTGGCGTGTACTATATGTACAGATATTGTTCACACGTGCATTTGTATATATGCATATTTGCTGTAACTGTAAATCCATGGGTTCAAGCAAGCTCACTTATTTTTGATTAACCTCGCTGATCAATTAAAATTAATTTGGATTGAATTATTGATTGATTTCAAATGAACATGATAACATGCATGACGTATAGGTCTGTACTATGGAAATGATGGTTTAGACTTTTCAAAAAGGTATATTAATTATTTTATGATTTTAGGGACAATATTTTAACCTTTTTTGGGTCAGGTATAATGATCTTAAAGACTATGCATACATGTGGAAAATTCATCAGATCAAGCAATTATTGACTCCAAGGAATATGAAAGTCTCTATGAAAAGTACCCATTCATTTTCTTATTAATCTTCTTTTTCCTTCTTTCTTTAATTTGTTTTTTTTCTTATGACCCCACTCTCTAGCTTAATTTGCAAGATTGTGAGTTAAATGAAAAGGGCTTCCATATCTTTTAAGCAAAGACATGGATTTGGGCATAAACCAGAATGAAAAATATATCATGCTCGAAGAGCTTCATCATCTCGTATTTTAGGTCTAATTAGATTTAAATTTGAACTAGCAATTAATACTATATATAATTACATATCGGATAATCCTTCAAAAAATAAGAAAAAGCTCACGAGATTGCCTTGCTGCACAAATTTAACTGAAGCTAATACATACATATATATAAATATACTTATTCTCTATTTGCTTCATTGAATTAATTAATCTCTTAACCTGATGAAAGTCAGCATTCCTTAATCATACCAGCTACTCCACTAATTGGAAAGTTCGAATTTATTCAATTTTGAATTATTTCTCTCATCCGTTCTATGTGTGACTTAATTAATTAATTATCGATCTGGCAAAACTGAGTTTAGCTAATTAATTTCCACTATTAATTCAAAGCACCATTAGAACCCTGATTCTGTTTCCATTACGCTTTGAATGTGAAAGGTTCTTTCATATGGTTTGATTTTTTGTGAGTCAATCATTCATTCATCTTGACTGATTCGTAGTCTAACTACTAACACTTATGACAATATAATTATTTACAAAAGTGGTTTGATCCTTTTATTTGGCCCACTAAAAATTCCCGTGCTAGTAATAAAACAAGAAGGAAATAGCCTTTTGCACCATATATTAATATGTTACTTGTAATAAGTTATTTAAATAGAGTCGTAAGTGTCCCAATAAAGATAATCTGACCCGGTCATACTTCGTTATTTGCACATCCGTCTTCTTTTAATCTTTTTGAATCGTGATTACTTGCATTTTTTTTTAACCATAGGGCATTATATCTAAACTTTTTTTAATATATAAATAAAACATTTCAAACGTCAAGATATATGTGTGTCAAACATACTCCCTCGGTCCTATATATATAAGCAATATTCTTTAATACCGGGTTAGTATAATAATATACACATTTAGTCATTTCTTTCAGTTTTATCTCTAATTATTTTCATGTTTTTCTCATCTCTTTTTTTTTCTCACTCATTCTCTCTCATATCTTTTCTATCCATTCTCTCCCTCACTCATCATCTTCATAATATAATGGTATATATTTGGGGAAAAAAATCACATATCTTATTGCTTTCAACAAAATTTAACTAACATTTTGATGATTTAATCTTAGTGATTTGGTTAATTATTGCTTATATATATAGAATTGGAGGGAGTAGTATGGGGAAATATAAATTAAAGCGGGTAATACTTTTTCGAATGAAAAGCACTGAATCGCGGTTGCCTTATTTTCACCTTTTCCCTTTTCCCTCTGTCTCTTCATCTAAAAATATAGTTACTTTAATACACGATTGAATTCTCTTCTTTCTTTTTTTTTTTTTTAACTTTTTCGATTTTGATTCTAAGAACGAATGTTATGATTCTATCCTAACTATAGAATCATTCTTTTTTTTTTTTGGTTACAAGGGGCGGGATCGAACCCCCACACACATGCATACCACTGGACCAAACGGCCGGTGGTACTATAGAATCATTCCGCTTGTTATATGCACCACATATTTGATTACGCATACTCAAAATTTTAGATCCCTCATATAGATATACATATATTTCCGGGGATGTGGAGAAGGTGTAAATATGATTTAGAAATTTTATTTGAATGGTTAAAAATTTGTTACAAATGAAAAATATTATATACTATTAGAATGTAAAATTAAAAAAAATCAATATCATTTAAATCTAAAAAAGAAAAATGACAAAAGAAAAGCTCAGAAAATTTATAAATGCCAAATAAGGAACACCAGTAAAAATTTGTTGTTTTTGCAAATTTGGTACTGTCAATACCAAATAAAGTATTGTTACTAAACCTGAATGGGGATTTAGTAATTTTCAGTTTCTTTTTTTTTTATTCTCCCATTTAAAAATCTATATATAATAATATATATGCATAGAAGTCATATGGTTTGGCTTGACCAACTGAAACACATGGATAGTCATAGTTTTCCCTTTCAGGTTGTCATGTTGAAAGAAGACTGTCTGTTTGTGGGGTTCAAAAGATCAGAGAGTGGCATCTGATGCATTGAACGTAGACTAAATAAAGCAATAATCCCAAATACTTTTATTCTCTAATTTTAGAGTGATGAAAACTATAGAAGTTGATGGATTCCTACCCACAAAATACCATACTCTTCCTAACTAAGATTTATTAATCAAATAAAAATGCTTCAAAATCTGTCCATATATATTTGGATGGTTCAAATCTACGATATATGAGGGGAAAAGGAATGTAGTTTGTAACCGTCAATTTATTTATTTGCAGTTACTTGCACGAAACTTAATTATTCCAATACTTCTACTATATTTTAAGATAGAAGCCAGTCAAAATGATATTTATCGTTTTTCTTTGAGATTTTTGTTCATCATGTTACATCATCTTCTGCTAGATTCAGATGATGTGGGATCATAAATATTGGTAGATGGAAACAAATGACGATCTTTATAGCAGAATTATCGGACGTCTGATCAACATTCACGTGCAATGTACTAATGAGCACAAGTCCGATAATATATATTATATATTGTTGATATGATCAACATTAATTGATTTTATACGGTGAATGGTATTAAATATTAATTGCTTTATCTTACTCTTTTAGCTCTCAATATAGGAATTAATTAGAAAGTTGATGTTGGTCATATATACAATACTTCATATATTTATTAATTTTTTTTCCAAATTAACTTTATTGAAATTTCTTCAATAATAATAGGAAGGGAATTAAGGAAGATATTTAGGATTTTTTTTTTAAAAAATCATATTAACTAATTTAATTAATATTTTTAATCTATTTAAATTGATTAATTAGGTTTTATATTAAGGATTTGAGTAAAGTGGAAGAAGTTTGAATTCCAAAGCTTATCGATTACGCAGTAAACTCTTGGGAGCGCAAAGTGTCGAAGCAAGAATTCTTAAGATCGCTTTCATATTCTTGCAGCACACAACAGCTAGCTTTGGAGAATACCCCACAAGCTTTTACCAAGTCAAAGATAGAAAGATAGATAGAGAGGCAGAGAGAGAAGATGAACACAATCATGGACACCTTTTGGTCATCAACAACATTATTTGTTGAATTCCTGCTTTCTAGACTGCACAAAAGATTGGCTTGACATGATTACTCACGATTACAATGTAGTTCATGAGCACGTTAATTTTCTGAGCACACACTCCCCATAGTATTCAAGATAAGTGTAATTAGTTCAGCCCAAACAAAGAAGACAAGTGAAATGAGTCAATTAATTAACGATCCTAAAGAAAGGAATACGTAATTACCAAATTTTTTTTAGAAATAAGTAAGCATCATAGGCCTGTTGTCATTTTTTATACTAAAACTTGTCATTGCATGCTGTTTGTTGTGTGATTTTTTAGTGATTGTATTCTTGTCGTTGAGATTTGGTAGTGATTTTCCTTACACTAAACTAAAAATATTTTAGAAGCATATGATGTTTCAAATATAGTAGTCCAGAAATTAAATTTTTTAATTGAAATAATAATATATAAATTTGACTTTAAAAAGTCGATGATATAATATATTTAAGAATAAAATACTCTAACCTATCTTGTGTTTTGTTCTAATTATATTAATTTTCCTTTTATTTTGAAAACATGTACTTAAATCCAAACTATTAACTCTGTTGAGAATATTCTAAAACGATACTTTTTAATTAAAATTTATATTAAGATACTTTTTATTTACTAATTTGCCCTTCATAACACTAAATTCCTAAATTTTGGCTAAAAAGTTTTGATGAATTTAAATTTTTTTCCTTTTTCCTTTTTATTTTTATTTTTACAAGTAGTTATTTGTTTAGTGTTTTTATCACATTGGGATGAAAAATTCATTAATTTATTTAGTGTAGACATAAAAATCTTGAATAAAAATTTAATTAATTCCTTAAATAAATATATAATAGACTAAATACCTTACAAATATTTTTAACAAAATTTTTATTTCAAATTTTTAAATTATAAATTTAAATAATTTCTCCCCAACTTAGACGATATATTATACAATAAAAAAAATATTATTTAGTATATTTTATAGCCATTTAAAAAAATAAATAAATAAGTTTCATTATGCAATGAAAAATTAAAATTATAAAATTTTATAATATAATCAAAATTAATAAATTTTATTGCACATTAAAAATTTGAATATACATGTATTAAAATTGTTTTTTGTTGCATCAAAAATTAGTTTTTGACAAGTATAAATAGTTAAATAATTTTTATGTAACAAAAGATATTTTGAACAAAATAGAAGTTTAAAATTCAAACTTAACGGTCACCTAATAGTTAGATGGATGGAAATAAAATCTTAAATATATAAAAAAAGATTTGCATATATAACATACATTTTACTTTTAAAGGAAGTTTATATACATTTTTAAAATAGATAAGATGTTTCTGTAATTTAGATAAAATAGAGAGGTACTTAGAATATTTTACTCCATATTTAATATATCTGACTAGTAAATGATGTTATAATTTAAGATATTTAGTTTTGTATGGTTTTGTGACTTTCTGAGTGGATCTGATTACATCTATATTACTGTGTGGAAAAAAAAAGTATGAACATCTATATAATATGTATTCCCCTCAATCCAAAGGGCTACAGTCAGCGTGCGTATCTGATTCATTCCGACATAATTAATGCATACATGATTATAATAAAGGGAAAATTACACTCAGGTCCCACAGAGCATAATTCATATCAAAAAGGTCCCTCGAAATCGCAAAATGATTCTGAAGTCCCCAGGGACCTGTGTGTAATTAATTCTAATTGTGAAATTACGTAGTTACCCCTGTTAATTTGAACCTATTTACAACCTCAACAGTGACTGTTAACAACCCGAGAAGAGGTGGTTAACAACCTCAACAACGCCCCTGGTATTTCACAGAGTGAGTTGTCATAAGCACTGCCGAGGTTGTCAATCACGTCTTCTCGGGTTGTTAACAGCCACTGTTGAGATTGTAAACGAATTGCTGCAATAAAATTAGAACCTATTTACAACATCAACAGTGGCTGTTAACAACCCGAGAAGAGGTGGTTAACAACCACAATAATGCCCCTGGCATTCCACAGAGTGAGTTGTCATGAGCACTGCCGAGGTTGTCAATCACGTCTTCTCGGGTTGTTAACAGTCATTGTTGAGATTGTAAACGAATTGTTGCAATAAAATTAACAGGGGTAAGTAGGTAATTTCACAATTAGAATTAATTACACACAGTTCCCTGGGGACTTCAGAATCATTTTGTGATTTCATGGGACCTTTTTGATATTAATTGTGCTCTGTGGGACCTGAGTGTAATTTTCCCTATAATAAATATTACTGTTTCTGCTTTATCCAACCTCCTTCCAAGTTTCCCTAGTCCGCGGCAAAGTGAAATTCTACCAGAAAATTTACATAGAGAACTTGGTCTTGTTCAAAATTCTGCACCTATCTCCAACACTAAAAGTCCATCTTATTCAATAAAATATAATTTCACATTAACAAACCAATCAGCTCCATCGACTCAATCCATTAAAAAAAAGAAAAAAAAGAAAAAAGAATGCTCCCACATTGCTTTATCTTGTTTAATAATCCCTCCGGTCCTATTTAAAAAATTTAAATTTAAAAAGATGTATGATCTATTTTTATAAATTTCAATTTGAATTCCTCTTAATATTTAATGTGTTTTTTTTTTTCAATTTTACCCTTAATTATTGTTTCTCTCTCATTTGCATCCTCTATCTTATCACATTTATCTACACATTCTTTTTCATCCTTTTTATTACAAGGACATATTTAGAAACAAAAATATATTTCTAATATATTTATTGTTTTTAACTAGTATTAGCTAATTGTTTATTATCCGTGAATTAATTATTTGAAACTTATAATAAGGACTGAAGATACTCCCTCTGGTCCTTACTAGCTAATTTTTTTCACCGGAGTTAACTAATTTTCACATACTAAGGATTGGAAGTTAAAGCATTTATTCAGTCCTAAATTGATAGGTTTTTCCAAGTTTACCCCTACTAGATGGTGAAACACCAATTATGAGGAACTTATTAAAAACACACTAAACTGTAGTAACTAATGATGAAGGCAAAATGGAAATTAAAAATCATTAATGAATCAGTTATTAACTTATATTTGGGGCCCAAAAGAGCTTCTAAAATATACTTATTTATTTCTATTTATAAGTCACTTTTAGCATATTTCACATAGACCAAGAAAAACCTTAAACTTCATTAACTTTTATTTAAAATTCAACAACTTTTCAACTTTATTCCTATTTAATATATATTATACCTCATATAAACAAAATCAACACAATAATAAATGAAGGGTAAAATTGTACATCAATACAAAAACATTTCTCTTAGTATCCTATAAATAGGATCAAAAAATATCTTCTCATTCTGTCCTATAAATAGAACCAGATGAGTATCCTCATAATAGGAGCAAGACTTATAATTGAAACTAGAGGGAGTAGTATTACATATCTCATTAATTACCACCAAGGATTCAAGGAATGTGATTTGAGTTTTTGACAAAGTCTAAACAGACCAAAATCTGATCACTAAACGATAGTGATTTAGTATTCACTTTCTGAGGTGGGAAACCACTAAAAGCTCCCCAAAAGAACAAGAGTCGTCGCCATCTGAATTTTCTGGATCACATATCTTTTTGTTTGCTTACATAGATGCTTTCAAAACTTGAAACAATATGTTATGGGTCTAGTTGAGAAGTAGATAGATCAGGAGAACGAGATAAAGTCAAAAGGTTCAAAAGCCAGTCAGGGTTAAGGAAGCCGCAAATATTTGTCAAACTTGTCAAGCTGATCACTTTTAGCAAACTCTATAGCCCACCACTAGTGTCTATTCATATGCTTTTAATTTACACCCAAGTTAGGTTATCTGTATAATCAAGGGTTTTGTCCTAAACCATTAATGTTGTCTCTCTAGACTACAGCTACCTTCAAATTCTAAGGGCTTATTTGGTATGAAAGAAATGGAGGGAGGGAAAAGGAAAAAAATATTAATGAGCTCAATTTAAAAAATCAAAGAAATTGGGTTTTAAAATTTTAATAAAAAGATATAATATAAAAAAGTAAAAAGAATTAACTAAAAGTTTTTAACCCTACTTTTTTAATTTTCTAAATCGAGCTCATTAGAATTTTATCTCCTCTTCCCTCCCTTTCGTTTCCCTCGTACCAAACGAATTCTAAGGCTATATCTTTGGTGTAACAACATACTTAAACGAAATAGTACAAATACATAAATATTTGTTTTTGACCATTAGCACAAATAACTAACTAACTGTATTATACTAAATCGATTAAATGTATAATGTACACAATATATTTTAATGATATCAGCAGGTTTTGAAAGTTTCATTGGATCTTAATTCATTTGGGTCGAATCATGTGATATCATAAATGGGTGTAAAACTCCTTTTAGCAGTAATTTTCTTTTTACACAAGAATCAAAATTGAAAACTTTGCTCAAGGGAAACAAATATTTTTCGGCTATTTCTATTTTTAATAAAGGTTGGACCCCAACCATTCTCCCCCTGTTTTTATTTTGGTTTCTTTTTTTTCCCCCAAGGGTTAAACCAGATATGCCTTAAAAACAAGAGTATTCAGAAAGTTCTCATTGTAACTGATGAGAAACATAATAGTATTGGGCCCATGTGGCCGAAGGCCCATTTAGGATATGTAGTCCTCTGCTTAATGTTTTTCGGTCTATAAGTAGCTGGGCCTCATGTGGATGTAAATGCTCTCTTGTACATTTCAGATATTAGGTGTGAATAGAATTATTATTTTTCCAGGCATTCTGGGCCTGTTCTGCGTGTCATCATGGTATCAAGAGCCAGCATCTGAAAGTTCAAGAATCTCAAAGAAGAAAGAACGACGTCGTTCTTGTCCTCTCCCACTTTCGGAAAGAAACCGTAGGGAGACATCGTCATGAATCGAGAGAACTAGACGCAGGCAGAAGATTCAGGGGGGCGGATCTTGAGAAAAGAGAGTCATTGACCCTCATCGGCAACGAACACCGAAAAGATTGGGTCGCCGGTGATGGGGGAATCAAAGGAGATCAGTGACTCGGCTGCCGCGGCTCTAAGTTTCAGCCATCCCCTGTATTTGCATCCCTCCGATACACAGGGAGCAACAATCGTGTCGCAGGTCCTCACCGGTGCTGAGAACTACAATATGTGGAGCCGAGCAATGCGTATTGCTCTCCTCGGAAAACACAAGCTAGGGTTTGTGGATGGTTCATGTTTGAAAGAGAATCAAATCGACGGCATGAAAGATCAATGGGAACGTTGTAATGCCGTGGTACTCACATGGATCCTCAATTCAATTTCGAAGGAGCTAGCGAGTGGAGCTGTGTTCTTTCAAGAGGCACGATTGGTTTGGCTCGACCTGAAAGAATGGTTCGATAAAGCCTCTGGATCTCGTATCTTTGCAATCCATCGAGAAATTTCTTCGCTTAGGCAAGCCACACTCTCGGTCTCAAGCTATTATACAAGACTGAAAGAGCTTTGGGAAGAACAATCCTCCCTGGTACCGATTCCTTCATGTAAGTGTGATACTTCAAAAGTTTATGCGGAGGTAATGCAGCAACAGAAATTGTTGCAATTCCTGATGGGGCTCAACGACACCTATAACCAAGGACGGAGCCAGATTCTTATGATGAGTCCTCTGCCCACGGTGAACCAGGCTTATGCTATGATCTCGGAAGACGAAGCTCAAAAGTTGATCACCGGTTCAACCATGAGTGCTCCGACTGAAGGAATTGCAATGGCTGCACAAGGTAGAGGACGTGGCAGAGGCAGGGGAAGGGGAGGACCGATACTGGAATGTTCACATTGCCATAAAAAGGGGCATGTGAAGGAAAATTGTTTCTAGATAATTGGCTATCCACCAGATTTCAGAGGAAGCAAGTCGAAACCAAACAAGGCAGAAATGGCAAATCAGATTGGGGTGAACACTGGAGGTAACGGTGACTCAACTGCACACTCTGCTAACATAGTCACGACTTCCTTGACTCCAAAGCAATATGAGCGCCTACTGGAACTCCTAAAGAAGGATTCTGAAACAGCGGTTCATGCGCTTACTGGTACAGGTCTGGCTGAATCTTCCTTTTTTTATCATCTGCCTGTTAGATGGGTAATTGACTCAGGTGCTACCACTCACCTAGTAAGTGACTTAAGATTGTTAGATAATTTCACTGAATACAAAGGACCACCTAAAACGATTAAGATCCCAAATGGAGATAGAGTTGTAGCAACACATATAGGGAATGTTAGATTTTCAGATACTTTCTATCTAGAGGATATATTGTATGCTCCCCAGTTACAATTCAATTTAATTTCAGTCCCTAGAATTACCAGGGAACTAAATTGTATGGTCTGTTTTCTTCCTAACCATTGTTTTATGCAGGACCTTCAGGATGGGAAGAAGAAGGGGACTGGTAGATTGATAAATGGGTTATACATGTTGAATTGTAATGCAAAATATGATGTTGTGAATGCTGTTTGTAAAGGAAACAAATCCTGTAATGATCTTGATGTTTGGTTGCTTCATAGGAGACTAGGACATGCACTTTTGTCAGTACTAAAACATTTGCATTTTGTACAAGGCAGAATTATCTCTATGAATAAAGATTGTGAAGTTTGTGCTCAGTCCAAACAAACTAGATTACCCTTTTCTCCCAGTTGCATTAAATCGAAATTCTGTTTTGAATTACTACATATGGATGTGTGGGGACCATATAGGACACCCACACATCAAGGTCATTGTTATTTTCTTACCATTGTTGATGATCTTTCAAGAGCTACTTGGATTTTTCTTATGAAACACAAAAATGAAACAGTAGTTCACATCAAAAACTTTCTGGCTTATGTGTTTAATCAATTCGGTGTCAATGTTAAGAAAATAAGGAGTGATAATGGAACAGAGTTCACAAATCTAGAACTGAAGAATTATTTTGGGGAAAAGGGGATAATACATGAAACTAGTTGTGCTTATACTCCAGAACAGAATGGAATTGTAGAGAGAAAGCATAGGACCTTAATGCAGATTTCAAGAGGTCTAATGATCCAGTCGAATATTCCTGTAAAATTTTGGGGAGAATGTGTTAAAATGGCTACTTATTTGGTTAATAGGATACCATCTAGAGTTTTAGGGTACAAGACACCCTATGAAATAATACATGGAAGGGCAGCTGACTATACTAATTTGAGGATATTTGGTTCATTAGCCTTTGCTTCAGATTTGACTATTAAGGATAAACTAAAACCTAGGTCTATTCCCTGCGTTTTTCTTGGATACCCTCATAATCAAAAGGGATACTTGCTATATGACATAGAAAGAAAAAGACTCTTCACATCTAGACATGTAACTTTCATGGAACACAAGTTTCCCTACAGAGATAGCATGAATACCGATCAAAGGGGGGTAAATCACAAACCAAAGGATATTTTCTATTTTGATGACTCACCTTTTCTTGACTCTGTTGAAAGCACAGATATGCAGGATTTAACTTACAAAGAGGGTGCTGTTTCTGTTGGGGATAGTAATCTCACAGATGTGCCGCAAGAACTCAGATCCGATGAGGGACACACAGACAGACCTGCACGACAAAGAAGAGCACCAATTTGGACAAAGGACTATGTGTGTAACCTAGTAGCCAAGGATATGAATGATACAGATACCAGGAAGTTGAAATGCAAGTACCCTATCGAAAATTACATCAGTTATGGTAATATCTCCCCTAACTATATGTGTTATCTTTGCACTATTGATTCTGTTTCAGAGCCTTATTCTTATAATGAAGCTATTAGAAATCCCAATTGGGTAAAAGCTATGAAGTGTGAGATAGAGGCTCTTGAGAATAATAAAACTTGGGATATTGTCCAGTTGCCTAAAGGAAAGAAAGCAATTGGATGTAAATGGATATTCAAAATAAAATACAAACCAGATGGGAACATAGAAAAATACAAAGCTAGGCTAGTAGCTAAAGGATATACCCAAAGGGAAGGCATAGACTATCATGAGACTTTTTCCCCTGTAGTTAAAATGGTGACTGTGAGACTTGTTTTTAAAATTGCTGCAGTAAAGAATTGGAATATATATCATATGGATGTTAATAATGCTTTCTTGCAAGGAGATTTAAATGAAGAAGTTTATATGTCCTTGCCTCAAGGCTTTGATAGCAAGGGGGAGAACATGGTATGCAAGTTGAGAAAATCATTGTATGGCTTAAAACAAGCCTCTAGACAATGGAATAGCAAATTAACATCTGCTTTAATTGCTGCTGGTTATGTTCAAAGTAGACATGATTGCTCTATGTTTACTAAGAAATTTGTTGATGGTCTTGTATTGATATTGGTGTATGTTGATGATTTGTTAATCACTGGTAATTCCGAACAGGGAATAAAGGATTTGAAAGATCATTTGCACAGTAATTTTAGGATTAAAGATTTAGGGGTCATGAAGTACTTCTTAGGATTAGAGATTGCTAGGTCCAAGAAAGGAATAGTCTTATCTCAAAGGAAGTATTTGTTAGATCTACTTGTTGATGCAGGATTGAGTGGATGTAAGCCACTCACCATTCCGATGGCTCAAAGTTTGAGGTTACGAGCATATGAGGAGGGGAAGGATAGCAGAAATGATTTACTCCAGGATCCAGGACGTTACAGGCGGTTGGTAGGTCGGTTGATATATTTGACCACTACAAGACCTGATATTTCTTTTTGTGTGCAGACCTTAAGTCAGTATATGCATCTTCCAACGAAGTCACACATGGCTGCAGCACTTGGAGTAATTAGATATTTGAAAGGCACTCCTGGCCGTGGGATACTCCTAAGTGCTGAAGGGAATTTCAGACTCCAATGCTTCTGTGATGCGGATTGGGGAGCTTGTCCTACAACAAGAAGATCAGTTACAGGTTATCTCTTGAAGTTGGGAGGATCTCTAATCATGTGGAAGACTAAGAAACAAGCTACAGTTTTTAGGTCCTCTGCAGAAGCAGAATACAGAGCGTTAGGGTCTGCTGTTTCAGAGATTGTGTGGATGGTTGGCCTACTCAGTGATGTGGAGATCAATCAAATAGAACCAGTTGATGTCCACTGTGATAGTAGAGCAGCAATGCACATTGCAGCCAATCCGGTGTTTCATGAGCGCACGAAACACATAGAGATTGACTGCCATTTCGTAAGGGAAAAGCTACATCAAGGGCTGATCCAGTTGCATCATGTTCGCTCTACTGAACAAGAAGCTGACCTTCTCACTAAGTCTGTGAATGCTGAAACATTAAACAAAGTGTTGACCAAGTTGGGTGCTGTAGATATCTTCCGCCCTCCAACTTGAGGGGGAGTGATGAGAAACATAATAGTATTGGGCCCATGTGGCCGAAGGCCCATTTAGGATATGTAGTCCTCTGCTTAATGTTTTTCGGTCTATAAGTAGCTGGGCCTCATGTGGATGTAAATGCTCTCTTGTACATTTCAGATATTAGGTGTGAATAGAATTATTATTTTTCCAGGCATTCTGGGCCTGTTCTGCGTGTCATCAGTAACCACTGACCGCTTGGCTGAGTGGCATGTGTGCGTGTTGCAGGTTCGAGTCCACTCTCTTGTAACTTGAAAGGAAAAAAAAAAGGTTCTAACTGTAGTTTTTATTTAGACAATTTGACAAACATACATTTAGAGTCAGAGAAGATCCCGGACAAAATATGCAAAAAGAATCAAGAACAGTAATTGACTATGTCAATAGGATTTCCCCAGTTAAAGCATCACTTCCCCGGAAAATATTCATAGAGAGAGAATGGGATATCTTTATCTTGAAGTGTTTGGTGCGCATTATTGTTACGTTTATAAGGGATTGATGTTTTCCTCAACTAAGGGAATTATGCTTCCTTTACTTCAGCCAAGGAAAGAAGCTTTTTACCATAGAACCAAACACATTTTGGAGGAATGATGACTCCCTACCCAATAAGCTAATATGATGACCTAAGGTCTTAAACTTGAACATACTTTCAAGGGAAAAATTAATTATCGTATAACATGAAATGTAAGAATCATAGTCTCGTCATGTTATATTTTCAACTCTGAACTCCAGCAAGATGAGTACTTGTATACTGATCCAACCAACTTGCCAAATTACACAGGCCAAAAGAAAAAACGTGACATAAAATGTATATGGTTTCTTGTGCTGCATTCACCTTCAACATATATGCCTTACCTCAATGATAATTGATCAAGGGGTCAGGGAATGAGCAACAGCAAGAAACTAGACAACATGATATTCCTCCTCTTCAACTGATCATGTTAGTAGAGACCGAATTTTCTGCCACTTTGGATGACCATTCTCAGGTTCTTATATTAACAAGGATGAACCTCCATGAGATTAGGAAGTGTTATTTTCCCTAATTTCCCAACATCCAGCCAGTCATACTTCTCGCTGACCACGATGATGTCTTTCTCTGCAATTTTCCCTTCTCCTTGGGCTTGTACATAACTAAGTCTGATTTACTGCCTGTCAAAATCAAAATAATAAGAAAAATCACAGGATCAAAACAAACAAGCATCGTTCGAAGTTTGAACTTTTGAAGATGTCCAATGATGATACTACAGATAAGGGATTCAAGGAAAGATACGCAAAATAAATCTGGAAATACTGAATATGTGATTCCAAAAAAATGAGGCCTAGCTCATCAGAAAAAATAGAAGATATGATTGGAATAAAGGAAAGAATCTGTAAACACAAAGACAGCTTGTCTTTCTCTGAATGAGTTAACTATATACCCTTGTGTGACAGTAAGTTCCATAAGAAATCACAAAATATGGATCAAGAACAAGATCGTTGATCAGTTAGATTAAACCAAGGCTGATTACATGTTTGTAGAAACATGCATTAAATGATTGTTATAAAGTAATGTTATTTACTTATATGTATGCTAGCGAATGAAAAAGATACAAGCTTCTAGGATTTCTGTTCAAGGATGCAAGTGACCTTAAAGATCAAATAAAGCTGCTATCCAAAAAATTCAAATAAAGTTCATCAGTCTGTTAATACCAGCTTATCTATTGTAAAAAGCTGATGATGATGTGAAGTTCTTTGTGAATGTTCCATATAATCAAAAATGAAAAAGATGTAACCCTTCCATAATTTTGTGCTTTAAGATGTAAACTGTCTTGATGATTGAGCACAAAGTCTTGCCAAGCCAACTAATGTATATGAAGGTTCACACATAATGCACATTAGTTGGCATTTGCTTTTGTGATTTAAAAACCCATTAGAAACATTGATTTTTAAGTCTGACATGTGTAAATGATATGTGATGATAAAATGAGATCAAGGCATGAAGAAATTGACCCTGCATTGTACTGTCAAAAATGCCAATCCTACTACTCTCTAGTCTCTTAATTTCTCTCTTAACTGTGAATCAAACGCCGTTTTGTCCATTTTTTACTTATAAAGAACTGAAATCCTAATTCCTCCTAAGCATGATCGGAACAAAAGCAATATAACGGGATGCACTGTAAAATAGTCCTGAGTTCCAAGAGAGATGCAGTGAAAAGCATTGACCTCAAAAGGTACTACATATAAAGTTCACGCAAATCAATTCATTTAACTGCGGTATGAGCAATAGAACTTCTACCATGTCCACTTTTGCATCCATTTATATGAAATGCTTCGGTATAATTGTTCCTAAACTGTCAACTAAAGAAAGCATAATATGGCAACATGGACCAAATGCAACATACAAGAACTGAGACCAAAAGAAAAGAAAATCTCAAAAAAAGTAAAATGCATGTAAATGAAAACACCTCTCTCCGTTTTTGGGTATATAGATGTTCTTTTTCTGTTATGTCAGGCATCCCTTTAAAGAACTTCTCTGTTTTTGGAATAGAAGGCTAAAAAGATCATGCAAAACAGAAAAAACAGAAAGTTCTGTAACCTTTGTTTATCCAAATCTAACTAGCCTCCTACAATCTAAGGGGAGTCAATTTAGAGGGGGTGAAAAAAGAAAACACACACGCACGCACGCACATCAAGGTCATGAGTAGAACTGACAAGTCAATAAACTTGATGAAATCCTTTTAAGTCTAAAGCACTTCTGAAATCCATGCAGCATCTCTGTTTCTATGCTTCAAGGTTCTTATAAGTTAGGAATTTTGACAATAGATTCTTCACATTTGAAACATGACATCTCACTTCTTTTTTAAAAGAAAAAAAGAACTTATTGCATGAAAAGCATATTGCCACTCTTTATGGTCCTGTCTGACTCGATTTGTATCAAACTAAACTGAGATAAATCTTCCTTCCAAAAAATTATATATAAATATTTAGTGTTCAAGTTTTTTCATTTTTTATCGTTATCTAAATCGTTCTGGGGTCTGGAGCTCTCATAAATTCTCTGGTTGAAATGATGCAAGTGAAAAAATGGGATATTTCATGCTAAAAAAAGATCTTATAATAGTTTAAAGCTGGTAAAAAGTTTCACATTGTGTTTAAAATTTATTTCTATTTTGTTATAGCATAATGATATGGCATTATATGAGCTGTTAGATTAATTTCAATGGCTATGATTTGGACGCTGAGAGACGCTGGGGGAAGGGCACGCTGAGAGTATCTTCTTCCTACACTTGAAAGTTTATTTATGCTCTCTAGAGACCCAAAAAAAAAAAAAAAAGAAAAGAAAAATAGTACCGCATCTTGTTTACACTTTTTTAAAAAGAAGTGCCAAAGAAAGTATCCAAATAACAAGGTCTTCTTTTCCTAGTATTGCAAATTGGATAATGAGAAAATGAATGTCTATCCACAAAACTATTTATTGCCCACACAGAACTATAAAAAGAAAGAAACCACTTGTAATGTCCAACTCCTGACGGGAGATCATGACTCCTTTCATATTCTCGCTGTTCCTGGCCCCTCACAAAAAAATAAAGGTTGAGTTGTGCCTTTCAAATGACATTGAATGATACTTGTGCTTCTTCCGACAGGCAACACATGTATTATGTGATTTTCAAATTTAACCAACAAAATTTCTGATGATGAATAACTAAAAACTTAAAACCAATATGCCTTTTACAATCAAAGGTCAACATTCAAAGAAAGGAGTGCTCCAATGCAACCAGCACCAGAACAATCGTCTCGAGCAACTGTTGAGGACTTTCTAATGTGTTATTTTGCTTCCAGCCTACTTAATTGGTCAGACTCAAATGCAACATTGAACCCCCAACTCAAGGACACCAGAGTTGTTTTACAATTATTAAGGTTTATCAGTAAGAAACCAGAATAGCATCCTGTTGAAGTCTTGTATTTTGTAAAAATAAGAAACAGAAGAACTTTAAGCAAACGACAATAGCCCTGGCCCTTATCAAAAACAATAGCCCAGACAATCAAAGTAATTAATGGTCCAAGAATTATATATATAATTTTATAACAATATTCATACCACGCCTGCTGGATCATCGTGATTTCCATGAATGCTGAAAACTGGCGAGCCCACATTGAAGGGAGGATCTTCATAATTCACATGACGAAATCTGTTTAAAAAACAAAAGAAAAGAAACAAGTTGAACCAAGCGAAGCTAAGCTTTTAGTTTTAGGTATTTCACAGTTGCAAAGAGAATGCCCAAGAATCTATAACATGAACAAACATAAATATGTGATCGCACGTTAACTTCTCTGTAACCATTAAATCGAGTGTTCATCAGCAAAAGCAAGGTAAACAGAAAGTATATGCAGCAGAATCAGTCTAAGCAGAAAAAGGATTAAAGAGCAGAGAAAATGCTAGAAGATGATGGCCTAAATATGATTATATATTGCTACAGAAGCAATGAGCAAGAGCCAAAATTAGTTGCTAATTACATAAATTTCTTACACATCCTGAAAATTAACAGTCTGGTCGCTGACAACGTCAAACTGCACTGGCCGATCATTGATGGAAAAGATCGCCGCCAAGTAATAAAAAATCAACCTGACACCATATACAAATACATCCCATCAAATGCTCTTCATGAGCTGACATATAATCGCATGCACACCAAGCATATTTTGAAACAAAAACAACATGCGGTGGATTGAGGAGAGAAGCAATTTTCCATAAACCAGTTTTTGAGCCGCAAAGGTTTTTTCTTTTCGTCGTTTTTTTCCAATTCCGAGAAACAAATGCTCACTCCGAAGAACTAGAAGCAACTCAATAGAATATCAACGAAACTAATCTAGCAGCACAATAACATAGGCAAGTAGAGAAGCACATTGCGGATAGAAGAAGTATAAAGGAAAAAACGATTAAGTAAAAAGGAGGGAATTACCTGCTTCTGCTCAGCTGTTGAGCAGATTTCATCAAATGCTTAAAATGAGTCGTCACGTCGTATTTCGTCCTTCTCCATGTAGAGAAGGTGGCGGTCCGTAGCTACAAGTATGCGAAGCGTGGTGCTAGCGTCATCCATGGATAAACCTTCCTCGCAATGCTACGAGGAGTGTTCCTATGCGGAGAAGGAAGTGGGGATTGAGGTGAAGAAGGAGAAGAAGAAAGCTGAAAAGCAGAAGCTACAGTGCTGTGATCGAGAAACTTGGGCGCGGCGGTCGTCGGGAAGAGGAAGAGAAGTAGAGAACCCCAAAAATCTCCCGCACTCGCCGCGAACGACGTCGCTCCTCAAAAGGAGACAAAAGGTGGGATTTCGAAATGGCGGGAGCCCAAAAATGGTGCTTTGTTGCCAATATTATTTTGAGAATAATTAGAAAGAGATATTGTTATAAACTTCATTGGTGATTGTACTTATAATATTATTTTTACTCCTTAATATAAAATCTGTTTGACTTTTATTTTAATCTTAAATATAAGACTCTAATTATTTTATTATCATATTTATTCATTTTTTTCAAGATACTTATAATAATAGTAGTTTTAATTAATAGATTTGATTGGCAAGAATATTTTGAAAAAACGGCACCTATTTATTATAAATAACTATTTTTTTAATTTATTCAAATTAGACAATTTGTATATTTAGGATGGGAGGTAGTATTATCATTGTATTATCATTGTAGCTGTAATGATTATTTTATGCTTCTGAAAAACATTAGCGTCAACTTCTAATCTCATTTAAAATTTCAGTTTTTTTTTTGCCGGTTAATTTAAATTTTTTTAGTTGAAATTTCGAAGACCAATCATTAAATGATGCTGACCAATAATAATAAGAAGTAAACAATCCATTCAAACAACACAAGCATTATCACTAGTTACAACAATGCAATACCAAGATACCATCATGTGTATATATATGTAACCTAAAAAAACACAAACACCCACTTTTCTTTTATACGACTATTTAATGGTTTTTAAATTGAAGACTGCATTCCGACCAAAACCTCTCTCATCAGGAATAACACAGGACTAAATACTTCTGGTACAACAGACACATAACAACCTGAAGCAAGGATTTTAAACAAGAGACACATCAAACACGTTACTATTCAGCAGGGGCGGGCTCTGTGACCACTGGCAGGGATGGACCTTCTGGGTCGTGATTCCAAAGCCATGTCTTGATTTGTGAGATCTGGTCTTTGAGCTCTGGAAAACAGCAATAACCAAACAGCACAAAGATACAGAGCCATATGGCCAAAGAGGTCCACAGAACGGGCCTTGAAATCATGCTCAGGGCCAAAAGAGAAGTTCCGCTGTCGAGCAGAAGCATCAGAAGGAGTGGAGCCATGCTCCTCTTATGCATCTGAGACAGCGTTGCCAACAAAGTTGTCAAACGCGAAACGAATCTGATCAGGAACATGGCCTTCATAACAGAGTAGTTTGCAGAGAAGAAAGCCTTCCCTGTCTCAGTGAACTTCAAGGCAAAGATTGAGCCGATGAACCAAGTAAACCAGTCGTAGAATATATCCAGTGCTTCTTTGAGAAGATCAATCTCAATGCTCCTGACCCATGTCAATGATATAAGCTGGAGCCTTAAATATCCTGACGATGATGTAGATGAAGAAGAAGAAGAACTGAGAAACGGATTATTTACCTCATTGCAGCGACGACAGCATCTCCAAAATCTTTGATCTTTGCTCTGATGACCAAAAACAACGAACTCATTTTACTATAAAAATTCTTTGCTGTTTCTATGAACTTATTGGGACTGATTTGCATCAAATATGAACAGGAAAAAAAAAAAGAAACAAAAGAACTGTTAGGAATGGCTCTGTGCTAAGGAAGGGGCGAAACAGAGCAAGAGAAAACATGTGGGGAAAACAGAGTACTAACCAAATTGAAGCTGAAGGAGTGGCCATGGTGGAACCCATTGCAGTGACCTCTTCTGTCCTCTGTGGTTGCATTTTGAGTCCGGGGCCAGGAGAGTATATATGTATTTATAATAGAGAAGGAAATCTAAGCACAAACATCACGTCATGCTAGATCATATTCATAATTATGCTATTTACTATTCCTTTCTTTTTATTTATATCTAGAAGTTAGATAATTAATTAGAGACTTAGAGTTGAAAAAATTTATTTATAAATTAATATATGTTTGTTTTTGTCAAATTTTTCCTAATTATTTGTATAAAAAATCATTATTGTCATTAAAAAAAACCATGTAATAAAAGGAGAATTTAGAAGAATGAAATAATGTGTAATCATAACTTACATTTAGAATTAAAATAAACCCATCTATTTTAATTCCGGAGCAATAACTAGTTCTCTGGAAATTAAGTGGGGGGCAAATGTGTAATTCGAAACATCCGGCCAATTAAAGCTTGCACTGTGGGATATCGTACGTATAGAACGTTTAAAACTGGATCGTGCGAAAAGGCTTGGGCAAAGATCGTGCGTATAAAACGTTTAAAACTTGGATCAAACAATACTGAAATGCTTTAACGACCTCCTTCTTCTCCTTCCTATTGGCCTGGAAACTTCACCGAAATGAACAATACTGCCTCCTGCGTATCTTCACACTTAAGGAAAAAGAATTCAAATGAAAAATTGGGCTAATGTGTAAATGTCCTCAAAGTTTTCATTGAGGTGGGCAGAAGTTTTTTAAATCAAATTTGTATTGAAAATTTAAAATAGCAACAATTTTAAATTTTATTATTAAAAATGTTACTGATCGATGTAAAAATTAACGTTAATTTTTAAACGGTAATAAGTAAAATTGGTGGGGCAAATGTGGACAACAAAATTTTGGTTGCCCAATACTCATGAATAAAAATTTTTGAAACAAATTTATAACTTAGTTATAAAATGTTTTAGGGCTATAAAACTTTCCATCAAATTGCATGTGTGATTCTCATTATAAGTTCATATAATTATGTTAACCCATGCAATTCAAACAATTGAACTTCATTAATTAACTCAATAATGATACTTAAAAAAAATACTTTCATGCAAATTAAAATAAAATTAATCTCTCATATTTACTTAATATATCATAAAATTATTTTCAAAATATTGTCAATAGAAAATGATTGCTATATCTTCGGCCATGAATCTCGAAACCAGATTATTCAAATCCCCACACCATGATTGTCAATCTATTCATGTCCTTAAGATTATTAATTTTCCTTCATATTAGTTCTATGTCATTTTCTCTAAAAACAGATCCAAATGGCAAAATTTATTACTCCTCCGGTCCTAAATGTAAGACCCTTATACTAGTGTGTATAAGGGTCTTACATTTAGGACCGGAGGAGTAACATCATATGAAATTACTAGGAGATATCTTGACCCAGAACCATGCCAATTCCAGTTTTAGGTACCCGAGTCATGCACAACAACCATGATCATATAATTGACTCCATAGCCAATCATTTTTCCCTGTTCTCGTCATAGCCATGTCAACCTCTGATTTATATCAGTTTAATGCTTGTTTAGGCCTTCACTGAACATAGAAAGGGAGTAACAATCAGTCAATCAAACTCTACAATAAACCTCCTCAAATTAATTTGGTGAACCTGACTTTGTTTAGGATTAATATTTCTTTAATGTGATTTTTGCTTGAATGTTACATCGTTATAATGACATGATTTTGACCAAAGTGATCTGTGCTTAGACAAATTTGATAAAAACACCTTTAGTATATAGGTGTTCAAAAAATAACGAGTCTTATGATATATTATGATTATTGAAATTGTTGCATTTATTTAATAAATAAGATATAATATGTTGAAATAGTTAGATTTATTAAAAACATAATAAACTGTCATTCCTATATGTCTTTTCTTCATTCGTTGTAGATGATAGCAGAGGAATGACTCAATGTCTTTCCTACTTTCTGGGTTGACGGAGAAGAATGACAATCTGTTTCTTTTTCTTCCCCTTCTTTTCGGTACTGTTTGGTTCTCCCTGTATGGAATAATGTCTTGTCCCTCTGTCTCACAGGTTTTACTTACATTACCTCCCCTCAATTTACGACGCCCTTGATTTCCCTTTTTCAACATCGCAAGATGAACTCTTCTTTTTCCCCCAATGGTTTGTGTTTAAGTTTGATTTGTTCAACCCACGCCTCTGTTTTTGGCCTGTTTTGCTGTTAGATTTGTATGATCTGCTCAGGCATAATAAATTTGGTTCTTTCATGTATGGGCTAACATTATAACTGTTAAAAATTTGTCACTAGCGCTTCTATTTCAGTTTTGCATTACTGGAAAATGCTTGAACGTTCATCAGTTTTAGAAACTCTAATGGTAGGTAGCCAGTCCTGGAACTCCGAATATATTTTTCGGCTTTTAGATGGATTATCCCTTTATAACTCGACTTAAATTTTTCGATATTATAAATAGTGGGTTTGAATTTTGCCTTGATACTGTTGTGAAAATATTTAGCAAACACGATGACCAGCCTCACCTTCTTGCCCCAAATCACCTTTCAATGAGTTGATGTGTGTTTGCTTCAAGTGTCTGATAGTCACAATTAAACATTCTATATTGGCACCATATAAGAATGTTTGATTATAAAGTAAAATAGTGTAAGCTCTGTTGCAGACATCTTTTCTATTTTGGATACACACAGTGACAGAGTTAAGAATTTTTAAAAAAATGTTTTTTTAATCAAAATTTATAAATTTTATTTATTAATTTATCCTTTATTATGCTCAATTCCTAATTTTGACTAAGATTGTTTTGAATAATGTAAAATTTTTTCCCATTTTTATTTATTTTTTTTTGGTAAAATAGTCATTAGTTTAATGTTGTTTTGATATTGGTACAGAAGCTCAAATAATTTAATTAATGTAGACATAAAAAACTTGATTGAAAATTAGATTGATTCTTTTAATAATATATGCTAGACTAAATGTGTTTCCTTTGCTTCGGGCATGGAAAGAAGTTTTTTGCCATAGAACCAAACACATTTTCAAGGAATGACAACTTCAATACACTTCTCCAAGTTTTTGTTATTATTTCTCCAACAAACTTGTGCGTACGAAATCTTTTTTCTTATAAGGGGAAAAAAATCCAGTTGTTGGGTAACATGAACATGAAGTGTAGGAATCGTATACTCTCATCATGTTTTTATTTTCTAAACAAACCGCCAAACTACGCTGGCCAAAACGACAAAAAATATGACATAAATATGGTTTCTTGTGCTGCATTCACCTTCAACATTTATGCCTTATCTCAATGAACACAACGAAGGGTCAGGGAATGAACAGCAGCATGAAACTAGACAACATGATATTCCTCCTCTTCAATTGATTATGTTGGTGAAGACGCAGAAATTTCTTCATTTTCTTGCACTTAAAGATAACCGTATTATATTATCAAAGATTAGCCTCCATGAGATCAGCAAGTTTTATATAGCCACGTTTACCGGTATCTAGCCGGTCAAACTTCTCACCGACCAGCATGATGTCTTTATCTGCCAGTTTTCCCATCTCCTTGAGCTTGTATATAACAAATTCTGATTTACTGCAGGTCCAAAATCAAAATAATGAGAAAGATCACAGGATGAGTCATCACATATTGAATCAAAACAAACAAGCATTGTTCAAAGTATGAACCACTGAAGATGTCCAATGGTGATATTACAGATATGGGATTCAAGGAAAGATTGGAAATACTGAATATGTGATTCCGAACAAATGAGACCTAACTCATCAGAAACAAATAGAACATATGATCGGTATAAAGGTAAGCACGGAGATAGCTTGTCTTTATCGGAATGAGCTACCTATTATACCATTGTGTGATAGCAAGTTTCATAAGAAATAACAGAAAATGGATCAAGAACAAGATCGTTGATCTGTTAGATTAAACCAAGGCTGATCACATGCTTGTAGAAACATGCATTACAATGATTGTTATAAAGTAATGCTATTTACTTATATGTATGCTAGCGGATGAAAAAGATGCAAGCTTTTAGGATTTCTGTTCAAGGATGCACAGGTGATCTGAAAGATCAAACAGATCTGCTAGCCAATAAATTCAAATAAAGCTGATCAGTCTGTAAAAACCAGCTCATCTATTGCGAAAAGCCGATGATGATGTGAAGTTCTTTATGAATGTTCCATGTAATCAGGAGTGAAAAAGATGTAAATTGTCTTGATGATTGAGCACAAAGTCTTGCCAAGCCAACTAATGTATATCAAGGTTTACACATAATGCACATTAGTTGGCATTTGCTTTTGTGATTTAAAAACCCATTAGAAACATTGACTATTAAGTCTGAAATGTGTAAATGATATGTGATGATAAAATGAGAACAGGGCATGAAGAAATTGACCCTCCATTTTATTGTCAAAAATGCCAATCCCACTACTCTCTAGTCTCTTAATTGCTCTTAACTTTGAATGAAACACCGTTTTGTCCATTTTTTCCTTAAAAAGAACCAAAATCCCAATTCCTCCTAAGCATGATCGGAACAAAAGCAATATAACGGGATGCACTGTAAAATAGTCCTGAGTGCCAAGAGAGATGTAGCGTAAAAGCATTGACCTCAAGAGGTACCACATATAAAGTTCACACAAATCAATTCATTTCATTGCGGTATGAGCAATAGAAATTCTACTATGTCCACTATTGCATCCATTTGTATTAAATGCTTTAGTGTAATTGTTCCTAAAGTGTTAACTAAAGAAAGCATAACATGGCAACATGGGCCAAATGCAACATACAACAACTGAGACCAAAAGAAAAGAAAATCTCAAAAAAAGTAAAATGCATGTAAACGAAAACACTTCTCTCTGTTTTTGGGTATATAGATCTTTTTCTGTTATGTCATGCATCCCTTTAAAGAGCTTCTCTGTTTTCGGAATAGAAGGCTTAAAGATCATGCAAAAGAGAAGAAACAGAAAGTTCTATAATCTTTGTTTATCCAAATCAACTAACCTCCTACAATCTAAAGGGTGTCAATTGAAGGTTGGGGGGGGGGGACACACACACACACACACATCAAGGTCATAAGTAGAACTGACAAGTCATTTAACTTGATGAAATTCTTTTAATTCTAAAGAACTTCTAGAGCCCATGCAGCATCTCTGTTTCTATGCTTCAAGGTTATTATAAGTTAGGAATTTTGACAATAGATTCTTCACATTTGAAAAATGACATCTCACTTTTTTTTTTTAAAAAAAAAGGAACATATTGCATTAAAAGCATACTGCCACTAAGAAACGATTCAACAATTAGGAGATAAAGATGCAGAGTGCATACCTCACACAGCCATTATTGTCCAAGTCTGCAGCAAAAAAATCAGAAACAGTCAAATCATGACCAAGAATCCACTTTGCCATTCTTCTATTCCTCTTATCCACTCTTGCCTCAGCTAAATAAAGAAAAGCCCTGGCAACTGCAAGAGTAGACAAAAGCAACCAAATTGCAGCAAAGATACGACCAGAAAATGATTTGAATGCCTGGTCACCATAGCCAACAGTTGTAACTGACATCACAGAAAGATAGAAAGAATCCACCCATGTAAGTTTCTCCACATAATGCATCACACAAACACCAACCCCAATACAAAGCACCACAACCAACAATGCCAAGGCCACCTTCATCCTAATCCTCATTCTCCCTTTCTTGGCATCAATTACATATGATCTCTTCATTGTCTTCAGCAAATGACTCTCTTGCAAATCAAGAACATGAATCACCATCCCGCAAAGCAATATGTCAATAAACCCAAATCCCACCAACGAAAACAGAATAGAAAAAAGCTTGGTCGCTGTACTAGTGGGAGTAATGTCACCGTATCCTATTGTGCACATTGTCACCACACAGTAATAGAGGGCATCCACCACAGGGTTAGTCTCACTTCCAGTAAAATTATGACGATTGAGAGAATATATAACCACCCCCAATGATAAATAGATAACAAGAAGGATAACCGCTTGGGAAACAATTGAATTTGAGTTACGTTGGGGTTTAGGCTCAGAGGATTGCTGGTGGTTGAATTCGGGGATCACCGCCATAGCCGGTGCCGTTTTACAACGACGAACGGCAGGGTTTGAGGATGATTTTCGGGGAAGTTGAGATTGTGATTCGAGGAGAGCAGCTAAAAGGTCGTGTGAAGAAGAATGCTGTCTTGGGGAATTAAGCGAAAGCGTGAGTGCTTCAACTAAAGCTGCAGAATCTTCAGGAGTCGACGGCCCGAAGATAAGGCGCTCCTTGATCTCCGATGCGTTCAGAGGAAGGACCACCTCGTCGTTCTCCGCCAGAGGCGCGAGATGCGAAGGTGGATGACGCTTTCTGGGACTGTAATATGAGAGCAAAGGCTCATTTTCCATTACGGCTATTATGGTGCGATACAGAATTCTACGTTAAAGAGAAGGGAACTTTGCGATTTGGGTTTGTATAAACGTTTCTGGCGGAGCAACGATCAGAAAAACAGAGCCAAGAGACGCGTCTGTGTGGCGGTTGAAAGAAGATGGCGCAAAACGCAGAGGAGTTAAGATACGACAAGAAGAAATCTTTCACCTTTAAAGGAAAAAAAAATTATGGAATTATTCTTGCGAGAACCCAACAAAAGAATTAATGACAATTAAAAACTTGAAATTATAAAATTTCAAATGAGAATGATCGTCTTTGGTTGAATTTAAAATTACAATTTCCTGGCTAATGTTTTCCACTATTCATCTTTCATATTTTTTTAATATTTTTTTTTTTACATTTTCAGTACTATTTTTTCTAATTTTGTATTAATCATATTAGATGTTCTTGTTTCTTGATATTCAACTTCCACATTTTTAGTATTAAAAAGCATTAAATATAGGTGTTAAAAATATCTAAGATGATTATTAAAAAAATTAAAAAAATCTCGATTATTAAAGTATTAGAAATGAGTATTGAAAATCTAAAAGACAAATACCGAAAAAATTACTCGATTATTAAAGTATTAGAAATGAGTATTGAAAATCTAAAAGACAAATACCGAAAAAATTAACTCAGAAAATATTTAATTCTAGTATTCTTTCTTAAAAAGAGTAATATAATATTTAATTATTATAATTTGTTCTCATTTTAGTACTGATCCTTCAAAAGTTAAATGATTTAGGTTCTTTTTTTTTTTTGGATAAGAGAGGATTTATTAATCAAAAAAATGTACAAGGGTGGTACACTGAGAGGAAACAAACAAGGAAAAATAAAAAGAACAAGTTATCCTATGCTAATGCCTCTGAGAGGGCTAAAAGCTTCCAACGTATGATTGGTCAGATCGATGGCTTCATTAATTAGGCTGAATGCGTGCTTGTGTTCATGAGCAAACAAACAAGTGTTCCGCGCATTCCATAGCTTCCAACACATAATACCAAAGGAACATTCCATGAGGGCTTTTCGTGATTGATCATGAGGTTTCCTTTGAGCCATTCTTCAAGTGGTTGTGCGTTTAGGCAGGCCATCTCACAATTAGGCAATATAATAGACCAGCATGTTTTTGCTTCTTTGCAGGTTCTGAGGATATGGTTAATGTCTTCTGGTCCCTCTCCACAAATTTGACACCTGTCATATGTTGCCATATAGCGTCTCACTCTTTGGATCTGTTTGGATAACATCTCAAACCATGGTTTTGAAGACAAAATCATAGTTTGGATAAAATGCTATCCAAACAACCTCCAATATTTTGAAGCCATGGTTTCATCTCCATGGTTTCAGATGAAACCATGGTTTTAACCTTTAAAACCGTGGTTCTGTGAAAAGCAAAATTATCTTACTTTTGGTGCTGAAGTTTTTGTTGTTGAATTGTCAGAAATTATTTGGACAAAAAATGTCCCTTGACTCGCTTGCGTTGCTGGTGTGGAGGAATGGTCTATGGTCATTTGGTCCTGACGCAGCAGGAGAGTGAGCCTGAAAGAATTATAAAGCGAAAAAGATAATTACTATAATAAGTAATAAATTGTTTTAACGTGTGCTTATTTATTTTGTCAAAAAATATCATGATATTTCATATTTATAATCTTTAAAATAAAATAATATTTTTCTGTTGGTAAAAAATATTTATTTTTTCCAGAAACATTTTTAATCTTATATTTTATAAATATATATACACATGTTAATTACTTATTAATTATGTTTTCTTATATACTATTAATTATGTTGGTAAAAAAATATATTATTAACAATTTTGTTCCTTCAAATTAAAATATATTATAAAATCTATATTTTATGTAATTATCATATTAACTTATGCCCTTTTTAGTAATTTTCACATATAAAAAGTACTTCTGATAATAACTATCCAAACACTCTCACTTCTCAGAATCATTTTTTCACAAAATCTATTCTTCACAAAATCTATTTTCTTCAGAATCTATTCTCCAGAAGCTATTCTTCAAACCATGGTTTGGTTTTATCTAAACATCCCTTTTCTCTATTAGTGTGCAATCTATTGTTTAGGGTTAGCCAAGGGAAAGTACGGATCCGTTGGGGGCCCGGCCATTTCCACACGATGGTCCACTTCCTGCTTTCTTCATTCGATTGCTCCTCTTTTAATAAAGTATAAGCAGCCTGCACTGACAATTTGCCCGTGTAGGTTCATGTACGGGTGGCTGGGGGATCACTTGCTAGAGGTGGGTGGAGTTCAGCAATTCGATTAACTATATCTTGAGGTAGGATTGCTCTAAAAGCATCCCAGTGCCAATTTCCAGATGCATCCACATATTGTGATATGGTGTTTTAGAGTTCGTTTTCCGATATTGGGACATAGGAGAGGTAGCAGAGAGAGGCCCATATCACATTTCCGTTATTGTGATATGATTTGGGTTCTTATTAAAATGGAGAGACTAACATTTTAGATTAAAAAAAAATTTAAGGAATTAGAACTCATGGTTTAAAGGTATAAAGGGAAAAAAAAAAGAGCAAACAGGTGAACAACTAAGCATTGTATTTACCTTTTTTAAGATTTCAAATTTTTTAAGAGTTTCAATTATCGTTTATATTTTTAAGAGTTTTAAATTTCACTAATTGCATTTTTAATTTTAATTAAAGATAAATGAAAATATTGATATTAATAATATAAATATCAGAATAGAACCATTATTCAAAGTGTGAGCAATATACAAAGATATTGGCCCATTTTGGAATCTCCGACACCCACTCATAAGACATAAAATATGTGATATTTAGTCAAAGAAAATAAAAATGGATTAGTTTTTTTTAGTAATATAGTCATTAGATTATCCCAATATGAATATAAATATATAATACTACTATAAAATTAACAACGCACTCCTCTACTTACAAGCAAATAATTGAGTGTAACTAAAAAAAATATATCAAGTTAGATATTAGGGAAAATTGCAAATAAAAACTTCTAATATGTAGAATTGTGATTTGGGACCTGAATTTGAAAAATAACAAATAAGAACCGGGTCTCACTTTTGCAAATATGAAATGTGGATGAAATGTTTGAAATGTCTCTCAATCAAATTATAATTTAGTCTACTGAAATTGTCATTTGCTAAAGTAAACTTATCATTTTCCACAATCAACTCACCATTTGACATACCCTCAGTCAAGTTATGATTTGATTTATTGAAATTGCCATTCACTAAAGTGAATTTATTATTTTCTATAGTTAACTTGTTATTTAGTTGAGAGACATTTTAGACGTTTCATCATGACTTCATATTTGCAAAAATAAAATTAGGTTCTTATTTGTTATTTTCCAAATTAAAGATCCCAAATCACAATTTTATATATTAAAGAGTCTTTATTTACAATTTTTCCTATATATTATGTCAAAAACTTGCTTTAACAAAGAATAAGTATTAATTTTTTTCACCTGATATTAATAATTAACTACTCTTCCAATTTTTAATATTATACTTAATTGTTAAGTTAATTTTAATTATAAATATAATGCTTATGTATCATATTTATCAATTTTTTAAAATTATTTTTATTACCCATAATCAAGTAAGAAAGAAAGGGAGAATAT
This sequence comes from Neltuma alba, assembly GCF_004799145.2. Classification (NCBI taxonomy): domain Eukaryota; kingdom Viridiplantae; phylum Streptophyta; class Magnoliopsida; order Fabales; family Fabaceae; genus Neltuma; species Neltuma alba. The sequence continues at coordinate 208,492 of NW_021636165.1, read as the reverse complement.
TAAATAAGATGATTATGGTATTTTAAAAAAACATGTTATATTTTTCGTAATTAACTAACTTACATAATTTTCTTAATTTAATCAAACCGTGCTTAAACTACAGTGCTTATTCACAATGCGACGTCAGAATAAGGCAAGCCCACAGAAAACTAGCCCTGCAATTAGATGCTATCATGCCCTCTTCATTTCGTGGAAGTGTTATTGGAGGAACCAGGTTATGAACAATTTAATAGAACTGGAATTCCTTAGGAAGCCTGATTCTATCACACCAAACAAAACAAATACAAAAATTCCACCTCCCACACATCCAATTCTAAGGTGATAAACAAGGAAGCACTACTTAAGATAGGTGGATGAAACCCATAACAAAACATATGTTATCAATGAAGACATCACTTCAAAAGTTCTTGGTCCCTTAATTATAGGAATAGGAGGAATTACTGACACCATCAAGAAAGTTCCTAATAGCCAGGAAAGAACAAATGAGCCAGCCCTGCACAGAGCAACAAAGCTTATAGTTAAATCCTTAAGACGTATAGCAGTTATACAATTATCATACTGCAATTATTTATATCAACATAAGGATGATAGATGTGAATAAAAACATTGCAGAAACATGGCTTAACTGGGAATACCCCATAGTAATGCATATTGCAAAATGTCATGCTTTACATACCCATAAAGTAAGGTCCGGATCTTGCTCTTCAGCCGATCGTATATAAAATACATTGTAGCTACCAGAGATATTAAAACCTGAAACGTTGGCCCTTCCTCAGTTGGGAAAAGAACAGTAAGAGCTCCGAGCAACAAGAATGCAACGGATGTTTTTACAATGAACTTCGTGGATGGAGTTTGAAATCTGCTTCTCACAAACTGAACAACCCGAGATTGATTTACTTCCCTCATTTTCTTCTTCAAGTCAATTTTTGGGTTCCTCCGCTCATAGAACTTTTGCATGATAATTTTGTCATGTGCTGATTCAATTGCATCCACACTTGGCTTGTGCCCTGCATATTTTTGAATTAAAAAGTTCCTTGCCCCTTGAATTTCATCTTCAGAAGCTTCCCTGCTAATTCCAAGTCGTTTGTATGGGTCCCTCACATTTATTCTTGGAAATACAGCTGAATTAGCAGCCAATAAGCAGAAATTAAACTAACGGAAATCATAATTATAGCTACACACACGTAACATGCAAGGATTTTGAGTATCACATGCATGACTTGGAAAAGAAAGTATGACATGCAAGTTAAAATATTGCAGAGAATTCAACAAGAGGGGACCTAAAAGGCATAATTCTGCATGGCACCGTCCATCACCAATTCCACAAAAATGCTCTAGTTTGAGACAACTTCATTATCCAGACAGCTGCCTCACTGAGAAGCTTCAACAGCACGTCTATATTTTAATACTACCGCTTGACCTCCGTCTCAGTGATGTCGTCCAAAGATTTTGAAATGGACTAGTCGGTTCAACTCCATTAAGCAATGAACAAAAGCACTTGAAAGCGCCCAATCTTACCGTCAGACAATAGCCGGTTATTTATTTATTTATTTTTTAAGCCAGTCTCGCTTTTACTCAAATACATTCTTCCAGAGAAATAGGTCCGCCTAACTTGCATTCCAGTTTTACAATACCAGGCATTTGCAATGAAATCTTCACGATAATGATATCTAGAACTTTAAAACCGGGGGGGGGGGGGAAGAACATTAGTTACCAGGAGATTCATTTGTCATATCACCATAAGAAGCATCCATAGCACTCTTGACCAATTGCATTTTCCGAGCAGCATGTCTTAGTCTCGACGCCACCAAATTGATCCTGTGGGACAATTTACACAAAAATGTCTCATTCATCATTTCAACCATATACAACAACCCTAATATCACGTTCAAATCCAACAGATCATAATTTAAGGACATACTTTTCAACTTGGAGAAAGTGCGGCTCTTGCTTAGCCTTCCAAACCCCAGAAAAAGCTGCAATTTGGAAGTGCGGTGACCTCAAGCGAGAAGGAACATGGAGACATCTTGAGGGGCAACCACTCAATCCAGATAGTGTCATTATTAGAAATTATATTTTAACTAAATGAACCGCTGATGCTATGTAAAATCAAAAATTATGGACAGAAAGAGAGAGAGAAGTAACGAGCAAAAGCAGCGATGAGACTTGGGAGAGTGATCGATTAAGGGGGGAGGCGAAGTGTGAGACTAAGGGAATATGGAGGGAGCGAGAAGATAACGAAGAACGCGAGAGACGACACTCAGGTTAGGACTCACTGACTCAACTCTGGATTGACGGCCGAGCACAAGCCCCACCGAAATCAGGAGGGTGGAGAATTGAAGATTAGGTTTTACTATTTCGGTTTTTGGGATAATGTTAAAAGACCAAAAAGCCCAAAACCAGACTATCAATCACCAAACATGAATTACTTCGCTGTTATTACCACTGCTGTGCCTATGATTGTAATAAGTGGGAGGTTTGGATTATTCCCTAAAAATGGCAACTTCTGTGTTTTTACGAAATTGCCACCTCTCCTCCTAAATATAATAACCAGTTAATTAATACAAGTAAATTAAGAAAATAAATTAAATTAGTTATTTATAATAATTATGTATTGTTTTTCGTAAAATATCCTTACTAATTAAGTTTATTGGCTATAACTACTATTATTATAAGGACTATTTTAAAAAAATAGATAAATATGAGTGACAAAGTAGATTAGAATCTTATATTTAGTACTAAACTACAAATCAGATAAGGTTTTATAAAACTAGAGGTAGTAATACTTTTCGCTCATCGAATGTCTATGGGGTGAACCTAATTCAAGATCCTCCCAAGTTTTTGTGTTCATCAAATGCAGCAAGATTTGATGAACAGCAATAGGATGCCTTTATCCTACGTTTAGAAGTGTTGTTTTGTCTGATTTTACAACTTCACAATTGGCTTACTTATTCCAAAAAGAAATACTAAAACTTTTTTTCATTTATTCATCTCTTATCATATAAAATTATTTTATTTAAAATAAGATAAACAACATGCCCTTAAATAACACCATTACGCAAAATGATTATCATGACTTGAGGTCAAAATTTTTTACAAAAGTCAGTGTTAGTGCGAATATAATAATATTTATTCCTAAAATAAGTGATTGGTAAGTTAATTTTCAGGAAAATATTTTGTCCTAACAACTAAATGAAATTTTTTTAAAAATTTAGAAACTTTTTAAATTTAAAATTTAAAATCAACAGAAATGCTGTAGAAAACCAGCTTGTGGATAAAGCTTGGCAAAATTGAAGAAGAAAAGTATATATATATATATATAAAAAAAAAGATCTACAAAATAGGTAATACTTATAGTAGATTTTAAAAAAAAAATTTTTAAGAGTGAAAGTTGAAAAATGTAAAAGATATTTGAAAACAAAAAAAAGGGTAAAATTAGTAAAAAGATTTATGAAATAAGCACCATCTGTTGTAGGGGTGAGTATTCGGTTTTTCGGTTCGGTTATTGGTGATAATTGAATTAACCGAATAGAGTAAATTTTAAACACCAAACCGAAACCGAAAACCGAACTAACCGAAATCGAATTAACCGAAATATTTCGGTTCGATTAACCGATTAACCGAAATTATAAATATGAAAGTGATTTTAAATTAATAATAATAATAAAACACAATTAAAACCATTAATTATTAAATATTTCATCATTTAATGTGATTTATTGAATATAAATATATTTAAAGAGTTTATAAACCCACATATATATTTATTACAATAATATTTATTAAATATAAATATATAATATATTTATTTCGGTTTTTCGGTTATAACCAAAAAAATTTTCTACTAATCGAACCGAAAACCGAAATAACCGAATCGAAAAACCGAAATTAAATTCGGTTCGGTTCAGTTTTCGGTTATGGTTTGATTTTGCTCACTCCTATTTTGTTGTAGGTTTTTAAGGTTTTTATTTCAAAAGAATTCTTAAAATAAAATTTTCCTTTAATTTTTAGTCTTTGCGTTATGTATAAAACAAAAAATTTTCAACTTTTAGAGACAAATTTTTTGTCATTGTTGTTTTAAAAAATTAATCTACTCTTGGTGTTTTATTGAGCAGAAAATCATAGAAGTTTATAGATAAATAAACGACAGTAATTTGGGTGCCAAAATTTAAAGCCCAGACTAGGCTCAGTTTAGGCCCAGAGGCTAGATCCAATTTCTCATGGGCGTACCCGGTCCGAAAGCTCGAAAACCGCCGCTACAAGAAAGGCATTATTTTTTGTTAATGAAAAAGGGCAAGGCGTCATTTTGATCGGCGTCGGAATTCCGATCCCTACTTGTCGTTTGGAGTAATCAATCTTTGGCACTCAGAACAGTGAAAGCATAGCTACATGGATCCGAAGCTAACAGAGGTCTCTCAGCGCTTTGAGCGCTTCAAAGCCGCGTTACTTAGGAATGACTTTAACACCTGCTGTGATCTCCTCTCCCAGTTGAAGGTAGCGAAGCCGCAAACCCTAGTTTATGAGTTCAACTCTTATTACTCACTCTACCTTGTACTAGAAATTTTGTGAAATTTATATGAAAATTGTAGCAGTCAATACGTAAACTTTCATGGCCGTCATTGGGTTTTGGAAAATCTATTTAGTTGGTTGGTTTTAAAAAGAAGAGATAACGCTTTAGCAGATTTGGCATCGAATGATTTCGTGGAAATACTATTTGTTTAATGAAGTGGTGGAGGCCACTCAACATCGATCTTGGATGGAATATATGTATGCAATTTTGCACTTTTATGGCTCGATTGTTTCTGCATGGGCTAATTATGTTAAGAAACCAATCATATTGAAATATTGAAGCCGTGGGAGTGGTTACTTAGGATATATAGTTATGCTAGGACAACATATCCTGCCTGCTGAATGGCAGTTGAACCTTCCCCAAGTATGTTTTAGTAAACATTTTGGCGTGCCAAGGGTTTGATGACCCAGCAGCAAGTTGGGTGATTGGTTCGTAAACTTTTGGTCTAGGCAACTAATGCAGTGGGCAGCTTTGCTTCGAAATTAACGTGTTTATATAAACAATGCACGAAGGAGGAAGTCGTAGGTTTTGGGAGTCGGTGATATACACACACAGACACTTCTCTGCAAGGTCTTGAGTTTCTCAGATCTGGTTTGCTATGCATTTCAATTGGATTTTTTTCCAATCCCTGTAGAAAATGACTTATTCTTATTTTGCAGGTGTTACTAACAGAGTTCAGAAGCCTTCCACCTTTGTTTGAAGAGACATCTAATGCTGTCCATGAATTGACAATAGCAAGTAGATAATCTTGACCCCAATCTGGTTTTTCTCCTATTCTTCTTTTGTACCAATAAACTTTTCTAAGCCTATTATTTTTACAAATAGATTTGTATTCTCTTTACTTGACTAATAATATGAGTAGATCTTAAATTTGGAGGTGAGTTGAGTGAGTATGGATTGATATTGTCAATGATTACCTCATAATAATAGCTTAGCCATCAGCTTTCTTGGTCAAAAGCCGAACCTTTTGGATGCACCCATGGCTTCATTACTACCCTTTTCTATTCTTTCTAGTTGATCCCATGGTTTAGGAAGACAATCTTGCTGTGAACATCATCACAGCTTGTTGTGGTAAAATTACCTTAGAGATCATTAACTTGGCTTCAGAAGGAAAATATAAATGAATATAGCTATTAAAGACGGAGAAGAGACTATAAATGTTTGTTTTTCTATTTTCCTTGTGTCTGTGAATCTTATCAGTATGTACCTGCTAGAATTCTTATTGATGAGGCATTGTTCTATTTCTCATTAGTATTTGAAACTTCCAGGGGATATATATGAGCATGCCGTTGTCCTTAGTGTCAAGATGGAGGATCAGGAAGCCTTTGAGAGGGATTTCTTCCAGTTAAAACCCTATTACACAGATGCTCGGTAACTTGTTCTTCCCCTTTTCCCCTCTTTATAAATTTCTGTTGCCACTATGACAGTTGAACCTGCTACACATATGAGGGGCATTGTTTTATCACTTAGTTTTCATGGACTTTGCATGTCAAGAAACAGGAGAGAAGTAGTATTAGAACGGAGATGCATGTCTGTTTGCAGTAATCTTTCAGTTATTTAAATACGTCTAGGACAACTCCTTTGTCTATTTTTATGCATTGCATTTTTTATGATATATTTTTGTCATAGACCTAGTCCACATTACATGTGATTCCCCACTTGTATCTGCTTTTTGGTATGTCTCTTCTTTTTGTCTACCTCTCAATATATTCTAAAGAGTCTCAGGGTTTTTATGGTGCAGAAACCGTATTCCTCCATCCCCTCAGGAGTACCCTATATTAGGCCTCAACCTGTTGAGACTACTTGTGCAGAATAGGATTGCTGAATTTCATACAGAGTTGGAACTGCTTTCATCCACTGCTCTTGAAAATCCCTGCATCAAGCATGCTGTGGAGTTGGAGCAATCCTTCATGGAAGGTGCCTACAATCGTGTCCTGAGTGCCCGACAGACAGTGCCACATGATACATATGTTTATTTCATGGATCTTCTGGCAAAGACAGTCAGGTAACATAGTTCTCCTGTTTCTGCTGATAGCTTAGCTGATGAAATAAATATGATGGACATCTAGAAACAGGCATTCTGGCTAGATTTGTTTTATTCAAAACTGGGGCTTTTCTAACTAATTTTAGTGGACTATTGAGAGAAAGCAAATGCAATGATAAGCCATTGGGTTGAGTTGGGAATGCAGGATTATCATTCTGGGCGCTTGGTGGAATATTTACTTTCTCCATACTCTTCAAATGGTATTTCACGTGTTGGCTGTCTTTTGACATGCCATATCAGCTTATCTATTATGATTTGTAACAAGGTATCTATTTTGCAACTCCCAGAGATGAAATAGCAGGATGCAGTGAGAAGGCATATGACTATCTTTCACTAAAAGATGCTCGACAAATGTTATTGTTTTCTTCTGATCAAGAACTCGTTAAATATATAAACGAGGTGAGCATCATTGTATCTTCTGCACTTCATGTGGATTCTGTTTTTGATATGGCATGTTCTGCCTTGGATCATCTGGAAAGGATTGATGTTGTGGGAACTAGGTTTCTGGTGAATAAACCAAGCTGCTGTTCTGACTTGATGAAGAAATTTCACACCGTGCAAATTGAATTGAAATTTGAGCAAACTGTAAAGCCTAACGAAATAATTTAACCTTGCGGTATCACATATACAAGAAAAATAGGAAAAACTCCATCTCATCATTGTACATTTCAATTTCATTCTTTTGTGTTGTAACGTTCTTCCATAATCGCAGGAGCATCCTGAGTGGGAGGTTCTTAATGGGGCTGTGTATTTCCATAAGGCCAAAGAATCAGCGCCTTGCAAAGAAATACCATCGCTGCAGCTTATCAACCAGACGCTCAGTTATGCTAGGGAGTTGGAGAGGATTGTGTGAAGAGAATACAATGCTGTCTCATTTTCCAAAATTTCCAGATCTGGAATATCTTTGTTGATACTCTCATTTTAATTTTTTTTTTCTTCCCAATCCTCTGCAGAACTAGAAAATTGTTCTCGTACCTAATTCATGTCATTGGCTATATTATTCCTTGAGGTACTATTTTCATTCACTGTGCTGTTGCAGAAGGAAAAGAAAAATGCACTATACTGATGTCTTTTTCTGTTGAATTTTATGTGTTGTCTCATGACGCTGTAGTTAGGTTTTAAACCCATTGAAAGGCTCATATTATAAACAGAAGTTTACTATTTTATCATACGAGGGATCCTCAGTTTGCCGCCATCAAATCCTTGGATGTCCGATTCAACTCAACGAATTGCGAAAGGGATTCTGGGTTTAACCCTTGCGAATTCAAATTTTGTTCAAGTTTCAAGATTAAGTTATATCTGTTATTTATGAACGGGGGAGCCTTTTATAGATTTTATTAAATCTATTAATATATTGAGGTATTGTTGACATTTTGAAAATGAGTTGAAAAGAAGTTACTCGTGTTGAGATAAGAACTAGGGGCTATTTGTCAAATTAAGATTTGAATTCCTGCTGGAAGAGATAAGAGGTATTTCTATTTAGGATTATCTCTAATAGGAGGATATTTATGTTTTAATAAGAAAAAAAAAGGTGATATTCTCATTCTTCGTTAATATATCCATTTTTTGTGTTCTTACGAAAACATCATTTGTTTTTGCTTTATTTTTTATTAGTGTTCTACTTTCTTTTTTTTCGCTTTTTGGGTCTTCAATGCACTGAACAAATGAGCACTGATGTTTCATATGTTGGTTGTCAAGATAGAGTGATTGTTTCTTTTTGTTTCTTTTCATGTACAAGAGCTATCTGATTTGGAGTTCTTTCCTTTCATTTTTTCTCAAATTATAGAAAATGCATTATCAGATGGATTCTATAAATTCTCCTTCTTTTGCAAAAAATTATTTGATAAAAAGCATCATCGTCATCATCATGCTACATTTCGTTTGGAGGAAAATGAATCTTGCTCTGCATAAAGGAATTATTAATCCCCCACCAAAGGTAATAAATTTTTTTTTTTTTGACCAAAACCAAAGGTAATAAATGAATGTCAAAACTTGCAACCCTATCTCACTGTCATTTGGTCCTGGTTGTAAATTAATAACAATATATCTACTTGCAAAGATAGTGAAGCTCTTTAAAAATATATACACACGAGCCTTTCCTCAAAAAAATTGATAACCAAACTAGCTAAAAGATAGTCTCAATTAAGGAAAATTTAAAATAAAGCAGGAATATGGTGTGCCAGCTCTGTTCATCGTCATGGAGAAGAAGAGGAACCCACAATACTTTTTTTTTTTTTTCCTTTTTTGGTGATAGAACCCACTCTGAGTAACCTATCTTCGATAATTATTTTGCTGCACTGTTCTAGTAGTGTTTATTCTTACAAAGGAGTAGTTGAGCATAGTAGAATTGTTTGTCATAAGCAAAAACTTCTCAACAGCACTTTCCTGCAGAAGGAAAAAGAAGGAGAACTTGAATATGGATATATGATGCTTTTTCCTTGATAAATTCCTTCTCTTTGTCCTTATTATTATTTTTCTATTCTTCAATGTAAGGGTTGCTTAAGTAATTTGAAGACCGATGCTAACTCCAGTTGTAATTGTAAAAGCTAGTAAATTAACTCTTATAATTAGGATCAACAGTAGTATATTATGGTATCAATCATATTTCGAACTTTAAGATTTTCAAATGGAGGTCCTTTCCCAGATTTGTGCTTCCCTAGTTTCATTCAAATTTAGTAAGCACATTCATCTCTCTCTCTCTCTCTAACTAATAATTTATCAAGAAAATATTTGTATTAGCTTATAACGAATTAGTTACCACTTGCCAGTGAAAGTTGATTTTATCATCTAGAAAAATGTGCCTAATTATTTTAGGAAAAATATATAAAATATTTAATGAAGAAATTAACACATAGAAAAATGATCCGGGTCAGAGCATTTACATATATAAAAATCCGAAAGTTCAGTTTGAAGTTCAGTTTGTGAGTGGGGGAGTGTCGCCGACATCTGAGTTCAAAGGCCCCACCTCTGCCCGCTTTCCTCTTGTGATTCTCTTTCATGATCGTTCTTCCACACTGCATCTTCTCAAAATCATTCAATTCCTTTTCTTATTTCAATTAATGAAACCCCTTTTGAACAAAGTTTGTAGCTTTCACTAAGTAACCATTAAAAAAAAAAAAAATCCTTTTAAGCCTCAGAATTCATTCGAACTGGTAGGGAAGACGACAATGGCTTTCAGTTTCAGTATGAACCTCAACCTCCTCCTTCTCGTCGCCATGGTTGCCTCCAACATTATCTCCCTCTATCATCTCTCCTCCACCATCATCTTTCCCTCCAACCCTCCTCCTCAACCCGTCCCCGACCACCTCCTCCGCCAACTCCACTCCATACGCGGCACCATCAACCGACTCACGCGCCTCCAGCAAACTTCTGCCGACACTGACACTGTTCCAACTACTTCTGCTACTACGAATAAAAACCACAGCATTCCTTCAGATCTCTTGCTCTACTCTCGTCTCTCTCCTATTGCTTCCTCTTGCCATGATTACCCTGAGCTTCTTCACAAGTACATGAGCTACACTCCGTTCTCGCTTTGCCCTTCTGATTCTGATATCGCCGAGGCTCTCATGCTCCGTGGTTGCCACCCACTTCCTCGCCGGAGATGCTTTGCACGGACCCCACAAAAACCCACTTCTTCACTTCCACATAACCCCTTTTCTTCTTCTCTCCCCAGCTCCAATGTTATATGGGACAAGTACTCATGTCAGAGCTTTGACTGCTTCAATCGACTGAATCCAAATCTGGGTTTCGATGCGTCTCGTGAAGTAACCAAATTTGTGAGCTACAAGTCTGAACTTGACCTCCCAATACCTCAGTTTTTACAGATTGCGAGAGCCGCTAAGTCTGTGATTCGATTGGGACTCGATGTTGGAGGAGGAACTGGGACTTTCGCTGCGAGAATGAAGATGCATAACGTGACGGTTTTGACGACGACCATGAATGTGGCTGCGCCTTACAGTGAGGCCGTGGCGCTGAGGGGGTTGGTGCCGCTGCACGTTCCGTTGCAGCAGCGGCTGCCGGTGTTCGATGGCGCGATGGATGTGGTGCGGTGCGGGCAAGCCGTGAACCGGTGGATTCCGGTGACGATGATGGAATTTTTGCTGTATGATGTGGACAGAGTGCTGAGAGCTGGTGGGTATTTGTGGGTGGATCATTTTTTCAGTAAAGGGGTTGATCTTGAGGCGGTGTACGGACCCCTGATCGGAAAATTGGGGTACAAGAAAGTGAAGTGGGCGACTGCAAACAAGATGGATATTGCTGGTTTGAAGAATGGAGAGGTCTACTTGACTGCCTTGTTGCAGAAACCCGTGTCAAGATAACTTGAAACACAAGGTAATGAGCCATATTTAGAAACTATGACTGAGAATGAAGTTCATTATAGAGTGTCACTCATGTTAATGTTAGATGATTAGGAGTGAAGCTTGAAATTGCCCTGACAGGAAAAGTGGGTTTGCTATTATGAGCTGAGCTGTGTAGTAATAGTTACGAGGTTAATAATAATAATTGAGACTATAATTCAAGTATTATGCGTTAAGTGATGCTTAGAGCTTATATTTGTTGGTGAAACTCAAAGTACTAGCAGGTCTTTTGACATAAAACTAGATAATGAACTCGTATGTTGTATGGAGTATGAGGTATAGGATTCATAACTTGTAAACAGTACAGATTTCTTAAAGGTCTTTAGATGTAAAATCAGGGATTTTGTTATGCGAGAAATGCTGAATCTTCTATGTACTTCTTATGGTGAGTTAGTTCACTATTATTGGAGGTGTTAGACTTGCTTTGTAAGAGAAAACACTCTAGAGGATCCATTTCATTTACCAGGGCCGTCAATTTTACTACAGGCATTGATGCAGAGTGAGAAAGATTAGATTTCATTTGGGCAAAAACTACATATCACCTCCCCCATTTACATGCTAATTCCTGCTTGAAAATGTAATAGAACTCTTTCTATTTTTTGAAAAGGAAACCCAACATTCCCATGTTAAAGAAAGCAAAGAAATAAAAGGTATTTTGCTCCATCTTCGAGATAGTCTTTCAAAGGGAACCGAGTATTTTTAGTTCTGTTGCGTTCTTTTGGCTGGTTCTTTACTTTCTGATGTATGCAAATCCCTAATCTTATGATTGAGTCCTAACAAGATTCTTCATTTCCTTTTTCATGACTGTAGTTGATGCATTTCTATATAAAAACACTTACAAGGATGATACAACAGTAAAAGGTTCCTTTGAGATCAAGGGGCTTTCAATGAAGCAATTCCAATATCCACTGTGAAGGATCTTTCACTCTTCTTGCTGCATTATTCAACGTCCAAAACCACAAATGGAACAAAAATAGAAGCAGCTCAAGCAGAGGCTCAAGGGCTAACTGTTTGAAGAAATCCCTCGTTTTCGTCGTCATCGTCATCGTTGACTTGTGTGATTCTAATTCATTGTTTGGAAATAGATCTACGAGGCACTAATTACCAGATTTAGATTTTTTTATTATACTTTTCTCTATTACGTCTCTGTATGCATTTAAAATAGTTAGTGCGCGCGCGCGCGTGTTAAAAGAGTGGATACAATATTGAGAGCAGCAAAAGGGCATCGGAGGGAAGCGCATATATTCGACTTGATATTAGTACAACGAACGCCCCTTTTGAATGGTATATATAATTAATGATGTTCTAATAACTTTATCAACAATACTTCCACCTACAATACTCCAAATACAGCAAGTCGGGATGGATTAGGTGGCAAATTAACAAAAATAGGAAAGAATTAAGCGCTCAAAATATTTGGACTAATCAATTTCTTTATTCTCTTTAATTTCATTTAGTTTTAAAGTTCACAATTGAGAGCTCGAAATCTTTAAGCTTTATAATGTAACTAGATGAGAGCCCTTTACAAATGCAAAGTCTAGGATAAACCATACCATCCATGGACATCTTGTATATTGAAAAAAATGCTATCCCATTCACGGTACAACTTTTCTCAATTTGTGGATAAAACACATTTGATCATGTTCTGAATCTTCCCCATTAATATCAATGTACATCAGATGAAATTTATTTAAAAAAAAAAAAAACTATTCATGAGTTTTGAATAATACATTTTAAGCTCAAGTCAAATTCTATGCAAAGCACAATACCCCACATTAATTAATGTAATTATGTATTTAGACATATAGATTACATTACCAATATAAGCGAAACCCAGACAATAGGTGAACAAAAAGTCAGTGATGTTTCAGTAAAGGCTAATCCACACATTACAGAAATAACAAGATCAGGCAAACAGATGGAAAAGGAAACAGATCTTGGGGCAGAGTAAATTGGAAAAAAAAAGAAAAGAAAAATTACTGGCTAAACAACTGCACAAGGGAGAGGCCGCATATGACAGTAATTGCATAAGAAGCACAGTCCATGAGCATAGCATCCATCACATTCCGCATCACCAAGGCAGCTTCTAGTGCCCTGCCAAGATGTTCAGTCCAGTGCTCTGAGTCAGAAGAAGTTCTATTTGGTCTTTCTGCAGCACTTTCAGAACCTCTTCGTTTACCAGTAAGAAGTTGTGCAACTACAACAGTTACATTTGTCACTAAAACCAGGTAGAGCGGCCTAAAGCTTAGTATACCCTTCACATATTTGTTATCTAGCAAGGGAAATCCTAGGTAAGAGAAAACTACTAGCAGGGCTACAACAACAGAACAACAAAGGCGGGTAATCTTTGATGCAGTAATGGCAGAACTTATTTCTCTAAAAAGTTTAGGGTCCCGAGACTGAACTGATGACTGTCGTTCAGCTCCTACAATAAAACTGGATGGATCTGGAGGCGGTTGTACCTGACCAACTTCTGATGAAACAACTGATGAACCTGGAGGTAGTTGCACTTGTTCAACTTCAGATGTAGGCACATTTGAAATCTGATTATGCTCTAATTCACGCCAAGGAGGTGTCTTGCTGCTGCTTGTGCAAGCATCAGAGTGGTCTGGATCAATAACAGGATCAGGTTCTAATAAAATTGGATCAGACCCCTCTGCCTCATCTTGAAGAGAAACTGCACATAAAGATAACTGATCAGTAAAAGTAAGAAAGTTATGCATTTCCGGTTACAATAGAGGGACATATAAAGCTTTAACTAACGGTTACAACAATGCTTTAGCTGCGCCATGCCCCTAACTATCCCAAGCTCAGATCTAACCAGCTGTCTAATGAGTAGTCACTTGGTTACAAGATAATAAACCAAAGAAACTAGCTGATCAACTATATGAGTACTTTTCCCACAATCATTTAATGTCTCATTTATTTCCCCACCAGGCAAAGTTACGATGTAACTTTTACATTCCCCCCTCAAAAATTTAAAGATGTGCAAATTGCTAAGTTTTTTCCACTCATTGTCCAGAAAGGCTACTGGAGAATTTAATTGAGCTACGCCACTGATCTCTGAAGAGACATCAAATGGTTGCTTTCCTCCTGGGAGAGGTAATACATGTAGGCCCACTAAACAAGAGAAACATAAACAAGAGAAGCAATACCCCGGTTCTGTGTCCCCAAAGCAAGAGCTCTAGGAGCTTGTATATGGACATGGACCCTATAGCCTTCAGGATTTTTCACAAGTTTTCCTCTCTCAGGATTAAAACTCCCAGTTACACCCTATAGGCTTACTTTAGAATTCATTTCTTGCCACTCAATGTACTTCCAGGCTGCATGCAAATCTCAAATGATTGAGAAGAGACACCAGAACAGAAAGCAGGGGCATTAAGCAGAAAATTGACCCCTTCCATGATGTTTTAAAATGAAAAATCTAATTAAGGAGCCAAAGCCCTAGAACTTCCCGAGGCTCATGGGCATTGCACAGACAGTGGTGAGCCGCACAATTCTATGCCGTTTATCTTTATATAATATATTGATAACCAGTCCTGAACGTTGGTCTAAGTTCACGATTCCAAAGCATGAGTGAAATATCCACATTGAAAATCTATGAACACTTGCAAAATAACCCATTGCACCTTAATCCACAAACAATTTGACCAAACTCATGTGACAAAAAAATTAAAGTCAGAATGATCTATAGAAACCAAATTTTGTGAAACCCACTCAAGGAGAATTTATCAATTTGAATCCTTTCCATCATCCTGCCATGTTTCCCCACTAAGAATAAAGGTATCACAAAGTATGGACCCATCCGCAGAAAAAGAAGAAATACAACATTAGCAAAACTTAAATTCAAGTGACTCACGAGCAAAGTAAAATGCAGCCATACGTACGCAAGCAGATAGAACACTACTTAACTAGCTATAGATTTACTGCCACATCGGACTTCTAATACCAGTGCATGTCGGATTAAACAGAGAAAATATTACACACCCGATCACAGAATAAGCCAATACATTGCCAATCCAATCATATCTGACTTAAAAAGAAATTGCAGAAAAAAAAAAGAAGAAAGTATCTTACGAAAAGAAATTCGAAGAAAGAAGAAATGTACCGCTGGTGTTAGGATGGGAAAATACGAGGGGAATAGCTTGATCGTTTACACTGAACGGCCCAGGTGATGAATCCGCATAAGCATCGGTTGGTTGGGAGTGGGAAGAAGCCGAACGAGGAGGCGAACGATTTTCGATCCGACCCGTTATAAGGGCTAATCGGTCGGATCCGCGCTCCAAGATTTTCTTTCTTCGGGCTTCTCTCGCGTTCGCTGCCATCGCCAATCGGACCGCCAAGCCAACCGACCGGGCTCACATATAAAAGAATGTGTGCGACAGGGAGAGCTCATCTTCACGGCTTGCACGTTAAAAGCACACATACAGCTCACATCTTTTGATGTTAAAAAGGAACAAAAAAAATAGGGGAAAAAAAACAAGAAACATATAATTTTGATTTTTATTCTCAAAAAAATTTTATAAAATTGTTTCGTAGAACAACTTTTGGAAGGAAAAAAAAATTGTTTCGATAATAATTTTAAAAAAATCACATTTGAAAAAAAAAATCATATTTGGCAAGTGGTAGTTATAAACAGTGATAAATACTAGATAGTATATGATAAGAGAAGATTTCTCCAAATTTTTAAAAAATAAAAAACAAAAAAAAACGTAAAAGTTGTTTTTAAGTTGAAAACATGTTATTGTTTTTTTGTTTTTTAAAACAATCAACTAAAAACAAATTATCAAACAAGTTTTTTTCCTTTTCAAAAAAAAATTGTTTTCAAAATGAGAAAATAAACAAGCTCCAATTTTTTCCCCCTATGTGTGAGATGGCTCTAACTTTTAAACCCATAATCCCCTTTGTTAGATTGATTCTAATCCACCGATTGGGTCTAATCTGATAAATATTTAATTGTTTAAATCTTTTCCAATTAGTTAACTAGGTTTTATGTTAAGGGTAAAAAATAATATTAAATTTTACAAGAATCTTGCTACTTTATCAATATATCAATGTATAATTGATCATGTATAATCTAATCCTAGGTTGTATTGTTTACTTGCCATGAGCCGTGCAATTCATTGTTTAGGTTTTGTGCAATACACTGAGTGCGCATATCAAGCTACAATTAAATTGAATAATAACTTCAGCATCTCTATTTCGTTTCTCTTTAAGTCAAAAAACGGTATGTTTTTTCTGGGAAAGTGCAAACATAAGATCCTACAAATACATGCCTTATCTCAGTAGATATCAGCATAAATAACGATCTTGACGTCACTATGAGACATTTGCTCTCTATAGTACAGCCAGATAAAAAATATAGCAAATGAAAGATGGAAAACGCTGATTGCAGAAAATGGGCCTAAGTCTGGGGTGTCTGATCAGATAGCGCGATGCGCCTGTATACGGCTTGGAAGGTCTGCCCTCCATTTCTAGCCACCTTTTGGCCTTCCTCAGTTGCAGTACTAAGCAGCTTCACACATGGGTCTGCTTCAAGTTCTTTCTCAGTCAGGGCTTCAAACATGGGGTGACTCTCCAGACAAGACTTCATCCAGTCCCCAAGTTCTTCCACATCTGTTATTGTGTATATGACCCCACCAACCTCGAGAGCATAAGCATACTCGTCTAACAAGTGTGGGCTAATTACACGTCGGCGGTGATTCTTCTCTTTGAAGTGAGGATCCGGAAACAAGAAAAACATCTTTGTGAGCTGTGCTTTCTCAAAGTAATTGGGGATGTACTTCATGGAATTTGTACGCACCACTGAGACATTCTGGTATTGACCTGGATTTGCTGCTCTTAGAGCTAAAATGCGTTCCTTGACATATTCTGTCACCTTGTCTCTAAGTTCCATTCCAATCATCAGGGTTTCTGGGAAAAGGGTTGATAGACTGATGAGCAGTCCACCAAAGCCACAGCCAATATCAGCAAACTGGATCTTTTTGGAGTTATTAGCTTGATCAGATGGAGGAAAAAACTCAGGGTAATGGAGTGAATAGTCAACGTGACTAGGAGATATAGGCACAGGGAAGTGGGAGTCACTCAGTGGATTGCTGTGTGCTCGTGCTCGATAGAATCGCTTTCGAGGTAGTCCACTTGATTTACTGAGAGTTGAATTTACTTCAGTCCCAGGCATTTCTCTATATATTGAAACTGCAGGGTTGTAAAATACAGAACCTTCAGAATAGAATCATTGTACTAATACTGATAAAGCCTATGAATGTGGCATAAGCTTCTTAGCACAACAGGATGAATCACTTTCGATGTTATTTACATTCATTCAAGGATATTAGTTCACAGACCAGCAAAAGAGATGATGAACACGTCAAGAACAAATACTTGGATTGAATATCACGAGACTTTAGTTGCACCTTTGCTTTTAAGCTAGGAAACCTGACCATGTGTAAACTATGGTCAAAGTCTAATAAGTGATGAATGAAAAATCCAAGCTCACTGTCTTCATATTCAATCCGTTGTTCAAATATGCTAAGTACAAAACACTTCATTACATATGAAACGCAGGTTCAACCAGAGCAGGAGCATCATCCTAATTTCAAACTGTTACATGTTACTTTAGCCAAACATCAGGTCTCATCTTATGCAACCAAAGAGGGATAAAACACACACAGACAATATCTCATCCACCAAGTTACGTACAATGTGCCAGTGCTAGTACTTCGTGAGGCAATCAAAGTCAGGTAACAAAAGTTAAATGACAACTCTCTACTGGTAATCAAGTTTAGGTAAAGCAAAAGCCATGAATCTAACTGTGCTTCAACTATGGATGGTAGGCCTACGGCCACCAGTTCCACCCTGCCCCATCCATGTCCGGGATCACCATGGTTGGGAAAACACTTCCCATCCTTCTTCCATGCCACCCTCAGAATCCACAGGCAGACCGAAATGATTAAATTACCCGTTCAAAATTTAAAATATAAGCAAAGTCCAATCCAACTGTAACAAGACACAATTGCAAACAAGAATAGGGTGTTTGAAGCCAGAACCAGAACATGGTGCCACAAACCAGTCTACTTCAGCATAGAAGAGTCAAGTAAACCATATCAAATTCTTCTAACGACAGAAAAGTACATTAAGCCCCACATTTTTACAGACATCCATGGTAGAGACCGATCATAGTTCAGAGAACAATACAACTCAAAGCAGGAATGCCAAATCCATTCCCTACCATTTCAAAAGCAAAAGGGAAAAAAAACACAGAGAGAACAGAGAATGTAGAAAGAGAATGAACAGTAGAACGCGAAGCTAAGAGAGAGGTGGCAACAGAGAATTCCCAATGCTATACACATGTCGTATATGTCTACAGAAAATTGAAAACTAAAATAAAACAAAACAATCGGACAGAATAATATGGACAAGTCTAAAAGAAAGACCAATCTGAGATTTAAGATTCAAGAATAGGCCAAAGCACCTTCAACTTCCAATTGGAGGGAGTAATTGACGGCGTACCTCACTAGACCTGCTACGGCGGCCACCCGAGGGACAGCGAGGTGAACAACGTAACGTAACTTGGGCTTGGGAGGGAGATATCGAAGGAGGAGGAGCGGTTTCCAATTCCAAACTCATCAGACCCCTAATCACAACGCACCGTTTTAGTGAGGAAGAATCGTGGCCGTTCATCTCATCATCACTAAACGCACCGTTCGTCTGCCTCTCCCAGCTCTTGGGCCTCCGCAGCGAACTTCGTTGCTGTCTTCCCAACGAATATGAAACATACCAAACGAGGTCATCTCCATTGTCATTCTCATCCTCATTCCCATTCCTTTATTATTCATTCCTACATTCCCAGCATACCGCTAGTGTAGAGTTCTTCCCCCCCCCCCCCCGGGGGCCAACGCTAGAGAGGACCGTGTACTTTTGACTTGAAACTATCTTATGTTTTCGTTAGTTAAAATTGTTGGGGCAATGAATGTTGTTTTTTAATGTCCCCATTTAAAAGTTTTAAACACAGATGGTTCCTACTGCTGTGAGTCACTTAATAAAATTTTTGCTTTATCTGATTTTAGCACAAGATAGTTGCCGGTTGCTTTCTGTATGTTAAGGTTAGATCCTGAAACATCATTGTTTCTTTCATACCTTGAGTATTTTTTAGTTTTTAGATCCCTGACTGCATCCATTTTCTTGTATTCCAGGCTGTTTAGGCAGGTAGTTGGGACCTAGGCTTCTCAATTGGGTTGATGAATCAGAGGTAAATATTGCTTTATTACTTCTATTTTCAAGCAGAATTTTGTAATGTAGTTTTTATCTGAATCCTTGTGGTGATGATAATTATGCTGTAGGAGAAATTGGCATGAGATTTTTAGGAGATCCTTAAGGAAGTATGCCAGGGCTCAATTGCTTTCTAAAACGAAAAAACTACACGCCCGCATCATCATGACATTTGGTCTCTTTTCCTGTTCTTCCTCCAAGCTTTGGTCAATTCTTGCCACAACTTATGCGCAGTGCAATCATGCCTCATATGCACATGAGCTGTTCACTAAATTTCCTGAACCAAACTTGTTCTCATGGAATATAATGATCAAGACGTATAGTCAAAAGGGTCGCCCTATGATGCACTGAAACTGTTTGTTGATATGCTTGCTTCTGGTCAGAGTCAGCCTGACAAGTTTACATATCCATTTGCCATCAAGGCGTGTGGTGACTTGTCATTGATTGACGTGGGTATTGGAATACATGGGCGGACTTTGAAAACTGGCTTTGATTTGGACCATTTTGTCCAGAACAATCTGATGGCAATGTATATGAATTGTGGGGAGAAAGAAGCAGCACAACTTGTTTTTGACTTGATGCAGGAACGGACTGTGGTGTCTTGGAATATCATGATTAATGGATATTTCCGAAATTCCTGTGTGGAGGAAGCCTTGATGGTTTATAAAAAGATGAAGGATGGAGGTGTGGAGCCTGATTGTGCAACAGTGGTTTCTGTATTACCTGTTTGTGGTCATTTGAAGAATGTAGAGCTGGGAAAAGAGATTCATGCACTTGTACAGGAGAGGGGGTTTTGGGGGAATATAGCTGTGAGGAATGCTATGTTGGACATGTATGTTAAGTGTGGTCGAATGGAAGAAGCATGGTCGTTAGTGAATAAGATTAATGAGAAGGATGTGGTGACTTGGACGACCTTGATAAATGGTTATGTTCTGAATGGTGATCCGAGAAGTGCTCTAATGCTCGGTCACCTGATGCAATGTGAAGGAGTGAAACCCAATTTAGTGAGTATAGCTTCTCTTCTATCAGCTTGTGCCAGTTCAGTTTCCTTGAACCATGGTAAGTGCTTGCATGCTTGGGCAATAAGGCATAAACTTGAGACTGAGGTTATTGTGGAAACTGCCTTAATTGATATGTATGCAAAATGCAATCATGTTAAACTCAGTTATAATGTGTTTATGAAAACCTCAAAAAAGAGAACCGTCCCGTGGAATGCGCTTCTATCCGGGTTCATACACAATAGGCTTGCAAGAGAAGCGGTACAACTCTTCAAGCAGATGTTACTGGAAGAAATACCACCTAATGATGCAACCTTGGGCAGTCTTCTTCCCGCATATGCTATACTCTCTGACCTCCATCAGGCAATGAACATACATGGTTACCTTATACGATCTGGATTTCTTTACAGACTAGAGGTATCAAGTATTCTAGTTGATATATACTCAAAGTGTGGATCTTTGGAATATGCACACCAGATTTTTGATATAGTCCCTCTAATGGATAAGGATATTGTTATTTGGAGTGCAATAATTGCTGCTTATGGAAAGCATGGGCATGGAGAAATGGCCGTATCACTATTCTATCAGATGTTGCAATCTGGCGTAAAACCAAATCAAATTACTTTCACCTGTGTTTTGCACGCTTGCAGCCATGCGGGGATTGTTGATGAGGGTTTGAGCATTTTCAAGTTGATGCTCAAACAACACCATATTATTCCTTGTACTGACCATTATACTTGCATCATTGATCTTCTCGGTCGTGCAGGTCGACTCAATGATGCTTATGATCTTGTTGAAACAATGCCTGAAACACCTAACCATGCTGTATGGGGTGCACTTCTTGGTGCTTGTGTGATACATGAGAATGTTGAGCTGGGAGAGATTGCTGCAAGGCGGCTTTTTGAGCTTGAGCCTGAAAATACTGGAAATTACGTATTGTTGGCAAAACTTTATGCTGCTGTAGGAAGATGGAGTGACGCAGAGAAGGTTAGGCATGTAGTAAATCATGAAGGATTAAGAAAAGAACCTGCTCATAGTTTGATTGAGGTCAGAAATATGTAAATTGGCATGACTTTTGTAAATTACACTGTCAGTTTGCAGTATTCTCAGCTTCATACACAAATCTAAAGAGTTCTATCCAATACTGAGTAAAGCTTCAAAAGGCCTTATCAAATATACAACAGGTTATTCTTTTATAGATTGAGAAGCACCATCTTACTGTTGCCGTTAGTATTTTGTTAATTGTGATGGTGGAAACTGTCCGGTCATTTTGATGACACATTGCGTCGATGCTCCTTTAGTTTGCAGAGAGTTATCGATTTCTTGGGATATATGTTTGTTGCTTCGTTGATGCCAGAATTCACTCTGGCTCTATCGTGATCTCAGTATTTTGTGGAAGCAGACATATAGGATTAAAAAATAATCTCTAATCATTAGGATAAGATTATCTGTTAATAATTACCTTTGAGCTTGAGGTATCATTAATGATTTCTTTCGTGGCTTTTATCAAAAAATGTTTATCATCTTTAGATGAGAACAGGGTTAAAAGTTGCTCCTGGGTCAGAAGAGGCTCTTGAGTCTTGAACAAGCGTCAAGTGGCTAGTTATAGAGGAGGCATGTTTCTGGGATAATCTAATATGTGATCGGAGAGGTAAACCCTTGCCATATGTACTTATTTAATGGAAGTTACAATTTTTCATGCGGAAGTTTAGAAGTTTTTTTTTTTTTTTAACAAAAAATAGAAAACCTGCTTTTCAGCATAAGATTCACGAACAAGCCATATTTGTTGAACTTCTGCCTTCTGGATAATCTGGTAGCAAATTTTGGATATTTTGCTCTGCAGTCCAAGAACCATGCAACAGAGGATCCAAGTTCCCTTCGATTAAGCATACGGATGCTGACACTGGCCCCAAAAAAACGCACCGATGTTGACATAAATAAACACCAACTTTCATTTTCACTTTTTTGTTTTGTTTTGTTTTGTTTTTGTTTTTTTGGCTCGAGTCTTGGAGTACAAAGCAACGTTAAAGCCATTGCCAAGTTATACTTTAATCAAAAGAAATCAAGAATGTAATAGTGTAAGCAACTTCATTTTTGTTTCAAATGAGCCTCATACATATGAATACATAAATTTGTCAAGCGCCAAGAATAAGAAGGCGTTTGACTTGGCTTCTCTGTTTTACATGTGCTTAAGTAGGTGAATTCTCATGTGGGCGGTTAAGAATGCTGACTCAGTTGAACAAATATATAAAAAACCAATTTAAAGTCAGTATTTCCAAAAATAATTTAATATATAATTGGTAGTTTAAAAATACTCTTGTGGTCTTATTTATAAGTCACTTCTAATATACTACCTTCGGTTGAAAATAAAAACTAAACTTTCTTAAAGGGGTTGATTTTTTTATAAGATAATATTCACTTTTGTCCAAGCATTTAATGATTTTTTTTCAATTTTACCCCTATATATTCTCTTTTCTCTTTAATTCATTTATTATATCTTTTACTTATTCTCTTCATTAATAAAGGTATATTAGGAAAAACAAATATATGCCTTACATTTATTGTTTTAAATTGATTTTAATTAGTTTCTTGATAAACGTAAATTGATAAAATTTAACTTATATTTTGAATCGGAGGGAGTATTTTATATAGACCTAGAAAAACTTTAAACTTCATTAATTTTCATTTAAATTCAACACCTTTTCAATTTTATCTCTATTTAACACGATATACCTTATGCAAACAAAGTTCACACAATAATAAATAAAAGGGTAAAATTGTATATTCACATAAAAAATTTTTCTCACTGCCTTATAAGTAGGATTGAAAAATGTCTTCTTTTTTTACATTATAAATAAGACTAGAGAAGTATCAAATTAGACAATACTTTCTCTTGTGTTTAATATAAAACCTAGATAATTAATTTACAAATATTAAAAAAATTAGTTAAATTAGTTATTTATAATAAATAAGTGTTATTTTTTTAAAATATTCTTGTTAATTAGTATATTAGAAATCTTTTAAGATGTATAATAACTATAAAAACTATATTGAGAAAAACAAATAAATATAGAAGATAAAGTGGGTTAGAGTTTTATATTTAGGACCAAATTGAATCTTCAACTATTTTTTATATTTAGGACTGGAGATAGCAGTAAAAAAATAGATATCATAATATTATTTTAATTTTTACAAATATAAATGTGTGTGGATGCAGACATACACCCGAGGGCCTCAACTATCCGCCATTTCAGGCACAATATCACTCATTAATTAATACTCCGATTTTTTTCATAAACTTCAATTTTTTGAATGAACTTAGTTATTAACATTTAATATTTAATGTATGCTTTTTTTTTATTCCTAATAATTATATGTCTTTCTTATTTTATTTTTTTTACTCGTTCCCTTTCATATCTTTTTTTCTCATTGTCTCCACTTATCTTCTTCACAAGTAAGAGTGTGTTTAACAAATAAGTTGTATTATTTACACGCTTAGTGTCTTCGATTAATTTAAATAATTTTTATGATTTGTGTAGTTTAGTTATTTAAAATTTATAATAAAGAAGTATTAACATAATGAATAAAAATTATAGGAATAGTTGCGATCATCTCAACTTTTTTAATACTTAGACAGTATTTTTTATACTTGTACATCATATAACTGCCAAAAACAATTTCACTCAATGAGAGGATTGGTGAATTAACCAAGGAAAGCAGAGTTCCGGCAGTAATATTAACATGAGAAAATGCTTTGTTTTTTTTTTTTAGCTTGAAATGTCAAGGAAAAAAAAAAGATTGCGCCCGTATACTTTAAGGGCTCCTCTTTCTCATTACCATTATCAAATCATATACAAATGAAGCACATATGTCATAATGTTAGTTAATCAAGGCACACATTAGCCTAGTTCGTCTGCTTTTATTTATAAGGTACTTTTAGCAAGTTTTATATAAATTTTAAAATATATTAACTATTCATTAAAATATAATAAATTTTCAAATTTATTACTATTTATTATATACACATTTTGAAAACATAATTATCTACACTATAATAAATGAATGACAAAATAGTGTATTTATACTAAAAATTTAATGAAGTGTCTAATAAATAGGATAAAAAATATTTTTTCTCTGCCTTATAAATAAAAACAAGGGAGTATATTTAAAATATTAGTATAATTAAATAGTTATAATTATTTGCATTAATTGATTAATTTTATTGGCCAGGTATTAATTAAATGATAACCAAAGTCATTGACCAATATTGTTGACACTTGACAGAATTATGTGTTTGTACTTTGTAATTCATAATAATTCATTAATTGTAATTCTCATTAATCGCAATCAAGGAATGAATTCATGTCAATTAATACAGATGTGATGAGGAAAGACATTGCATTGTTTTTTTTTTTTTATATCTGTGTCATCATTATTAACGTTCAAACTGTTTCAATTAATAGCAGTAATAATCAATAATCTTTGTACTTATGACACCGCCTATATTTTCTCAAATTGCTAAATTTTCTTGCACATTCATTGTTCTTGAGAAAATTAGCAAAGAAAAAAAATGAGGCGGAGAAGATTGTATATGAAATTGATAGAGAAGGAGAAATCAGAAAAAGTGACGTTTCAGAAGAGAAAGAATGGAATTATGAAGAAAACATACGAGCTTTCCACATTCTGTGGAGTCGACTGTTGTTTGATCGTCTATAGCCCTAATTCCATTGATGACCTTCCTGAGATTTGGTCTCATGATCACAGGGAGATACGTACTCTAATACTATTCAATTTAATTTGTTTGAAAATTTTGTTAGAAATATACAGATTCTGTTTCTCAAAATTTATAGG
The DNA here is from genome assembly GCF_004799145.2 of Neltuma alba. Classification (NCBI taxonomy): domain Eukaryota; kingdom Viridiplantae; phylum Streptophyta; class Magnoliopsida; order Fabales; family Fabaceae; genus Neltuma; species Neltuma alba. The sequence goes on along the minus strand of NW_021636165.1, from coordinate 183,403 downwards.
CTTTTCTTGAAATAAATGGTAGATTACGCAAATTTATTCCAGTTTTGTTCAAAATATATGCAAAATTTGTTTTTGTGTTTGTATGTGTGTGAAAATTAATTTTTAAAGGATTATGTGTGGGGTTTCTTATTTTGAAAATAGAAAAAAAGGTGATAACTTCAACAAATATTAAAATAAAGTTAGTTACAAAGTAGTTAAGTACCATACTCAACTCTATGGGGTGACTTACATTAGCAATATCCTAAGAGATTCAAATTATTAGCGATCACAATGTCAAAAATATTATATGATAGAAATTAGAGGTTTTAAAACTAGAAATTAAAATCTTTACATAAATACTTTCAAGTAAGCTCATCTCTAACTTCATCGTTAAAGAGTGACTCTAATACCTTAGTATCAGAACCGTAAAAAAAATTTCTTTATTCAAAAAATAATCACAATTGCATATTCTTTTTTATTTTTTTTTCACATTTTACCTTAGCGAACTACTTAATAAAAGTAATTATATTCATTATATACCTTAACTTACTACTATAAATTACACAAATTGCACTCATGACAAATAACAATCTCCTAGCTACTTAAATTAGTTATTTATAATAAATAAGTATTATTTTTTCTAAAATATTCCTATTAATCATATATGTTAAAATGAAAATCTTTTAAGATGTATAATAACTATGAAAACTATATTGAAATAAATAAATAAATATGAAAGATAAAGTGGTTAGAATTTTATATTTAGGACTAAATTAAATCTTCAACTAGTTTTTATATTTAGGACAAAATAGAGCATTTATGCTAAAAATTTAATGAAATGTCTAATAAATAGGACAAAAAAATATTTTCTCTTTGTCTTATAAATAAGACCAAAGAAGTATATTTAAAATATTAGTATGATTAAATAGTTAAAATTATTCGTATTAATTGATTAATTCTATTGGCCAAGTATTAGTTGAATGATAACCAAAATCATTGACCAATATTGTTGACACTTGACAGAATTATGTGTTTGTAATTCATAATAATTCGTCAATTGTAATTCTCATCAATCATAATCAGGGAATGAATTCATATCAATTAATACAGATATGGCAAGAAAGACATTGTTATTTCCTATTATATCTGTGTCATCATTATTAACATTCAGTCTGTTTCAATTAATAGTAGTAATAATCAGTAATCTTTATACTTAGAGCACACCGCCTATATTTTCTCACACACACAATGCAAAATTTGTTTTTGTGTTTGTGTGTGTGTGAAAATTAATCTGTGAAAAATTATGTGTGAAGTTTCCGATGTTGAAAATAGAAAAAAAAAAAGTGACAACTTCAGCAAATATTAAAATAAAGTTAATTACAAAGTATTTAAGTATCAGATTCAACTAACAATCATAACGTCAAAATATTATATGATAGAAATTAGAGGTTTTAAAGTTAAAAATTAAAATTTTAACGTAAATACTTTTAAGTAAGCTCATCTTTAACTTCATCGTTAAAAAGTGACTCTGGTACTTCGGTAGCAGAGTTGTAAAAAAAAATTTTTATCCAACAAATAATCTCAATTACATATTCTTTTTATTTTCTCACATTTTGTTTTAACGAACTACTTAAGAAAAATGATTATATTTATTATACAACTCTGCTATCCTAAGTTACACAAATTACACTTATGACAAGTAACATTCTACTGACTACTTAAAATAATGAGAGCTAATAAGCTAAACATCACAAAAATAGTACCCAATTAAGCTTAATTGCATTAATTGCAATAAAAATATATTGTCTCAATTGAGTAAAGCAGTAGAGAATACAAATGTATAGAATTGTGATTTGTTACCAACTATATACACTTATAATCATGATTAAGATTTTGAGACCTATTTAATTATAATTAATGCATAAATTTTTCTTAATTTTTTAAAAATATTTTTACTATTTAATGATTTAGACTCTCAAATAAACTTTATGTTTAGAATAAGAGGGAGTATTACTTTATTATAACCTAGTCTTTTCAAAAATAAAAGAATTTAAGCATGTTATCCAATTTTCTAATCAAATTTTATTACATTAATTAAGAAGCTCATAGGGATAAAAATTCGAAATTATATTCCATTTTTCCCAACTAATTTAAAAATTTTATTTAATCATGGTTAACAATAAATATTATATATGACAATATTTGATTAGAAAACAAGGCATATATATATATATATATATATATATATATATATATAACCAAATGGATATAAGTTTTGTTATTTTCTAAACAAGACAAAAGAGAAAATTATGAAAGACGAGGACGTCGAAGGTCAGTAGCTAATTTTCATAATATTTTTTTGGCTTAAATTTTCATAAATATTGTTAATGGTAAACTAAAGTGGTACTAGTTCACATTCTATGAACATTTTTATATATAAGTGATTAAAATCTATTAATGAATATTTTAAATATTATTATGATTAAATAGTTATAATTATTATATTAATGGATTAATTTTATTGGACAAATATTAATTAAATGATAACCAAAATGATTGACATGTGATAGAATTATGCATTTGTAATTCATAATAATTTACTATTCTCATCAATTGCAATTAGAGGCAATTCATATCAATTAATACATGACTTATAATATGACACGTAGATCTGATGTGAAAAGAAACGTTTTTATTTCCTATCATATCTTTTTTTTTTGGCCAAAATATTTCCTATCATATCTATGCTATCATTATTAACATTCAAATTTCTAAATCTGTTTCAATTAATTATAGTGCTAATAATTAGAATGTTGGATTTATGACATAGCCCATATTTTTCTTTTGTTGCCAAATTTTCTTGCAAATTCATAGTTGCTAAGAAAATTTAAAAAAAAAAAAAAGAGATGGGGTGGGTAAGTTTGGTGACTGATGAAATTTTTTTTAGTAAAATACAAAGTAACAAATCTAATTGGAAATGTCTTAAAAAATTCAAATTATCAACAAGCCTGAAATCAAAACATTATATAAAAAAATTAGAGGTTTCAAAGTTAGAAATTAAAACTTATGCGTAAATACCTTTTTCACGTAAACTTGTCTTGGGCATTATCGTCAAAGAGTGGCTTTGATACCTTGTATCAGAGTTGTAAAAAGAGAAATTTTTTATTCAACATACCAGTCCATCACAATTATACTCACATTTTAGCTACTTAAAAAAATAAAACCTAATAAACTAGGCACCATAAAAATCATGTCAGTTTAAGTCTAATTAGAGTAATTGTGACAGAAACTTAGAGTCTCAATTGAGTAAAGCTGCAAAAAATATAAGTGCATAAAATTATGATTTGTTACTAACTATATATACATAATTATGATTAAGATTTGTTAGACCTATTTAATTATGATTAATACATAAAGAATTTATAATTTTTTAAAAACATTCATATCACTTAATGATTAAAAGTTAATACATAATGATTAAAACTCCCAAATAAACTCTATGTTTAAGATAAGAGGGAGTATTATTTTTTTATTACCTAGCTAGTGTTTTTTTTTTCCAAACAAAATTTAGGCCTATTTAATTATAGGGAGAATCCCAATTAAATCCAACTAAAATATTAAAATTATAATTCAAACCTACACTTTTAATAAATCCCTAATTAAGTCAAGAGAGCTAATTAGAGATTTGCAAATATTGTTAAAAGGCTAAAATATCTCTCTTATCTAACAAGAAAACTCAAAATTGTTAATTATTTCCTGTAGATTTAATTAATATTTTTCTTTTTATTTTAGTTTGTTTTGTGTCATTGATTTTTTCTTCTAAACAAATAAATATTCACCTATATATATATATTTAACCCAAAATATAAAATTATTTTTTAAAAACTCAACTTTTGAAATAAAAATATAAAACAAACTTAAATAAACACTATTGAAAAGTTTTAAATCGAATGCCAATTTCTTATGAAAAGATATTTTTTAATTTTTGTTAAAATATGAAAAAAATTATTAAAATATCTATTATGTATTATAGAATCAAAATGAACAAAAATAGAATAATAATTCATAAATCTCAAAATCACTTTTAATTGAAAGGAGTTATGGGATGGTACCGCGCGTGTGACTGAAATTCATTAGTGCACATTCATTTTCAATGAGAAGTAATATGCATGAAATAAATATTTATCTATATATAAAATTATTTAAAAAAACAGAAATGATAAAACAAAAAATATTTGTTGTGATTAAGTTATATATATATGTATATAGTGAAATGTAAATAATTTTATATATAGATAAATAGTATTACTCCGGTTCTAAATATAAGACCTCTTTTATAGTGTAATTTACACTTCAACAGGAATATTATATTTAAGACTAGAGGAGTATATTTTTTTTTAAAAAATCCTGTATTATATATTGAATATATATAAATACATTTTTTTAAAAAATAAATATATAAAATAAAGTAAAAACAAAGAAAAAAATTCTAATTAAATCTAGCTGAAACCATCAAAACCGAAATCAAGGTTATGTCTACTTTTAATTTTTATTTAACTATAAAGGGATATTCTGGTCTTTCAATCACATTCAAAAATCTCTAATTAGGCCTTTTAAATTAATTAAAAATTTGGTAAAAGTGTAGGCCTTAATTTGAATTTTGGTATTTTAAATGGATATAATTGTGATTCTCCCTTAATTATATGCCATTAGATCCAATTTTTCTATTAAATTTTATTATATGAGTTGACAAAATTCATATGAATAAAATTTCAAAATTATATTCTATTTTTTAACTAATTTAAAAATTCTATTTAATCATTATTAATAATAAATCATATTTAACTAATTAATAAATTATAGTTAATTATATTTAACTAATTTTAATAAATTTCTATTACTAATTATTAATTATATTTGATTAGAGAAAAGGACATATAACACATATAAAAGCAAATGGACATAAGTTTTTTATTTTTGAAAAATCGCGAGGGAGAAAATTAAGAAAGATAGGGACAGTAAGGTTAGCATAATAGCAGCTAATTTCCATAAATACTGCTAGTAACAAACGAAAATTGTGCTAGTTCTCATCCTATGAATATGTTTATATACATGTGATTAGGAATCAATTAATGTATATTATTTTAAACATTATTATGATTAAATAGCTATAATTATGGTATTTTTATTGACCAAATATTAATTAATTAAATGATAACTAAAATTATTGACCAATATTGTTGACACTTGACAGAATCATGTATTTGTAATTCATAACAATAATTGTAATCTTTGTTAATTAAAATCAGGAAATCAATTCATATTAATTAATAATTAATAAAAGAGATATTTGTATTTTCTATTACATCTGTCATCATTATTAACATTCAAATTATTAAATCTATTTCAATTAATAGCGACAATAATTATTATTATTATTTCTCTATCGTCATTATTAATATTCAAATTCAAATTATTAAATCTATTTCAATTGATGACGGTAATAATTAGTAATCTTGTACTTATAGCACACTGGCCATAGTTTTTCAAATTGCCAAATTTTCTTCCACATTAACAAAGGAAAACATGGGGCGAGGGAGATTGGCTATGAAACTGATAGAGAAGGAGAAATCCAGAAAAGCGACGTTTCAGAAGAGAAAGAATGGAATCATGAAAAAAGCTCACGAGCTTTCCACACTCTGTGGAGTCGACTGTTGCTTGATCATTTACGGCCCTAACTCCATTGATGACCTTCCTGAGATTTGGCCTCTTGATCCCAGTGAGGTAAGTACTCTAATACTGTTTGATTTACTTCATCTGAAAATCTTGTAAGTATACAGATTCCTTCTCTGTTTCTTGAAATTTATAGGCTTTTCCTAAAATAAATGGTAAGTTACGCAAATTTATTCTATTTTTGTTCAAAATATATGAAAAATTTGTTTTTGTGTTTGTGTATGAAAAATGGAAAAAAAAAAAAAAAGATGACAACTTTGACAAATATTAAAATAAGTTTAGTTACAGAGTTCTTGTCTTGAACGTGGATCACCTGCTTTCACAGTTCAACCAAATTTCTTATTTTCCAGTTTAAAAATTCTCATACCTGAAATAAGCTTTGTAACATTTTGTTTTTGATAAGTGGAGAGGTTGAATTTTATAAGTTGTATGGCAAAATTTAAATATAAGAATTAGTAAATGATTTTTTTAATTCTTAACACAAAACATCAACTTACTTTCTCTCTTAAATTTTTTTTTTTTTTGAGCAAACTTTCTCTCTTAAATTTATAATTCCTTATGTTAAGAGACTTTTTATAAAGGGAGTTTTTTTCAATTCAACTAATAATTTTTACAAATAAGTTTTTATCAAATTGTTCTAATCCCTGCAAATTAGTAGTTCTTGTCTTTAAGATCTAACTAATTTTTTTTTTTCCCTTGAGAAGTTGCATAGAATCATCAAGAAGTACGAGGGCAAGATCGCTGAGAAAAGTCCCAAGAAGTACAATGTGATGGAGTTCTTCAAGGACAGGAAGAACAAGGTGGAAGCCGAAGCATGCAAGCTTCGCCAGGAGAGACTCCGGAAACTCTATCCAACGTGGGACTTCTCTTTCGACAAACTTGGTGAAGAACAGCTGAGAATGTTTGTCACTCTGTTGGATTCCAAGATCGAGGATTGCAAGGAGAGGATCAACATGTTGAAGAGGAAACGCTACATAGAGCAAAAACAACAAGGAGCAGGAGCAGAATCTTCAGACAAATCCTCAGCTTCAAACAGAAGAAGCCACCTCAGTTTCATGCACAACAATAACACTACTACATCATCATCATCAGCTCATCAAACCCTAGATTTTCCTCTGAAGTCTGATGATGATCATAATCATCATCAGCGTGTGATGCTTCCTTTTCATCCAAATCTGATGCCTTTGACGATGATCACACAGAATGATGATTCTGCAGCAATACAGAGTGATGCCTTTGGTCATTATGATCTGATGAGAGAATCTTGTCCTCCTTCTTCATGCTGTTACAATAACGACAACAATAATTACTATGCTAATTACTATCTGCAGAATGGTAATATTATGCAGATTCATCATCATGAAGCAAATTTGCAGGTTCTTCCAGCTGCTCCTCTGATGATGCAAGAATTTCAGACCCATTATGGGTACCAACATGATCTGCTTCAAGCTCATCAGAAGTTCAACTATATGGACCAAAAGAAGTGAGGGAGTTTGATGCAGCAATGTTTGAAGCACTTCCTGTTAACTGATTGTTATTTAGTTCATAGTTTATTTGAGGGTTTTATTACAGTAGCTGATTGCTCATATACAGATTTGAATAAGATGTTGTAACTGACCTTTTAGTCTCTTGTGCTTGTGTTAATGGGATTTTTTTTTTTGGGGGGGTTTGGGTGAAATGTTTATGCTATGTTTAGTTCAAATTAGCATCATTTCCACAATCCAGACGCTTTTAGACTCGTTTACTTTTTAAATATTAACGAAATACAGTATCTTGTAACGACTAACCTCAGTCTACTGTTTGGGAAATCAATAAAATAACATCTGAATGAAATTGTAAATTGTCGGAAACAATTAAAAGAGCACCAAAAAAAAAAATTGTGTATGTACTCTAAATAACTCTTCAAAGACATATATAATCTGTAATAAAAAAATTTGCATATATTTTCAAGGATTAATATAATCTTTAGTCTTTCAAATGATTCCTAAGTTTCAAACTATAGGTTTTGTTTCTCAAGAGATAAAATGGTCCAATTTTTTATTATATTATAAAGACCAATGTTTTAAATAAAAAAAAATTTGAGAGACTAAAATTGAAATTTGAGATACCAAAAATAAAATGAGAATAAACTTCTAGGACTAAAATTTTTATTAATCCTATTTTCAAACTACGTATAATTTCAATAAAAATTAGTCAAAAAAATTTCTCAGGGTCATAAATATTTTGTAAGTGAAAAGAATGTTTTTTATTTAAATAAAGAAAAGAATCTTAATCATCTGAAAATAAGAGAGCAATCATGCATTACAGTCTCCAAAACAAACCATTACTCAGATGCACTTGAAGAACACAAAATAACCACAAAAAAAAGAATTAATTAGAACCCTAACATAATATGTAATACAAAGTCTCCCAACAAAACCCCTTTGGTTGGATTGAGCTTCCACCCTTAAATTCATTCATAATATTCTTACGCATTTGAAGAACTCGCGAAAATAAAAGATCATATTACTAAAGGATTTAGTTGGACTTTTCCAAACAGACCTCTTCAATCTCTTTGTATCCAACTTGTTCAGAGGCTTATCAATCAACTTCTTGAAAGCCCTGACAAATGACAAGTCTTCCTTGCTGTTCCGTATTCATCTTCCTCATTAATCTGATTCTTATTTCCTCCATTAGCAGCAGCCAAGCTCTCTGCATAATTCAATGAAGCATAACAACAATCATCTGCAACTTGAGCTGAAGGAAGAAGATCTTTCAAGCCACTTCTTACATTATGAATTACATTACCAGATGCAATAAAAACTTCATCTTTCCAAGCACCCACTGGACGATCTATGTTTGAAAACAGTCTAATAGTTTTTGTTCTAATCTAACCGTCAAAAACATTGCATTTATCATCATAAACCCACAACTCTAAACAACGATCCATAGTTCCAGACTCAGAGAGAATTAGCACACCAAGAGATTCTCTATATTCTGTAAGGTTCTTGGAAACTTCAAAGCTATCAGGACTTGGCACACTTGTCTTTCTGAGCATATTGTTTTCTGCATCAAAAGAAACAACGAATTCATGACTGAATCTTTGGTTTGTTGTCATTGCCACCAAAAACATATTTCTTTTAACTGTAACAGAATTCTCAACCCAGACAACAGGTCCTTTCACAGTGGCACCATGATGATTGGAATGTTTAACTTCCTTCCAAAACCCAGAATTCAGCGAGTACCTTTCAATTTGCATAGCATGAATTCCAACAGCGCTGCTTTGAGAAGCATAAATTCTTACAACCTCGTAGTCATTGGCACAGGCATTATAAACAAAATATGGTGGGGCGTTTTGAGGTAGCCGAGCATTAGAGTGTCCAAGAATTCGTCTGACTTGCCCCGTTGCTGGATTCCAAAGGAAAAGGCAAGAAGAAGGGTCATGTGAATAAAGACAAACACATATCAAACCATTGCAAGAGCCCACTATCTTAAAACCCATATCAGAATCTGCAACTCTTGGGACATGAAATACTTGGATTTTGTTGCTTGCAATTTCAAACAAAAACAGTTCCAAACCACTACTTAGCTGGTCCCAGTCAAAGCGTTGAATGACGAGAAGAGGGTTCTTCTTGGAATGGTAATGGGGGTGGTCTAAGATGAAACTTCTCAGAAGACCAGGCCATGCCTCACACACTGATCTGAAAAGGATTAAGAACTTCACGGGAAGCCTTATCAAGAATTCTCTGATTGTCCCATTAGTTGAAGTTGCAGGAGCTCTTGACCCCGCGGAAGAGATTAAAGGGGCACCGGAGGGCACAGTGTTGATTTCGTTCATCACCAATCTTGTTTTGAAAGATCATTGAGCTATATACCTAGGAAGAAGGGGCGTCGATGTTGATATACATGTGAACTTGAAATTCGAACAGATGGATTTGTTGAAGTACACAAGGAGGCTAACATTATGGCAGCTTTGGGAGTCGCGGTGAATACCGAAGTGCATCTTAGAAGAACGTTTCATTTTATTTGATTGATGAGAAAAATAAATGCTATTAAATATGCATTGAATAAAGTATATTATCCCCCCTTCAATTCTACTATCATTATAGATATTTATACTTTAATGGCATATCCTCTGCCTCCGGTTTATACAGTTTAAAAAATTAATATAATAATAGTATAATTAAATAAATATTATTTTAAAAAATCTTGACTGAAAAATTACTAAACCTTGGAAATATATTGTCAAATGTAATGCTGAAACGTTAAGAACAGCTAAAAAGATGGGAGGTAGAGTTGAAAATGCTACAAAATAAATACACAAGTCAAGGAAGGATATTTTAGTTGTAAAAAGGGTTAAATTTAGTCATTTTATTCATACTTATTTACTTCTAGTTGCTTTAGTCTGTTTTCGAGGTTACCAACACAAAACCAGCATGTCAAGCTTGGCATGCAGCTACAAATTCCAATCCTCCTAAAAAAATGGGAGGCAGGCAAAATACTTTCAAGGAGGGTTCATGGATTACCTGCTGCTCAACAGCAGACCTGGACCACACACATCATGAAAGAATCCATATCTGCGCAAGGGAGAACCGGGGGGGGGGGGGGGGGGAAGAGAAGAAAAAGGAGCAAAGGCAAACGGCAAAAGTTTCATAAGAGCTCTCACTTGTGTCAGACACTTGCATAGACTTGAACACTACAAAGGATATAAACTCAGTCCACTTACAATATGTAACCTGATCAGAAACTACTTCAACTAATATAATGAAAAATTATCTCAAAATCTTTAGAATATATAAAAATAAATCAGCGTCACTTGAAACAAAATTAACACATTTTCCCTTCAAAAACACGGAAGGCACTATAGCTTCGAATGTAGGAAACCTTCAAATGCACACCAATACATCCCTCCTTTGTTTTTTCTTTTTTAAGGGAAAAGGCCAAAAAGGTCTTGACATGTCGAGGTACACACTACTCTTCATTTTGACTTTCATCCTTAACAAGTTTGATCATATCGTCAATTCGAAGAATTGTGATAGCTGCTTCAGTAGCGAACTGTTAAAAGAAAAAACGTGTAGTTTTCCTCAGATTACTGTAAAGGGAGCTCTTCTGCCAAATAAAAAGCCATCCAAAAATTATATGTAGCCAAATGTTTACCTGAAGTATTTTTACTTTGCTCATTGCAGGTTCAATGACTCCAGCTTCCAAATTGTTTCTGATTGCTCCCTTAGAAAGGTCCAATCCCATGCTGGGGAGGGGAAAAAAAAACACTATCAGGCAAACAAATTCAACATGCCTACCACAAGGAAAGAGATTGTCAATGCCATCACAGTCCTCTCTGCCTCTCACAGACACAAAAGGTAGCTTGTCAAATACCTAGATAAATGTTTCTTATCTGCTTTAGTTTGTGCTGTATGGTGGTAAGCACGTAGTTTTGCAACCAACTCAGTCGCGTCCTTAGCGGCATTGACAGCAAGCACCTGCAAAGTATTATTCACAAATGTATGAGTTACTAAAATGGTTTGTAACAAGAAAATACAACTAGATAGATACTTGGCATCAAAGGGCGATCTATTGCAGAATTTACCCAAAAATATTCTCCAAAATTAAGTCAGAGGGCTAATGATGAAGAGTAAAATTTGGGGAACTCGTCCACAAAATTTTAGACTAACAACCAAATGCTCCCACGAGTGGGTTTTATCATCTAAGCTTGTACTAACCTTGGGAATGATTAGCAAAGATTCAGCAAACTCTGCAATAGCCAGCTGCTCCCGAGATCCCAAAGTTGTCGCAAGATACTCCAGATATACTGATAATGCAGCTTCAACAGCACCTCCACCAGCTACAACCTATATCATGAGTTGTGATAATTTCAGTGCATGAAATTAAAAGAGAGCTGCAAAATACACGAGTCATTCTTTTAAGACATCCCTTAAAACTTTAGCAGTCGTAGAGTTTAAATTCTTCAAGGACTATCTCCTTAATCATTTTCTGAACAAGTAATGGGGAATGTGGAGCTTTCTTTTGCTTCCTTCCCGGCAACAAGATCAACACCTGGTTTGATGACGCCTACAATGCCTGAGGGTAAGGCACAAGTTCAAACTCTTCTATGACTTCTAATCATTCCTTTTCCCCATAATTTGTCAACAGCCCTAGCTGACTTCTGCAGTATGTACAGTAAAATTTACTTCCTTCAAAATACTCATCAACCATGATTTGAACCTTCCACAAAACTTTGCAACCCGATAATGCCCCTTTTAGAAATAAAGTTCATAGGAGCCAAACACCCAGCAATAGACCTTTAAAACCCTTATTGCCAGTCACTCTTCCTCATCCACCTACAGTTAACCTTATGATGCCAAAGGCACTCACATCAAGAGACACCTTCAAGTTAGCTAATTAAATTCTAATTCCCTTGGCATCCTATGATAGATGGTCTCCAATGCAGGTTTTTGTTCCACCGTTCTGCTCCTCAAGTCACAATCTCATCATAGAATACATATGAGACATTTCAACAAAAAATATATAAAATATTAAACTAAAATGAACATAAGGAACTTCAAAGTCAGATAAAAAGCTAAAGTTTGCAGAAGGCTACCGTATTTGATTCAAGAGTTCTCTTGACAATTGATAAAGCATCGTGCAAAGCTCTATCCATCTCGTCAAGCATATAGTCATTTGCACCTCTGAGGATCAAAGAGACCTGTAGAACAGCAAATATGAGTATTAGTATGTCTGAGAAACATATTTTACTTTTAAGCTTCATATTTTACTTTATTTTTCTTTCATGTTTTATTTTATCTTATGATTCCTTTGGGATGGAGGCAGGGTTAGTTATGGGTTCCTATTAGCCTTTACGCAGCTTACGTGAGGATGACCTTCTGGAAAAGGAAATTTGATATGTTCTAGTTGTTCTGCTCCCTCTACCTCAGTTCTTCTTTCTCTTCCTCCCTCTTCATTATCTCCCTCACCTTTCTTCATGTCCCCCCTCTTGCTGTTCTTCATCCTTCTTTCTGCATATCCCTTTCTTCCGGTCTTACCTCTCTATCTCTGTTCACATCTCCCCCATCCCTTCCTCCCTCTGTTTGCATCTTTCTTCAAACATCCGACTAGATTTTTCCTCCGTCATCATCAGTGGCTTAGTGTTTTAATATCAAGGTGCCAATGACACGATAAAAAATGTACACCACCTAAATAATGATAACAAAAATCATATCACCACTTTCTTTTTAATTTGATATCTTCAGGCTCCAATGGACTAAAATTTCAGGTCACTCAGCAAGTGAAGGGTTTAGATCCCAAAGGTGGCAGGCTTAGATCTATGCGCTACCATGATCCCCAATTTTGCTTAATTAGAATGTTGGTTAAACAAGGGTAAAGCACAATTCAGTATCAAATTCGAGACTAGTCACTCACGGCACTGGTTGTCTTGGTCCCTTTTATCATAATTACAGCATCATCAGCAACACGCTCCTCCACAACCTCATCTGCATATCCAAGAAGTGTCGGCTCAAATGTTTCCTCCCCTTCCATATCAGCAAATGTTGAGACCTGCATCCATCAGATACAGTTAACATGGCAAGAGTTAAAATTCATTTGAGAATTTAGTATGATGAACAACAATGTCAGCTATTACAGGATTAAAAGAACCAACACCTAACAGGCCAGGGTGGAAAGCTCAACATGAAATATCAAAATCAACAGACCAGCCCAATCGACAGCCAAGAAAACAAGACAGCCTTTGTAATTTAATTTGAGAAGAGAGAAAAACTCAAAAGTCCAAATAGCATACAATTTTGTGGAAATATTTTCACTTTGTTAGACCATTTCAGCAGAGTTACCAGGTAGGAATGGGTATTTCTGAAGGTAAACTACATGGACGGGAAATAATACACTTCCCATGATGAAAGATTGAAAGCAAATATTTGAACTTACTAACGCCTCTTGTGCATAACAAAGTAAAAGAAACGGACTTACCAATGTTGCACCAGTTGCCTTGGCAACATGGCGCATATCCTCCTTCCGCACTCGTCTTACAGCAATTGCCCCAGCCTCAACAAAGTACTGAAAAAAAATGAATATTAAAATACAACAACAAGTACTTGCAAAGTATGCTACTTCAATTCAAATACAGAACACGAGATATAAACCCCAAAAAAAAAAAAAAACAATCCTTCAATCTTACACAAGATCAACAGTACAACAATTCGAATTCAAATTTACATAAAATTTCACATCCCGAATCCAAGAATTAATCAAACGTGCAACGAAGCAAAACTACTAATCACAGCATTATTAGAAACCGGAAGGCATAAGCTGCAAAAATGGCATGGCACAGATTCTGGTATAATTAGACGAATATATAAAACAGCAAGTATTAAATGTTTGTGTGCATATAAGGATGAAAGGTGCAACAGACGGCTAAGAAGAAAAGAGAGCCCCATAAAAACAAAAGTGAACCTTATAATCCTAGAGGAAGCAAACACAAGAAGATAAAAGATACATGATTAGCAATTTCCCAGAATTCTGACTAAGAAAATGAAGATGCAAATCAATGGAACAATGAGAAAAGCTTGTTTCGTCTTGCATGTTTGGAAGAACAGTCCACTGTCAAATACATTTGTCATAGGTAAACATTCAATATACTTCACAATACACATGTATAGAGATCCTAGGTTCCAATGTCCTAAAAAAGATCACAAGTTTCATAAACCAGAGATAAACGAAATAGCTAGACATTTGTCCTGATTGAATCTCATCTCCAAAGAGGGATCATCTAACAAAAAACTTACCTTCAGAGCCATGTCATCAATTCCTTTAGTAGTAAGAACAACGTTGGCTCCGGCTTTCAGTAGTTTTTCAATTCGTTCTTTAGTCATATCAGCCTCTCTGTAATGAGATCAAGCAACCCCTTATTGAACATATCACATAAGTAATATATTATTTAATGTTTCAAAACATCATGAAATTTCCATAATATTTCAAGCAACCAGTAGACCTTTCACTGCACATATTCAGTTTTCTCAAAGAACCAAAATACATATTATTGACAAAGGTATAAGATGACAACCATTAGTCTGTTACACCAAGAACAAAATTGTGAACAACCACATTTCCAACAAGCCCACCACAACTCCCCTCAAGTGTCTCTTGCAAGGCCCGATATCATGTTCACACCTAACTGAAAACGCTACTTTTAAATTTGTGTAATAATTTTAGCAAAATTCATCCTGCGTAGGTGCATCTATGGCAGTTGTTTATTACATACCTTTGACGGATTTTCTCAAGTTCCCTGGGATCCGAGACTACGACTTGGACACCCAATTGCATTTTTGTCTTCTGAAGATTAAAATCAAGACAAGCAATTTTTGCAGGGGCAACTCTAAGAGGCATTCCTTGGGCAGCACGGCCAGTATTTAGAGCATAACCATTCATTAGATAACTATCTCTAGCACTTTTTCCATGAGCTTTCAATACATTGATTCCCTGGAAATCAGAGGGGAAAAATCATTCTTAAATCAAGTTGAAGCCTAAGATCAAGAATTTAAAATTTAAGCAAGATTGAACTACACACATTACCATTCAGAAATGCTCAAGCCTACAATCGATGACCAGATAACATATTACCAAGTTTGGCTTCTTTTAGCATGGAAAAGAAATTCTCAGGAGAATATTAGAAAGTTCAATATATTACCAACCTTGATTGGGTATTTAATTTCACCCCTGGCATTGGTTGTCTTTACTGCTTGCACCGCATCAACAACCTGAGTATCATACAAAAAATTCAAATTGATTATTAAAAAGGTGATAAGATCAGAAACAACATTTTGCATCCTGCACAGACGAATTAAAAGCTAAGAACAATCACTCCAATGATGATGCTTCTGACCAAAGACAACTCTAAAGGAAGTCCTAGCACTGAATGCAGCAGAAAGAAATCACAACATTTTCCAGAGTTTTCAAATGCAACGAACTTACTGAAATTTTTCAGTGAAGCCTACAGTTTGCAAACCATTTTCAATATTGTCCTATCTCCTACCTCTTCTTTTATTTCCTTAAATTGATTTATTATATTCTCCTACCATTAACATATTCTAGATGTGATTTTAGAAAGATCTATGTACTCAATAACAGAGTTCTTATTCCAGAAGCATAGACACAGCATAGATATCGGGAATTATGTTTATGGTCAAGGAACATTATATCACCTCAGGTTGTGAAAGAAGTAAGAATATAACAACACAACCCAAACAACCAATTGTGCAAACAAGTGAATAAGCCACAAATATCCATAAGAGGTATCCAATGGTTTGCAATTTGTTTAGCTACGCCTGATCACCAAGTTATGCAAAGTTAAACATAATAAGAATACTCATAAAGTACTTGACCGTCCATTCAGCACAATTACAAATGCAAGGAAGGTTAAGAGCCGTGGTGCAGGTGAACCATCAAAACATAATACAGAAAACTACTATTGCTTAAAAAGTTTCAAATCAAAGATGATTTCAGTAAGGAAAAAGGAACCAATGAGCTCCGTAGAAAGCATAAAACATTGGCTCTTTCAAATGCTAATCCAAGTAAATACAGAAATTTAAACAGAAATGTTTAAAATGGCTTTATCTAAATATACCAAGTTCGCAAAGAAGTCACTATCACCAGCTATCAACTTTGATGACATACTGGTCTTGGCACAGTTGATTAGCGAATCTTTTCCAAGCTTCTCCACCTATAATGACAAAAGAACAACCAGACTAATCACGACATAGGATACATAACAGCCAACAAATGCATCAATCTTCACATAAAATCATGGCTAGTAGACGAGAACTAGCCATTGGTTCGCTGAAAATAAGACAAGGAGCCAATAGCCAAGAGAAACAGAGTTTCAATCAATAAAATGTCATATCATAAACATTGTTTTTCATTATATATACTTCTGCATTAATTAAAGAATTATAGGAACAACAAACACATCTGACATACGACAATATTCTTTGCTATCAGAACTCAGAATAATTAGACATATAGAATACCCTTACTCCTAGACAGCTGTCATCGTGCAATAGTCCACCGATGACTTCTCTAAACTAACATTTTTTGTTTTTATATATGCTTGCAAAAATTTCTGTGACAGACTTTTGAAGAGGGAAGAAAAGGAGTAAAGAAAAATAAAATATGCTCCTGTAATTTACAGCAACACTACATCAGCTCAATAATACTAATATAGACGATCTTACCTTGACAGATAGCTTTTCTTCAACATATTTGCAAGCTTCCCGCATAGCAAGCTATCATCCAGAAAAATTAACAAAGAGAAGTGATAAGTTTGCTGCGTAAATTCAAATTCCTAATCAACAAGCAATAGTCTCAGATATCTGGCTTCAAAGGCAATACATACATAAACTACCAGAAGCAAAACAGTAGGAATAAAGATACTTACTCGGTATCCACTAATAATTGAGGTTGGATGAATCTTATTTCTCACTAGATCATTGGCTCTCTGCATAAAAAATAAGAAGTTGCTCAATGACATCGTATGCAGTTATGCCCTACAAATGCATATGAACTGCTAAAAATTGAGGTCGGTACTTACTTTTAGCAACTCTGCAGCTACAATGACCACGGAAGTTGTGCCATCTCCTACTTCTTTATCTTGAAGTTCAGCCAATTCTACCAATACCTGCGAGGCCATGAATGAATGTCAACATGAAGCTAAGGCAAGATAAATCACACAATAAAATCTGACCATCTCTTCACCTTGGCTGCAGGGTGCTCTACTTCCAACATTTTAAGTATAGTAGCACCATCATTAGTAATGGTCACGTCACCAATGTCATCAACAAGCATCTGAGATAAACAAACAACAAAAATGTGCAGTAGTAAGATCGCATATTACATCATTCATGAACTTGTTAACATCTAAAACAAAGGAGCAGGAGTTACAACAAAGCCACGCCAATGGATAATACCTCAACTAACCCAGAAAAACTTGTAAGAAGAAAGGAAAAAAGGACGCGAATGAGATTATACGAACGAATAAAATAATGCGTATTATGACTGTATCAAGAAGCAAACAACACCAAGATAATAGACAACCGTACCTTGTCGAGGCCAACAGGCCCCAGCGAAGATTTCACAATGTTGGCAACTGCTTGGCAAGCCACCACTGTAACCCAACATTCAAAGCGCATTTACGCAAATTAGACCCCAGTATGCAATTATGTGTGAACTATGACTTAATATCAATTCTGGAATCATGCACCAAAACAGCCACATTTTTGGAGTAGACATATGGAATGGAAAAAAGAAGCTTCTTTAATAAAGTGGAAGTTGGAAGGAAGGTACCATTTTGGGTCCGAACGTCTTGTCCAGATTGGCGCTCTCCGGAAATATCAAGTGTTTGTGCAGCAACTGCCATTTCTGATTTCTACAAGGAGAGTGATAAAAACATTACATAAAACTCGAAAGTGAAGAAGCAAACGATAATAACTACTCGAAACAGATCCAGAAAAGACATAAACCTACAATGCAATAGAGAAGTGAACGAAACAAGAACCAGAAAAATCAATGGCGTTGATCGGGGGAGCAGGACAGAGGGGTCTAGGGTTTCTCTATGGTATTTGTTTCAGTGTCAGTCTCCCGGACCTTCAAGAAGGGTTTCTCTCGCGTTCCAGAGTTCCTTTTCTTTTCTTTTTTCTCCTTTTTTTTTTTGTCTGAACTGAAAAATGAATAAAATCAATCAAATAAAAGCATAATAATATAAAACACAAAGCAAGCAATGATTTTACAGCATGCATTTTATTCTTTATTTTTTGCCAACAGCACATCTTAATCTAATTTTATAAGATAAAAGTATTGTTACACTGCTTCCAATTCTTCATATAAGAGTTAGTTGATTAAATTAAATAAATTAAAAAACTAGTTAAATTAGTTATTTATAAGTCTTTTCTAAAATATCCTTACTAATCAAATATATTAGCTGGAATTATTATTATTATAAGGATCACCTTCTGAAAAATGAATAAATATAAGAGGCAAATTATATTGGGGTCTTGTATTTAAAACCAAAATAAAAATCAAATAAACTCTTATATTAAGAATCAGAAGCAGTATACAAAACTTAATGATTATTTGATTAATTATTAGTAACTGTTTCTACTGAAATTAAATTATGGATCGATTCAAGTGTTTTATATTAATTTAAAAGTCAAACTTATAAGCTCCATTCAAAATACATAAATGTATGATTTTTTTCCGGCTTAAATGTGTGATTTTCTTTTTTTAATCTTCGTCATCTTAAATGTGTGACTTCTAAAAGATCATACAATGGACATACATTTGATGCCAAACAAATATAGTAATAGTCATATCAATTTTGTAATTGAATTTATAAAATTTTTAATTAAATTACATATTTGTTAAGTTAATAGCAAAACATTACATGGTATTGTATAAAAATATAAAATTAAAGGAGAATTATAATAGAATCGACGAAAAGGAAATAACTATTCAAAAGTTCTAATAACAAGTGAAGAGTTTTTATTTCCTATTCTGAAACTCGTAATTACAAGTTGTTTAGTTGTTATTGAAATTTTATAACAATTATATTTCTTTCTTTAGACTTAATTGCAATTCTTAAAATTAAATTTATTTCAAATCCCAATATCCACAAATTATTGATAGTAAAATTTAGGGAGTGCTTGGGTAAGATCAAAACTACAGTTTCAGAAGTATTTTTACGGCATACGAAGTAAATATATAGAAAAGTTTATCTCGATTTATGAAAAAATGCTTTTGATATATAGAGGAGTTTATTGGCTTCTCAAATTCTTTTACAATATGAAATATTACTGGTCAAGCCAGGATCTTTCCATTCATTACCTCAATCTTTAACCCGAATTTATTGTCAGTGACTCAGAAAGAAGAGCCAGCAGTGATAACTCCTTTTTTTTTTTTTTAACGCATTAACGCCTACAACGAGGATAATAATAACAATTGTAACAATCAATTAGTGTACTAACAACTCGGAATAAGATGGATGGTAGAAATTATCATATACTGTTGCTAGCCCCTTAATAACAGTTAATTAAAAATTTAATTTAATTATAAATATAAGAGATCAATCTGTTTTTTTTAATATTTATCTACTTTACCCTCTAGTAATTCTTATATTAATTGTTCATGTTAAGAAATTCATATAAAAGAATAGTTTTAATAGACATGATTAATATAGTTATTTTAGGAAATACAACATTTACTTATTATAAATAAGTAAGTTAATTAATTTTCTTAATATTCATAAATTAGTTATTTAATTATTATATTAAAGAGTACGTTCTTAAATTTTGTGTATGGAACAAATTACCAAACTCATCGCAAAACCATCCAACAATGCTTCATACAAACTAATCACAATTTTCAATCCAAATTCAGTGACTTCATATAAACCGTAACGTGTGAGTTGTTAAAATTTAAGAATACAATTTTTTTGAGGAAAAAAAAATCAGTAGTAATCGAAGATATTATTTACACTGCAAGTTTTCAATTTTCAACCTAAGGAGTATCTTTCTCGCAATCGAATTGTTCAAACAAATTTATGTAAGGAGGCTGTTAATAGAAACCAAATGTTCGTATGTCTACACATCGTAGTTCTCTAATTACATACCAAACCAACCCATGTCATCGTTATTACATCATATTGCATTAAATTCCATTGCATTCTTCCTGATTTGGTAAACAAAACAGGCTGTTTATTTTCTCGGACGTAGGTAATTCGATATAATTTCTTTCACAACTTGTTTCTCACGACAATTCTTCAGGAATTTTTTGGCATGATCTCACCTGATCCTTTTTTTGTTGAAAATTTTTTTAAATGAGTTGGGTCTTAAGAGCTCCTCAGGACATGCCTTCGGGCTGAGAAAGTACTTATAAAAGTATTTACAGATCACTCACCAACAAAATCCTTACATCGGTAGTGGGATTCAAATTCCTAATTTTATAAGTTATAAACTGACTCCTTATTAACGGGACTAACTCTTATTAGTATGATTTGATTCCTTCCAATAATTAAAAGTGATTACTAAGTTGGACGCCTCGTTCTTTTAACAAGTTTAGTAATATCAGATGCTTGTGATTTGCAATTTGTTCTCTTAACAAGTTGCGCATAGATTTGTGTGAATAGAGATTGGATTCCAAGACCATGAGCAAATTCACATCCAATGTCAATTGTCCTCAATCTATTTTGAAGATTTCAATTTTTTATTTTAAAATTTTAGAAGTTTTTAGTTTATTAGGATTACAATGTTAAATAAACATAATTTTCTAACTATCCCATTCTTGAAATAGAATTTAATCCTTAAAAAAAATTGAAAATCTCATAATTTTGACCTCTTTGTTTGGAGGGAAAGAAATGATGGAGGAAAGAAACATTTTCCCTGGTAGAAAGTATCTCATGGTTACCTATATAAATAATATATACTCTTCCAGTTCTTAATATAAGACCCGTTTAACTAATTTGATTAGATTAAGGAAGTCAGGTAAGTTAGTTACTTATAAGAAATGCGATATATCTTTTTTAAAATACCATAATCATTTTTCTTAATACCCTTCTTCCATTTCTACTTGATTATGGTTGAGAGAATATCCATATGGGTAATTTAGAGAAAATTGATAAATATGAGAAATGTGTCTTATATTTAGGATCAAAACTAACTCAACAATTGGGTCCTATATTAAGAACCGGAGGAGTATAAGCATATTTTTTTTCCTTTTTTTTTTTCATGTTCCCTAGCCTTATACAAAGCTCTAACTTCTTTCATCCATCAAGTTTTCATTATAACAGCCTCCAATATATTTGATAATATGACATATCTTGTTTGAAACATTACCCTTTTTGCTTAGTATTTCTATCCAACCGCAAAATTTTCTAACTAATTAATCAAGTTTCTTTAATTAGTGATTTTTATCAAGAACAATTTTGAGATTTTAAGATTTTTTTAAAAAAACTAATTTTAACTTTCTTAAGTTATGTAAAGTATTTAATTGAAGGACACAAAATAAAACAAGAGAAAATGATATTTTTCTCACTTGTCCATTGTGTCTTTTCTAAGTTAATTTTAATTTTGTTCCCTCCCATCCTTTCTTATTCATGGATATTGACATATTGTTATCAGCTTAATGACATAAGATTGTATAATTAGGACCTAGGAGTTTGCAGCTCCTACTTGTAGCACATCAGGTTGTTAATGCTAACCCTTAAATTTTTTCTGCAGAAAAGTTGAGTGAATTCAGTAATGGTGACTCATGATGGGCCATCTCGTTTGGACCGAACTGGCCAACTGGGCCGTCTTCCTAGCCCAGAGTCAGCTCATTTTCCCATGAACTTCCATTGCAACTCATAGCATAATTAGTAACAGGACTGAGTCTAGCACAAAAAATTAATCCCTCACAGCGTAACAAATAAAGATTTGAATCTCCGCTGATAGAAGTATTCACATTTAGTACCTGACAGTATTTTTAATAAGATTGTCTCTATGAGGGAGGATATCTATGTTTTATGCTTTAGCTAAAAAAAGAAAAACCCGTAGCATAATTACGTCAAGATCCAAAAGTATCACAAGTATAAGGTCTTCCCAACAACTTTAACTCCACAAAAGTCACAAATGGAGTATGAGAAACCCAAACACTTTTCCTCGTCGACCGCAACGAGTGCAGAAAACGAAAGTATAGCCTTCGACAAAATTTCCAGCAACATGAGTATAGAGTAACCTGAACTATTGGCATCAGAAGACTATGGTATCTTTAGACGGCACTTAACAACGAGAGTTTAGTGCCAACTATAAAGATTGATATAGTATTACTTAAAATCTCAGGACAATGTCACAACTTGAGATCTCTGTATAGACTAACCTGTTTACCTTAACATAAAAATAATCAGTAAAGATTAAGACCGTACTTCAATACCATGAATCCGAACACTCTTGATGAGAATATTATGAGAATAAATAATCGATACATAAAATCAGAATTCGTCAACCTGATTAAGGTTTCAAGCAGAAAACTAAGTGTATCCGCACTGCTTTGACTCGGAAGCTGCTTCTGCACAGGTGATTTTCGTCAGCAAACAATGTAGTTGCTTTTGTAATCATGAGGTTCTCTCCATACGGCACAAAAGAAAAATAGAAGATCCTCGTTCATGCAGATCCATCATATGAATACAAAATCAAATTCCAAGAACCAATCTATTATGCACTGGCATCCACAACACTGAAATTTCTATTCATAGCATAATCCAGAAAACCATACAGAGGAAACACTCGTTCCTGGTACTTCTGATGAAACCCATCTAATTCTGCCTTGGCTTTTGCTTTAAGCTCCTCAGCTAACTCAACTGCTTTGTCTATTCCATAAATCTCCACATAACTCTTCCCTCTGTTTTTTGTCTCACTTTCCTTTTCGGATTTTGTTTTTGTTCTCAAAATATCATTTACAATTGCGTACAATACTCCCACAGCTCTCCCATAGCTCCTCAATCTCTCAATGTCATCGTCTTCAGCACCAGCAATAAGTCCTCCACATACTGCAGAACACTCCCCCATTTCACCATACTTCTTCTCTTGGATGAATCCAACTTCACTAGGCCCACCTTCAAGGTCGAGGAACTGCCCAGCAGCCATGCCGGTGGAGCCTACAGAACGGGCGATCTCGGCAATCACGCGGAGGAGCTGGGGCTCAGGCACAAGGTCAGAGGGAGTGTGGGAAACAATGTGACGAAATCCCAGTGGAAACAGAGCATCACCCGCGAGAATGGCCATGTCAACACCATGGACGGTGTGGTTGGAGGGCTGGCCTCGACGAAAGGCCGAGTCATCCATGCAGGGTAAGTCATCATGGATCAATGAAGCTGCATGAACCTGTCAGAAATAAACCATCCATTCTAACTCAGACTTTCATGCGTAAGAATTACGCCAAACTGCAGTTACAAAAATTAAGTTTTACAGAACCGACTTTCGCTATAAAAATTAAGTCAAACTTACTTTTCATAACAATGAAATGATAATATATCGTAATAATCAAAGATTCTTTTGTTCGAGGTCTTTTACCAGTGTCATTTTAGGTGAAAATTCCTTTTCTTTTATAAGCAGATGCAACTAGAAAAGAAGGAGTAAGAAACAGGTATTGGAGCAACAATCAAAGGAATAATCAAACCACACGAATGTTATTTCTTTTGCGCCCAGAACAAGCAATTGCAGTAACTGTTAGATAAGAAGCGTAAACGAACGAAGGATATATAGGTCTGATTCGTAAAATTATAATGCAAATAGAAAAGGTAAAGAAGAGGACCATTTCGAGGGCGCAGGCGGTGGGAAAGGCGGCACGGCGGTGGGCGCCGAAGAGTTCGCAGGTGGCGATGCACATGACAGGAGCGGAGCGCTTAGCACCTTTAGCAAGGACAGAGTACCTCATAGCTTCATAGATCTGAGGAGGGAAGTTGACGGGAATAGCTTCGTCAAGCTTGAGATTGATCTGAGACATGAGAGAAGTCCAGTAGGACTTCAAATCGAACGAAACGGAAGAAACTGAGGAGGAGGGGGAAGAAAAAGCGCGAACTGGACGGTGAATAAGCTTGGGGGGCTTTCGGGGGAGCCATAGGTGGGAAGAAGAAGGAACCATTGCAAAGGAAGGCATATCGTCTTGGAAATTGCAGATAGGAATTTGGATAGAAGAAAACAACGAAGAAGAAGAAGAGGGAAATGGAAAAATTGGCAATGGGATTTCCGTAAGAAGAAAGGCACGAAACGGCGAGAGCATTTCCATTTGAGGATGACGATGATGACTTGTGCTCTGCGGTTCTTACACGTGTCCAATCAATTTCCATCACAACCGTCCATTTTTCATAAGCAGCGGCTCCCCGTTTTTGTGAAGGGACTGGACTAGCTCGAGCCTAGAGCCCCAGGATCAGATAAACTTCGACACGTGTCCATTGCCTTTGAATTCTCATTTTCTGTAGGGCCATTATTACCCCCACGCCAGGCATTTAATTCTCCAATAAGCAGCCGTCAAAAACCACTCACATTCAATTAGTGGATAAAAACACTAAAAAAATAAAACACTCAATTTAATTTAATTTAATTGTTCTTTATGGCCGTTCCAACTTCTGAGATTGCAAAACGCCGTTATCTCCTTCACTCCTTCGCTCTACTTCTCTCCCTGCCCATGAATGCGAATTTCGAATCCCTAATTCCCTCCGACGAGCAGATGGCACTTGGCGGCGAAAAATCCTTTTTGCCGTTCGATATTATCACCAACATTCTCAAAAGGCTTCCTGTCAAATCCATTGTTCGATTTCAGTCTGTGTGCAAAGCATGGAAAAGTCTCTTCAAAACCCCATCTTTCATTGCTGAGCATGCCCGCCACTCTGCTCAGGAAAACCCTTTTCTTCTCATCCATGCATACGATTACAACTACAGGCGTCTGTCCTTACGGTTGCTTAATCATCAGATGGAAACTGTTGAAGTTCTGAGCACACTCTTTATCGATTCCTTCGGACGTGGTTGGAGAATCATTGGTTCTTGCAATGGCTTGCTTTGCGTGGAACTCGATACTGATCAAGGAAGGTTTCCTATTTCACTTTTGCTGTGGAACCCAGTGACCAATGAGGTAAGAAAGGTACCCCAAACAATATATGATTATCATCACGTTTCCGCCGTAGGATTTGGGTTCAGTAGCGTTGTTAATGATTACAAGATAGTGAGATTTTATCACCCATCGTTGCTTAACAAGAAGGAAGCTCAACACTTGTATCGCAGCAGGCTTTACTGTGTGCAAGTATATTCATTAAGCACAGGTTCATGGAAGGAACTAGAAATGGGGGATTTACGGCATACACAATTTCTCCCCGGAGCTGTATGTGCTAATGGAACTATTTTTTGGTATGGACTGGGGCTTTTTAAAAATATGTTAGTTTCGTTCGACATAGCAACGGAAGTGTTTACACTAACACCAATAGATACTTTTTATTCTGAAGCTGAGTATGGTCTTTGTCCATTTAGGCTTGATGTGTACGGAAACAAACTTGCTATGTGTGATGGTTACTACGTTGAGGCCGAAGACTCTAAAACTTATTCCATTGATATGTGGGTGGTCGAGGAGGGTGCTAGTAAATCTGGGAAGAGTTATAGTTGTACTGAGAAATGTAGGATTGGACCACTTTCAAATGTTTTACGGCCCTTGTGTATTTGGAGGAATGGAATAGTCTGCTGTAAAGAAAAAAGTGAAGAAAGTGAGGCTGAGGTGGGGGCTGACTCAGGAAACTTACTATATCTGTTCAATGTCACTACTAAGGAATGGAAGAAGTTCCACAACTGTTCTGCTGCCTATGACCAGTGTGATATTTTTAATTATGAGAAAAGCCTTCTGTCTGTTTTGCAACATCTAGGTTGACTGATAAGCCTTTCTCAAGTAGGATCATTTCTGTATTCCACATTTCTTTTGTCTCGGTAATTTTAGTGGAAAGTAATCCACATAACCTCTTACCATCTTGGTTGTACCTATAATACTTTATTCTGCGTTAGATTTGTGATCTGGAATGTAGAAATTCAGTACTAGTAGTTCCAAACTCCATTTTAGCTTGCTATATTATCATATGATCAATTTTCTCGCATAAATATATAGTTCAGTTGCTGCTCTATAACAATTTTTGGGCTTTATTGGCTGCTTAACATGTCTAGAGGAATGAAAGGCTTGCATGACAGGTTAAAGCTTCTTGCTCTGTTATTTTTTAATCTAAATCAAATGGAGTGATAGGTTCTAATACACAGCAGAAGAGAGTGAACTATTTGAATTGTTGCTTTGTGTTGCTGCTGCTGGATCTCAGCATTACACTTTAACTGCGCAACTAACTGTTTAAGTTGTTGCTTTGTGTTCTATGCTTAAGCTGGTGAATCACATCACCATAGGCTTGGTATGTAACATGAAGGTGTTCCTATATTTATTAAATCTTAATATTGCAACTTGTTTATATGGATGTGATTTCTCATTTTATTTTCAAGTACTCAGAGTCTTTAGGTCTGTTGATATTGATGCCCTTTATCTTTGTCGTGGAAATGAATTTGTAAAATAGCTCTCACATTTTAGTTGCCCCTATAATCTTGATGCCCTTTATATCAGTTGTCTATAATATGTAGAAATTCAGCATCAGATGTTTCAAACTTTGGTTTTATTGTCTCTACTGTCTCTAAATGTGAAAACATGAAATGGTAATAGCCTACGTAGGGCAATATTCGGAGGCCATGGCCTTATATTTTAAGAGAAATATTAACAGCTTGATTGAAATTGTTATTGTGAATAATATAAGTTATGATTCCATCATAATTAATTTACTTTTATTCATTCATTCTCGTCGAAGTATAATTTAGGATATTAGATGCATTTGAAAAAAATATATTTCAAAATACAAAATATAGCATAAAATATTCTAGGATATTAAATGCATATAAAAAAAATACTTTAGGATATTAGTTGTACCTTTACTCAGAAAAACTGGCTAGCAATATTTCATGGTGTTATTATTTTTTTTTTTTGCTAGCTTCATGATGTTATTATACAGTAAAATGTGATTCCAAAAATAATTATAGTAGAACATAGTTTAATATAGTACTCAAGTTTTTCATGATTATTTTGATTTTTCAACAATTAAAATTTCAAATATACATCTATTTGATATTTTTATAAGTGTCAAGGCATAAATTTGTTTTGAAAGATTTCACTGAGAAACTCTAGGTGTTCAGAAATCTTTTTTGAGAGCAAATTTGCTTTGAAAGTTTAAAATCAAAGTAATATTGTCCTATATTATCACAAAACTAATACTTTTCTGGTCCTAAATATAAGACTCTTATATACATTAATATAATGGTCTTATATTTAGGACCAGAGGAGTATTAACTATTCAAATAGTAATATTAACTATTAACATTTTTAATGATATAAGATAATACTGTCACTATTTTAAACTTTCAGAGTAAATTTACTCTCAAAAAATTTTCTGGATATCTAACACTCATGAGTAGAAATTTTTGGAATAAATTTACACATTGACCCGTTTTAGAAACATAAATAACATTATTTCTTATAACATTGGGGAGGAGGGAAGTATTTTCAGAGGTAGGGTACTAGGATTAGATGATTTGCTATTAACATCTATTTAAATTAACTTTTCTTAAAATTATATCATTATCTTATAAAATATAATTTTAAGATAAGATAACATTATTATGTTTTGTATTTAAGTGAAATTTGATCTATAATTTAAAACTTTTTTCTGCAAAAATCTATGAGTCAAAACGAGCAAGCAATATTTTGTGGTGCTATTACAGTAAAATATGATGAAAAACTATAGTAAAACATGTTTTACTATAGTATATAACTTTTTTTATCATCACTTTGATTGTCCACTACCAAAAAATTTCAAATATTCGTATATTTGATATTGTAAAGACGTAAATAACATAATTCCTTATTGCTTAAGGTTTCATACGGGTAGGATTAGATGATTTGCTATTAAAATTTATTTAAATTAACTTGAAATTGTATTATTCACTTCTAAAATATAAACTAGAAATTTATTTCCCGTGCAATGCATAGGTTGATACATTTGATTAAAATTACAATTATAATAGATTGTTTAGGCAAATAGATATAATCATAATAAATTGTATGAAAACATGTATACAGAGTTAAAAAAAGCTGCAGAATCACTACATACTACACCGACGTGCCTAACCCAGCAAAGCATATTAAACCCCCCTTCCACACACAAAAAAAACAAGCCATATTTCCATTCAATAAGCAGAAAACAAAAGAGGAAAACGAAAAAGTAACGTGATTGTCTATCTTCTCATATTATTGCTCATCAAATGCCAATTAATGAGGAGAAATTGTAATAGTACACGAGGCAATTTAAACAAACCCATGTCCAATTCAGTCGGGTATTAACCCATTTTCAATTTCAATTACGAGATTTTATATGTAAAATAGATAGATAGATTGTAACATAAAACTGTTGTTATAAAAATAAATAAATAAATTTAAACCGTTAAAACATAACATGCATAGTTCATAACTGCAATATAGAAGAAATAGAAATTTTTTTATTTATAAAATATTATAATAATAATTTTACAAAATATAAAATCTGAATTCTCCATTTAATTTAAAGGTAGAAATGAAATTTAAGAAGAACAAAATAAAACAAAAGGAAGAGAGGATCTGCTTCCAACTTTCTTGATGATCGCTCCATATCTTAATATGATTATTCAAATTGATTTTAGGCAAATCACATGCAATTTATATTTTTAACATTTTAAAGAAATTTTTATTTTAATAAATACATAATATAAAATAAAGTTAAATCGGAGATTCAACGAAGTAACACATGAATGAATAGATAATATACGCACCTCTGAATCCCTTTCCTTAGCTCTTAAGCCAGTGATCGTCTCCTTCATATGGCGATTGCAGGCGACAATCTTTGTCTGCCTCTGGAGATCATCCACAACATTCTCAAAAGGCTTCTTCCAGTTAAATCCGTGGAAAAGATTGGAGGCGACAATCCTTTTCTGCCCCTGGACATCATCCGAAACATTCTCAAAAGGCTTCCTGTTAAATCCCTTGTTCGATTTCTTGCTGTGTGTAAAGATTGGAAAAATCTCTTGGAATCCCCAGATTTCATCGCAGAGCACTACCACCAGTCTGCTCACAGCAACCCTCTTGTTATCTGCACTGATTTCAGTCCCAACCCTAGATATTCGCGCTTGTGTTTGGTTCCATATAAGACGGAAACTGTGGAAGTTGAGAGAATACCCGCCATGGATTCCTTAAGGAATCTTGACCGCATCATTGGTTCCAGCAACGGCTTGCTTTGTGTGGTACTACTGAATGGTGTTTATAATCATTCCCCTCCTCCTTCGCTTTTGTTGTTGAACCCAGCGACTAGAGAGGTAAGGCAAGTACCCAGGTCAGCGAAAGATAAGGCTCTGGGATGGGGATTTGGGCTTTGTCCTGTGGTTAGGGATTATAAGATAGTGAGAATTTATGCGACTAACTGTCCTTCAATCAAATTTGACGAGGACGGCGGTATTCACGGGGAAGTGTTTTCGCTAAGAACGGGGTCCTGGAAAGAAGTGGAATCTGGGGCTCTACGGCGGCTTCGAGCATTTCCTTGTGAACCTCTCACTTTTAATGGGGCTATATTTTGGTTGGGATGGGGTGAAGCTTCCGTCAAGATAGTTTCATTTGATCTAACAATGGAAGTTTTTTCATTGATACCAACCCCTTTTTTAATCCCTCTTCGTACTAATCCTTCCTCTCAAATTGTGTTGGATGTGTACGAGAACAAAGTTGCTGTGCTTTATCAATACGGAGGTAGGCTTAAACCTAGTTTCATGGATTTATGGGTGTTGGAAGAGGGAAGTGGTGCATCTGGAAAGAGTTGGGGGTGGACTAAGAAATATAGTATTGGACCAACTTCATGGGGCTTAAGTCCGTTATACTTTTGGAGGAATGAAATAGTCTTTCGATACATACACGAGGTTCATTTGCTCATTCTCACTGCTAATCATGAATTGAAGCGCTTCAACATCTATCCCTCTATCTATAATGTGCGTCAAAAACTCGATTATGTGGAGAGCCTCATGTCTATGGATGGGGATTCTTTCTGCTCAACTCTGGCAACAATAGAAGAACTATCTGCCAGGGAGTAGTCTGCCCACATGGAAAGCCTATTCTGAAGTTCTGTTGGATAAGAAATCAAACAATTTTGATCCATCTTTGTTTTTTTCCATTATGTGTTGGAGCACAAAGGCTAAAGTTTCTGGAGGATATATATTATATTGCTTCATTGCTCAAGGGGCATTCTAGAGTAGATCTTTTAGGTCTTTCTTACTCGCTCTTCTCTTTGTTCTTTTCTCGGTATCTTAAGTTCTCATTTTGTCTGCCATTATGTAAACTTATTCCTTTTAATTATAATATTTAGAGAGCCTCATTATGTTGAATAGCCTTGCTATATATGAAATTCTTGTTTTCACATTCTGGATTTACTTTGACTTAGCAATTTTGGTGAAAACGCTGCCACAAAACCTTTGAACATTTGAGTTTTACTTACTAAGTTTTTTGTTTTATTATTTTATCATTGCACAGTTTTCTTAGAAAAAAAATTACTGGAGCATATTGCAATGGCAAAATGCTATACTTTGATGAAGATGGGACAATATGTTATAACATTTGTTCAGACTTGCAACATTAAACCTTGTCCGAAGGTTCCTAACCTTGGGAAGCTATATGACCAGGATTTATCCCTCTGGTTACATCTAAATAACTATATGTGTGCGCGCGCGCATATATGTCACGAGTCAAAATACTTGATCTTAAAACCAGAAACTGATCTGAGCTCGTGATTTTTTCTGGTTCCTCTATTTTACTGAAATTGTAAGCCTGTATTTACCAATTTTGAAGATTTCTTGTGAGATTACGGCGAATCATGACATCGCTTCTCCTTTAAAACCGAATGACGAAGGATATTGGCCCTAGTGCATGGTTCAATTGCTCTTCATTGTGCTCCCACTATAGTCTTGAATTGTTCATCCGTTCAAATTTTGATGCTAAAGATTAATCTTGCTTTGGAAAATCATCAATTTTGAACTATAAAACCTTTTAACATGTTTGGTTTGGTTGTATCTATCATCTGGAATGGAGAAATTTAGATCAGCACTAGTTGTTGCAAACTTTATCTTTGCGCCTTTCTATTTCATCAAGAATGAATATATGGGTTTAGGTGCTCCTATATATATGAGGAATTAACTGATCTCTAGATGGAAATGAAAGATGGGAGGAAAATGGGGACTTTTAGAAGACTAGTCTGTACTATACTTTTGATTAGTAAGAATATTTTAGAAAAGACAACACATATTTATTACAAATAACTAACTTAACTAATTTTCTTAATTTACTTAAATTAGTCAATTATAAGGATTGGAGTTAGTATACATGCACAACTATTAGCAGCTTCATGTATATTTCGCATCTTCTCTGGTCTATTTCCTATAGCCTCCTCACTAATATTCACTGTATTCGTCTCCTTCCTTATACGTACTTACACAGTGCTTACTAATCGGCAAAATCCTGGCCCAGGTGTACCAATTCTTCCCTTCTCCTTGCAAGTAATTAGATCCCATTTGTTTTGTGCTAAGTCCGCTCTATAACTTTAGGCAATAAAAGAAAAAAAAAACAAGGAAAGGTCCCATTTGATTCTTTCATGTGAGTTCTACTATCTTGAGGCTTCAATATATACTCCTCCGGTCCTTAATATAGAACCCAATTCTTGAGTTGGTTTTGATCCTAAATATAAGACTCATTTTTCATATTTATCAATTTTCTCTAAATTACCCCTATGGATACCCTCTCAACTATAGTCAAGTAGAAGAGGAAGAGGAGGTATTAAGAAAGATGATTATGGTGTTTTAGGAAAAATGTGTCACTTTTATAATTAACTAACTTACCTAACTTTCTTAATTTAATCAAATTAGTTAAATGGGTCTTATATTAAGGACCGGAGGAGTATCAAGTATAATTGAATCTAGCGAATGGGATATATGGGATCTCCCTATTGGCGGTGGTGGATTCGCATTTGTTATGTTGCCTCTAACAGGGGTTTTATGTAATTCTCGGACTAAATTCATATTTTGATCCTATTTTCTTAGTTTCATCGTTTCTTCGTGAATAATTAACCAATTATGTAGACACTTGGGAAGCCATAAAAAAATGTGTTGTATTTTCCATTCTGGAGACTTGTGAAAGAACATGACAATCTTGGTTACACAGGATTTCTTATTAAGGTATGTTTTTTCATTCCAATGTTTTTGTTTGTCTAAAGCACATTCAACGCTGATTAAAAAAAAAAAAGATGAGCATGGGGTATTCATCTTAGTCTAAGTCATCCAAATTGATTTTGGATGTCTAGATTTAATTTAAAACTGTAACGTATTTTAAATAAATTTTTATTTGAATAGACAACGACTTTAAATAAAGATAGTATAATCTTAAAACTAATATTTTTAAAAAAATTATCATTGAAAAAATTAAATTAAAAATTTTAAATTTAAACTATCTATGTTAGATTTTGGATAGTTTGAATTGCATCATAGTAATGAGTCCGTGATATTTATGTTGTGATGAAAATTGAATGAGAACCTTGGTTGTCGCACCTAATTTAATTTGTATCCTCCAAAACTGAAGATTTTCAGGTGTCGTTTTGAGCAGAAGAGAAGAACAAGAAATGAAATTGTGAAACCAAATATGTTTATATAAGTTCATTTTACATAAGCTATGACAAAACTTTTTTTATATATTTATCTCATATTTCGTAAATCACAGTTAAAAAATGGGGTCTGTATAATACCCGGTGACGATAAGAGAGGTACCCCAAACAATATATGATTATCATCGCGTTTTCGCGGTAGGGTTTGGATTCAGTAGCGTTGCTAATGATTGCAAGATAGTGGGATTTTATCTCCCAGCGTTGCTTAACAAGAAGGAAGCTCAACAAGCTGATCACGATAGGCCTTTTTGTGTGCAAGTGTATTCATTAGACTTGGAAGAATTTCATCAAGAACAAGTATTGACTTGTCGGTTCTACTCATGACCTTGATGCGATTTTTTTTTTTTCAATTGACACCCCTTAGATTGAAGGACGTTATTAGATTTTGATAAACAAGGATTATAGAACTTTTAGTTTTTTTTCCCTCTTTTGCATGATCTTTTAGCCTTCTATTCACCAAAAAAAAACAGAAGTTTTTTAAAGGGATGCATGGCATAACAGAAAAAGAACATCTATATACAAAAAAACAGAGAGAGGTGTTTTCGTTTACATGCTTTTTACCTTTTTGGGATTTTCTTTTCTTTTGGCCTCAGTTCCTGTATGTTGCATTTGGTCCATGTTGCCATATGATGCTTTCTTTAGTTAACAGTTTAGGAGCAATTATACTAAAGCATTCATATAAATGGATGCGAAAGTGGACATAGTACAATTTCTTTTGCTCAGACATAGTACAATTTCTATTGCTCATACGGCAATGAAATGGATTGATTTGCTTGAACTTTAAATATAGTACACCTCCTGAGGTCGATGCTTTTACAATGCATCTCTTTTGGAACTCAAGGACTTTTTTGCAGAGCTTCCAGTTATATTGCTTTTGTTCCGATCATGCCTAGGAGGAATTAGGATTTTTAATCTTTATAAGAAACAAAAATGAACAAAATGGCTTTTGATGCACAGTTGAGAGAAAAGCTAAGATACTAGAGAGTGGTGGGAGTGATATTTTTGACGGCAGAATGCAGGGTCAATTTCTTCATGCCCTGTTCTCATTTTAGCACTACATATCATCTACACATGTCAGACTAAATAATCAATGTTTGTAATGGGTTTTTATATCACAAAAGCAAATGTCAGCTAATGGGCATTATGTATAAACCTTGATGTACTTTAGTCGGCTTGGCAAGACTTTGTGCTCAATCATCAAGACAACTTGCATCTTTCTCATCTTTGATTATATGGAACATTCACAAAGAACTTCACATCGTCATCATCGGCTTTTCATAATAGATAGTCTGGTTTCAACAGACTGATAAACTTTACTTGAATTTATTGGCTAGCCCCTTTATTTGATCTTTAAGATCGCCTGCGCGTCCTTGAACAGAAATCCTAAAGCTTGCGTCTTTTTCATTCGCAAGCATACAAATAACATTACTTTATAACAATCATTGTAATGCATGTTTCTGCAAACATGTAATCAGCCTTGGTTTAATCTAAAAGATCAACGATCTCCTTCTTGATCCATTTTCTGTTATTTCTTATGAAACTTGCTACCACCCAATGGTATAATAGGTAGCTCATTCCGATAAAGACAAGCTATCTCCGTGGTTACCTTTATTCCGATCATATGTTCTATCTGTTTCTGATGAAGGTCTCATTTGTTCGGAATCATATATTCGGTATTTCGAATCTTTCCTTAAATCCCATATCTGTAATATCACCATTGGACATCTTCAGTGGT
This sequence comes from Neltuma alba, assembly GCF_004799145.2. Classification (NCBI taxonomy): domain Eukaryota; kingdom Viridiplantae; phylum Streptophyta; class Magnoliopsida; order Fabales; family Fabaceae; genus Neltuma; species Neltuma alba. Next base: position 148,607 of record NW_021636165.1, on the reverse strand, counting down.
TCATACTTTGAACAATGCTTGTTTGTTTTGATTCAATGTGATGACTCATCCTGTGATCTGTCTCATTATTTTGATTTGGACCTGCAGTAAACCAGAATTTGTTATATACAAGCTCAAGGAGATGGGAAAACCAGCAGATAAAGACATCATGCTGGTCGGTGAGAATTTTGACCGGCTAGATACCTGTAAACGTGGCTATATAAAACCTGCTGATCTCATGGAGGCTAATCTTTGATAACATAAGAACCTCAGTATGGTTATCTTAAGTGCCAGAAATTTCTGTGTCTATGCCAACATGATCAATTGAAGAGGAATATCATGCTGTCCAGTTTCATACTACTACCTCCGGTCCTAAATATAAAATCTCATTTGTAATCTACAAATGATGTCTTGTATTTAGAACTTAACATAGTATCCGCTCATTTCTTGACCCTTCATCATGATCATTGAGATAAGGCATATATGTCGAAGGTGAATGAAGCCCAAGAAACCATATTTATGTCATTATTTTTTCCTTTTGGCCTGTGTAATTTGGCAGTTTGTTTAGAAAATAAAAACATGATGAGAGCATACGATTTTTACACTTCATGTTACACAACAATTAGATTTTTTCTTTTCTCAGAAGAAAAAAGATTTTGTATGCGTGAGTCTGTTGGAGAAATAACAAGAACACGGAGAAGCATATTGAAGTTGTCATTCCTTGAAAGTTGTCATTCCTAATTTAGTTTTTAGCCAATCTAACTTTTCTAAAAGTTAAATTCATAATAAACTATTTTTTCAATATCTAATCCCAACGGAGCCATTAACTTATTGACAGGTGATTTGGGGCGAGAAGGTGAGGTTGGCCGTCGTGATTGCCAAATATTTTCATGACAGAATCGACATAACCTAAACACCTTTGCTATAAAAGGAACTGAGTTGATGCTGCTTGCTCATCGGCTCCCCTCACCAGCTTCCGCAACAAAATGGACACCGCGTTTTGGGTTTCGTGCTTTTGCATTATATATAATCAGCTCATTTGTTTCCTCATTCCAATGCATATGAGATCTAAAACCCCAGTTGGTGCGGAGCATTAGAAATGAAAAATAAATATTGAGATTGAGATTGAGAAAAATTATTATAATAATATTTAGTATGAGTAATTGCTTGTGATATGTGATTAGACAAACCTATATATAGATGTGGATTGGGGAATACTACTTACTACTTCCCCCAATGGTATTCCTAACCCCACATTTGACTAATCTTATGTAACAAGCAATCTCTTATGTTAAATATTTTTTTAATAAATTTTTTTAATCTCAATCATAATCCTTACCTCTAACTTTTAATGATTTCTATCAAACGGGACCCAAGTTCATAGACGGGGAACTAGCATTGACTGTTACTGTAAGCTTTGCAACTACCTAATCAAAAGCAGTGTGTACAGGTTACGCCCAGCATGCATTTTCTTTTTATTTTCCATCATTTTTGCTCCCGTTCGCCTATTACATGACTGAGATTTCCAAAAACTGTTCATTGCCTTGGGACTGTCAATATTGTCCGATTATTAACTGTTCATTCCTGATAGATGAGTCATCCGTGGCGTATTGTTTTCAATTTTTTCATGTACGGTGGAAGATGCAGGAGACTAGTCGTTCATTGAGAAAATGCTGCAACTTCTTATTAGCACACCTCCATCTTTATACTAGTCTACTATGACATTATATCTTAGATCAAGATTTGTATAATGACATTGCAGTTTGATACATGTGGTTCGTTAGCATAGGATACCACATCTCATTATTTAAATTAAACCTTATTATTAAATAATTATGAGCCAAGCACATTCCATTACCTATGTTCCATTCAGTGATTAGTGCCATGAACACTTATTCCAATCACAAATGATACTTTCTTATGTTGGAGTTGATGAATACGTTGAACTGAATTTGTTTTTCATTGCTCTCTCAGAGACATGGACTTTAGGATAAGCTGTCATGAGATATAAACATATCTGTTGGTCGGATGCATCTGTTTAGGCTGTTTGCTCTTCATTGTTGTAATTCTTTGTTATGTTTTTCCAATTAGTTGGTACCTTCTTTGTGGAAGCGTCTCCTGTGTACAGTTAGATTGTCGGACCTTTTGTGATGGCATATGTTATTTGCACCCATCTTTACGGTTGCTATTAGATCTTCGCCAGTAGTCATATCCTCCCGCGCATATGCTAGTTAAGGTAAAACTAAACCTCATTATTATTATATCGGAAAATTTAAGCCGAGTTATATCGCGATGATATATCTAAAAGCCCAAAAATATATCAAGTTCCAGAACTGGCTAACTACCATTAGAGTTTCTAAAACTGAGGAGAGTTCAAGCTTTTTCCAGTAATGCAAAGCTAAGGCATGAAACATGCGAAACTAAAATAGAAGCGCTAGTGACAAAGTTCAGCATCGAAACGCACAAAAATCAAATGGTCAGCCTCCGCGGTTAAGGGAAGAACTCGGAACGCCATGGCCTCTTGTGCAGCCGGCCCTGCATAATGCCCAGTGTAGTCAAGTCAATCAAAATTGTTTTTATGTGCTTCAAAAATATCCAAGACGTTAGTTATGTAGTAAGTTACCGGTGCCTCAGACTCCCAAACCTTAAGCTTGTCTCTTATAAGTTTCATGACAACTGTTGTGCCGCTGTCATCGTAGGGTCCTTTTCCCAGAGTCTTCACCAGCTCATCAGCCGCCTCTTCAAAAGCCTTTCAAGAATGAAAATCAGCAAGAGTTTAGTAGATTTTCTGTTTATGACCTCAGCAAATATAGCATAAACAGGAAATAAGGAAAAGGTAGAGACAAGGATGGAACGAAGGATACCTTCTTAGCTATCTCAGATGCTTCATAAGGTTTCTTAAGAAAATCATAAAGGAAAGTAGAGTGGTTGAGTGCCAGATTCAACTTTGTTTCATGGGTGGCAATAAGATCAGTAGCCAGTTCCTATGAAGTCCAATAGGACAACAAGCCCAAAGTCAGAACAATATTTTTAGAATTATAAGATTTCAAATCATCCATTTTTTTAACAGTTATAATGTTAGGTCATACATGGAAGAACTACATTTTTAATGTTTGAGCAAATGGCACAAATCTAACAGCAAAACAGACCCAGAACAGAGGCGCTGATTGACCAAATCAAACTTAAACACAAACCATTGCGAAAAAAACGAAGAATTCATCCTGCTATAATGAAAAAGGGAAATCAAGGGCGCCGTAAATTGAGGGGAGGTAATGTTAAGTAAAACCTGTGAGATAGTGGGACAAGACATTATTCCATGCAGAAAGAACCAAAAAGTACCCAAAAAGAAAAAAGAACCTGAGCATTCACGTAAGCTGTCTCGGCCTTTGCAGCATGCCAATTACGCTCCTCCTCATCCTTGACCTCAGCCAGGTATCGGTAATAATCCCCTTCCGTCATATAATAGTAGACCTTATCGTCAGTCGCACGAGCAGGGGGAATCAGATGAGATTTCAAGAGCTCCAGCATGTTATAACATTCTTTGGATAAGTGGTACTCAGCATCCGATATATATTTTCCAATAAGATAAAGATAGCTAGAAACGCAATCCTTCTCCCTCTCTTCTTGCTGGGCTGCCAAGAAGGTCTGACGGGCTGTCCGGAGAGATTCAATCACGTTGTTTTGTGCGACAAAGAGAAGATTCCTCTCCTCTACGTCGAGCTCCACCGGTAAGACTGAAGAAAGCACCCATTTATGCATAAAATAAGCCATCTGATCAAATTTGCCTAACTTCTGAGCTAACTGAGCAAGATAGATGCACTCACTCTTGTCTAAATTTTTCGTAAAAAGGGTGGCCATTCTGCTTCGGCAGCGAGACTCGAGGGGAAGGAGAAGAGAGTGAGTGAGCGCAAGAGTGAGAGACTCACAAAGGCAAATAAGAAAGGAGGGAGTGAGGGCGGCGGTGAGCAAGTGCAGGGACCAGGCATATCGCGAAACCATGAGTACGGTGCTGTGAGGGATCCGGATACATTCGTACAGGGGCAGAGTGCGCGGGTGAGGGAGAGTGGAGCGGGCGATGAAGAAAGTTTGTAACTAACGGTGTTGCTAACTTAATTGACATATATAGTATATAAATCAGATAAATTAATAAACATCAATATTAATAATTAAATAATAAATTGATGATGTGGGTATGAATCTAAGGGGTAAAAGTTTAAAAAAAAAGACAGAGGAGATGGAGGATTTTGGTTTTAGTAAATTATATGCTATTGTTTCACCCCTAATATGATTTTAGTCCCTAAAATTTGGATCAATTTTAGTTTTAGTCTCTCAAGTTTCAATCACATGGTTTTAATTTTCAGAATTTAGTCTATCTTAAAATGTTAGTCCAGAAATGTGTAACTGTGTTAAATTTACTAAAGTGTCATAAATACACTAAAGTGGTGATGTGGACTCACCAAATAATATGTGTCTGAATTTTGTGAAACCTTCCATTTTTTTCTTTGTTATTGCTGGTTCCAGGAGGCTGGTCAAAGGGGCATTTTGTTATTTACACAAGATCCAATTAGATGCTATTTAATGAGTTTACATCAGCACTTTTAATGTCATTAAGGACACATTAGCATATTTTAACACTATTACATTTTCAGGAACTAACATTTTAAGATGAGCTAAATTCTAAATACTAAGACCACGAGTTTGAAATTTGAGGAACAAAAAAGGACCCAAATTTAAGGAATAAAAATTATATTAACAAAAAAAATTATTATTTTTTTATTTATTTGATTAGTTCTCTTACGATTAAAATTAATAACACATTAGCATATTTTAACACTATTGCACCTTTGGGAACTAACAGTTTAATATGAGTTAAATTCTAAGTGCTAAAACCATGATTTTAACACTATCCATATATCTTTTTTCTTCTACATTTAAATTACCAACATGTCATGAAAATTAGTTAAAGATAATAAATATATATATAATACAATTTATTTTTCTAAAACAATCTTGTTTATGAGAGAGCGAGTGGGGAAGAGAACGTGTGGAAATAGAAATGAGGAAGAATGAGTGGGAAAAATGAGAGACCTTTTTTGCATAAAAAGGAGGGAAAAAAAGAAAAAAAATACATTAAACAATTAGACAAATTCAAATTAATGTTTACAAAAAAAATAAAGCACATTCAAAAATTTGATACTTATATTTTGAACCGAAGGGGTATCAAAAGATTGGGAAATACTCCTTTCTATTATAAATTTCAAATAACTAATTTTATTTAAAAATCCTAATATTTCATAGGTTGATTATTAACCCCCGCTATTAAAATTACCGTTGAAGTCAAGAATTTTTGTTATGTCAAAATATTTAAATTTTTTATTATAAGGCAAGTTATTTTAGACCCAAAACTTGCAATTTGACATGTAATTTGTTAAGTATTTTTAAAATACTTAAAAAATTACTTAAAATGTTTATTTGATCGAGTCCATTTTAAATAGAAAAATTATAAATTATTTAATATATAATGAAAAATATAAAAATCTTGACATGACAACTACCGGTAACTTTAATAGTAATTTTAATAGTAGTTTTAACGGCAAGAAAATTGATGTGAACCATTAAGATTCTTAATCAAAACTTTGAAAGGTCAGGAAAGTTATTTGTAACTTACTCAAAGTTTAGAAGAGCTTAGTATGTTTTTGTCTTTTTTTTTTTTATAATTTCACTCTACTATTTCAGTGTATGGTCAAAACGAAGAGATTAGGGCTCTTAGAGAAGTATATAAACAAAGAGATGGTTCATTAATCCATACCTCGGAAAGGAAAACGACGGACTTCGGAAATACTAATATGATAGAGTGGAAAGGGACTTGATTAATAAATGTTACGCGTGAAACAATTCAAACGTGAACAAATACTGAAAGCCTGACTAATTACTGAGGCCAAAAAAAAAAAGAAAAAGGAAAGACATGTTACGTGGAACATCTACATAGATGATTAATTAACTGAGTTGGTAAGTTTATAGATATTTATGTTGCATGGTATTGATCCGTCTCTTATTATAAAATCTTTTTAATTAAATTGTGTAGTTTAAAAAAACAGTTAAAATTAGTTAAAAGCAATTAATATGTAGCAAAATTAGTTTTTTTCTCCAAATATACCCCTATAAATAATTAGGTAGGTGTGAGAGAATAATAGTGAAATAAAAGAAGAGGGAGAAGATATTAAATGCATTAAATTAGGAATAAAACAGGTAACAATGCATTAAAAATTCAGACAAATTCAAAGGATTTTATAAAAAACAAACAAACCTATTTAAAAAACTAGATCTTATAATAAGAGACGAAGGAGTATTTGTATTCTTATAAGGGAAAACTATAGCATAGGTTCTTCGAGTTTCAGTCAAATTAAATGTGATCAAGGTGCCTGTAATTTATTTTTCAGGATATGGGTCTTGTAAGTTTAGTCAAATTACGTCCTTCAGTTAATTAACAGAGTTAAGGCAATTTTTTTTTTTTTTTATGATAACTGCGCCCAAACCGGCTCACCACTTCGGGACCCTATTCCATCCCCTTCTTGACCCGCCCTTCACTATCTCCTTTAGCTTCATGATCCAAAGCTCTGTTGAATCTCACTTCCTTTCATCAATGTGATTCCTGTTTCCATGCTGGATTTCCACTTTTCTTTATTCGCCTTTATATTTTAATTGATTAGTCATTTTGCCATTTGACTCTATCTCTCCCTCGCTAACCTTCCGCCCTTCCCCTCTTAATTGAAATCAAGATCACTAGATCAAGTGGTTTAATACTTTGAATGAAACATGATTGAGAATAATGTCGGCACAGAAAACTGTGTGCGCCACTAGCAAGCTTCTGAGGTGAAAATGGAAGAGTTGAAGCTTGCCAGTGAAATTGTTATCCATTATTCCGCCATTGAAAGCCCAACACTCATGCAATCCCTTCATGGAAGTTGACAGGAGCAACAAGTAGGGAAGGAACTGTTATGATCTAACAACGTAACAGTATTCAACACAATACAATGCACTGAAAATCTGGATATATTAGTCAATATACGAGGTCACTGTAATAACAGTTTACAGACAATTACCCAGAAAATGAGAATCGCCACTGGTATTCAGAGAAGATAACAGAAAAGGTCCAGAAAAGGGAAACAGAGAATCAGAAAAAGAAATACGTAGGGAGAGAATCAGGGAGAAGCAAATCACAATTTTCATACACGTCCCATTCTCTGACATCTGACAAACTTTATTCCCTCAGCTTCTGTGGTGGTCGTCTCTCACGTGAGCTCCTTCGCACGCCCAATCCAATGATTGCATGATCGCCATTTCCCTCCACCTCACCATCCATTCTGTCATCCACGTGTCCCTGGGTCCCATGTGCGTTCATGACAGGAACGTATTGAAATACCAAATTTTAATCATCCAATTTCAAATCAGACAAGTTGATTAGTTTAAATCTGAAGCACCCCACCTGACCGTGCCTTCCACAGCATCGACACCCAATCATCTCCTCGGCGCCCTTCCGCGTCAGGTCTTTGGCTTACTGAGCTGAGGCTTGTCTCTTCGGCGGCCTTCCACGCAGTCCATGGCTGCGTCGGCGTCGTCACTCTGCTCCAAAGAGATCCTCGTCATGGAAGGGTCCCGCTTCACCCTCACCACCAGGGCAATGTTTATAGTTACCTTCGGGCATTGCGTCCTATCGCGATGGCAGATCTAAAACTCAGATCTCGAGGGAACACAAGGAGAAGACGATCCGATGCACGATGGAAAACGGAGATGATGGAGGTTGGGCAGGGTCAAGACGGGGATGGGGATGAGATGAGGTGGGTGGTGATTTGGCACCAGTTAACAAGAAAAAGCACAAGTCATCCTGAAAAGCTAGCCAGGTCATTAAATCATTTGCCGCATAATTATTTTTAACATTGTAAGCTAACAGGACGACTTTGACTAAATCCTAAAAATACTCCTCTGATTCTTATTTTTAGCGTAGAGAGAGAAGACAATTTTTTATCCTATTTATAGGGTATTGAGAGAAGTTTTTTGTATGGATGTATAATTTTACCCTTCATTTATTATTGTGTTGATTTTGTTTAGACGAGGTATAATGTATATTAATCTAGACCATGTAAGTGCTCGCTCAGGCCAAAGAGAGAAAAAAAAAAAAGAACAATAAGTGCTTCCAAGGATTTCTCAATACATGACATGCATAAATGCCAGTGCCACTGAAAAACTGCCATATGAATTCACAACTTTATAATTTCGACCAACACCATATGAATTTTTGTGGCGGTTACCTTATAGCAACTTCAACTTCCCATTTTCTCCATTTAAAATAACTCCCCATTTAATACATTTTGACATAATCCTAATTTAAAATATAATAATTGTCATATATGAATACCAACGCAGGTAGTTAATTTGAATAATTTGCATGAACATGTTTTTTCTGTTATTGCAAATACTAAAATTCTGAACATAACTGTCTATTTATGCCGATACTTTATGGGCGGATTAGTCTGAAATCAAATTCAAATTCCAAGTTATAGTACATCCATTATTTTGAATCAAAGTAAAATAATTAAATAAAAAGCATTAAACAACAAGCTTAATCAGAGTCTTTCGTGTGAACTAACTTTATCAAAATATGACATACAAATTAAATACCGGTATTAATTTTACTTTATAATCGTATTTTCTTTTATGGTGCCAATATAGAATGTTCAGTTGTGACTTGTGACTACCACCAGACACTAGAAGCAAACACACCTTAGCTTATTGAAAGGTGATTTGGGGCGAAAAGGTGAGATTGGTCGTCGTGATTGCTAAATATTTTCATAACAGCATCAAGGAAAAAATCAAACCCGCTACTTATAATATCGGGAAATTTAGGTCAAGTTATATAGGGATAATATATTTAAAAGCCGAAAAATATATCGAGTTCCAGAACTGGCTCCCTGCCAGTGGAGTTTGTAAAACTGATGAACGTTCAAGCATTTTCCAGTAATGCAAAGCTAAGGCATGAAACATGCAAAACTAAAATAAAAGAGAAGTGACAAAGTTCAGCGTCCTAACACACAAAAATCAAAAGTTCGGCGTAGGCGGTTCAGTGAAGAATAGGGGACGCCATGGCCTCCGGTGCAACTGGCCCTGCATAATGCCCAATATAATCAAGTCAATCAAAATTGCTTCGTATATATATATGATTGACAATATAAGTCACTGGTGAGTTCTGTAATAAATTACCGGGTACTCCGACTCCCAAGCCATGAGGTTGTCTCTTATAAGTTTCATGACAACTGTTGTGCCGCTGTTTCCGTAGGGTCCTTTTCCCAGAGTCTTCACCAGCTCATCAGCTGCCTCTTCATAAGCCTTTCAGAAATGAAAATCAGTAAGAGTTTAGTAGATTTCCTGTTTATGTATGTCCTCGGCAAGGATAGCATAAACAGGAAATAAGGAGAAGGTAGAGACAAGGATGGAACGAAGCATACCTTCTTCGCTATCTCAGATGCTTCATAAGGTTTGTCGCAAAAATCATAAAGGAAAGCAGATTGGTTGAGTGCCAGACTCAACTTTGTTTGATTAGTGGCAGCAAGGTCAATAGCCGCTACCTTGGAAGTCCAATCAGACAACAAGCCCAAAGTGAAGGTAAGAACACATGATATATATTTTTGGAATTATAAGATTTCAAATCATACATTTTTCACACCAATCTATCAGCAAAAAAAAGGAGGAAAAAACAAAGAACAGAGGCGCTGATTGACCAAATCAAGCTTAAACACAAACCATTAGGGGAAAAAACGAAGAATTCATCTTGCTATAATGAAAAAGGGAAATCAAGGGCGCCGTAAATTGAGGGGAGGTAATGTAAGTAAGACCTGCGAGATAGTGGGACAAGACATTATTCCATACGAGGAGAAACAAACAGTACCGAAAAAAAGAAAAGAAAAAGACTGTCCACCATTTTTCTAACGAATCAAGAAAATACACATAGTCATTACCTGACCATTCTGGTAAGCTGTCCAGGCAGCTTCAGCAGCAATATAACTTTTCGCTCCAGCCTTGAAATCAGCTAGATATCCATGATAATCCCCTATCATCATATTATAGTAGACCTTGTCCTCAGTAGTCCCGGCTCCAGGAAGCAGGCGGTAGACCAACAGTTCCAACATGTTATTACATTCTTTAGATAACTGGTATTCAGCATCGGATATACATTTTTCAATAAGGACAAGATATCTAGAGGCGGAATTCTTCTCCCTCTCCTTCTGTTGGGCCTCCAAGAAAGACTGCCGGCTTCCTCGGAGGGAGTCAATCACGCTCTTTTGGCCCACAAAAAGGAGATTCCTCTCCTCAATGTTGAGCTGCATCGGACTACGACTTGAAGAAAGCACTAGTTTCTGCATAAAATAAGCCGTTTGATCAAATTTGCCTGCCTCCATGGCTAACCGAGCAAGATAAATGCATTCACTGTCGTCCAAATTTTTCGTAAAAAGAGTGGCCATTCTGCTTCAACAGGGAAACTCGAGGGGAAGGAGAAGGGAGTTAGTTGGGAGGGTGAGAGAATCGCAAAAGGCAAGAATAAAGGAGCGAGTGGGGGCGCAATTGGGTGAGGGCGGGGACGAAACATATCGGCCGGACGATGAGTACGGTGCTGTACGGGGGGAAAGTGCGCGAGTGAGGGATCCGGATGCGTTTGTACGGTTTCAAGGAGAGTGGAGTGGGCGACGAAGAGGGTTGTATTTAAAAAAAAGAAGAAGTAATTAACTTCTGCATTCTCTCTCTTGACTACCCACCACCTCACCGTCTCATTCTCTCTCTTGCTCTCCTTTTCATTTTCTCGTGCTCCTTTGATCCTCTCTCCCACTTACGCATCATCCTTGACCTTTTTCCTCATATGAAAATTAAGCTTCCTCTCTTTCTTTTTCTTTTTTCTTTTTTTTTTATTCTCCACGTGTTATTTGCCAATTAGTTAAATTTTTATTGTATAGTGATTAAAGTTGTCTTTTTCTACCACATTAGTTCTGTTTTGAAAAATAGAGATTAATAATTATTTGAAAAATTATTTTTATTATAAATATTAATGACGAATAATTTCATTAATTTAAAATTTTCGTAAAAGATTGTTCATCATTAATATTGATATTGAATATTTTTAAAAATAATTATCAATCTGTTATTTTTTTAATACTTTTCTAAGCATGGAATACTGAAGGGAGAAGCATGAAACGTCACCGAGAAATCAGCCCGAAATAAGTTGTTCTCTGTGGCCTGAGATTACAAAACGCCTTTATCCTTTTCTTTTTGTCTGCCTGCTCGAAACGCCGTTCTCTCCTTCACTACTGACTACTTCACCCTGCTTCTCCCTAGTCCCTGCCCATGAATGCGAATTTCGAATCCCTAATTCCCTCCGACGAGCAGATGGCACTTGGTGGCGAAAAACCCTTTTTGCGGTTCGATATTATCACCAACATTCTCAAAAGGCTTCCTGTCAAATCCATTGTTCCATTTCAGTCTGTGTACAAAGAATGGAAAAGTCTCTTCAAAACCCCATCTTTCATTGCTAAGCATGCCCGCCACTCTGCTCAGTAAAACCCTTTTCTCTCTCATCCATGCATACGATTACAACTACAGGCGTCTGTCCTTACGGTTGCTTAATCATGAGATGGAAACTGCTGAAGTTCTGAGCACACGCTTGATCGATTCCTTCGGACGTGGTTGGAGAATCATTGGCTCTTGCGATGGCTTCCTTTGCGTGGAACTCGATGCTGATCAAGGAAGGTTTCCTATTTCGCTTCTGGTGTGGAACCCATTGACCAATGAGGTAAGGTAGGTGCCCCAAACAATATATGATTATCATCACGTTTCTGCCGTAGGATTTGGGTTCAGTAGCGTTTTAAATGACTACAGGATAGTGAGATTTTATCACCCATCTTGCTTAACAAGAAGGAAGCTCAACACTTATATAGCAGCAGGCTTTACTGTGTGCACGTGTATTCATTAAGCACAGGTACATGGAAGGAACTAGAAATGGGTGATTTACGGCATACAGAATTTCTCCCCGGAGCTGTATGTGCTAATGGAACTATTTTTTGGTATGGACTGGGGCTTTTTAAAAATATGTTAGTTTCGTTCGACGTAGCAACGGAAGTATTTACACTAACACCAATAGATGCTTTTTATTCTGAAGCTGATCAGTATGGTCTTTGTCCATCTAGGCTTGATGTGTAGGGGAACAAACCTGCTATGTGTGATGGATACCGCATTGAGACCGAAGACTCTAAAACTTATTCCATTGATATGTGGGTTGTACTGAGAAATGTAGGATTGGACCACTTTCAAATGTTTTACAGCCCTTGTGTATTTGGAGGAATGGAATAGTCTGCCGTAAAGAAAAAAGTGTAGAAAGTGAGGCTGAGGTGGGGGGTGACTCAAAGAACTTACTATATCTGTTCAATGTCACTACAAAGGAATGGAAGAAGTTGCACAACTTTTCTGCTGCCTATGACCAGTGTGATATTTTTAATTATGAGAAAAGCCTTCTGTCTGTTTTGCAACATCTGGGTTGACTGATAAGCCTTGCTCTGAAGTAGGATCATTTCTGTATTCCAGATTTCTTTTGTCTCAGTAATTTTAGCGGAAACTAATCCACATAACCTCTTATCATTTTGGCTGTACCTATAATACTTTATTCTGCGTTAGATTTGTGATCTGGAATGTAGAAATTCAGTACTAGTAGTTCCAAACTTCATTTTAGCTTGCTATATTATTATGTGATCAATTTTCTCGTATAAATATATAGTTCAGTTGGTGCTCTATAATAATTTTTGGGCTTTATTGGCTGCTTAACATGTCTAGAGGAATGAAAGGCCTGCATGACAGGTTAAAGCTTCTTGCTCTGTCATTTTTGATCTAAATCAAATGGAGTGATAGGTTCTAATACACAGCACAAGGGAGTGAACTATTTGAATGGTTGCTTTGTGTTGCTGCTGCTGGATCTCAGCATTACACTCTAACTGTGGAACCAACTGTTTAAGTTGTTGCTTTGTGTTCTGTGCTTAAACTGGTGAATCGCATCACCACAGGCTTGGTATGTAACATGAAGGTCTTCCTATATTTATCAAGTCTTGGTATTGCAACCTGTTTATATGGATGTGATTTCTCATTTTATTTTCAAGTACACAGAGAGTCTTTAGGTCTGTTGATATTGATGCCCTCTATATTTGTCGTGGAAATGAATTTGTAAAAAAGCTCTCACATCCTGGCTGCCCCTATAATGTTGGTGCCCTTTATGTCTATTGTCTATAAGATATGTAGAAATTCAGCATCAGATGTTCCAAACTTTGGTTTTCTTGTCTTTACTGTCTCTAAATGTGAAAGCATGAAATGGTAACAGCCTACGCAGGGCAATAATCGGAGGCCCTGGCCTTATATTTTAAGAGAAATATGAGGATATTAGGATTAGATGATTTGCTATTAAAATCTATTTAAATTAACTTTTCTTAAAATTATATCGTTATCTTATAAAATATAATTTTAAGATAAGATAACATTATCATGTTTCGGATTTAAGTGACATTTGATCTATAATTTAAAACTTTTTTCTGCAAAAATCTATGATTCAAAACGAGCATGTTTTACTATATAGTATATAACTTTTTTTTTTTTATCATTACTTTAGTTGTCCACTGCCAAAAAATTTCAAGTATTCGTATATTTGATATTGTCAAGACGTAAATAACAAAATTCCTTATTGCTTAAGGTTTCATACGGGAAGGATTAGATGTTTTGCTATTAAAATTTATTCAAATTAACTTGAAATTGTATTATTCACTTATATAATATAAAAATAAACAAATAAATTTAAACCGTTAAAACATAACATGCATAGTTCATAATTGCAATATAGAAGAAATAGAAAATTTTTAATTTATAAAATATTATAATAATAATTTTACAAACTATAAAATCCGAATGCTCCATTTAATTTAAAGATAGAAATGAAATTTAGGAAGAACAAAATAAAACAAAATGAAGAGAGGATCTGCTTCCAACTTTCTTGATGATCGCTATTCGCTCCATATCTTAATATGATTATTCAAATTGATTTTAGGCAAATCACATGCAATTTACATTTTTAACATTTTAAATTTTTATTTTAATAAATACATAATATAAAATAAAGTTAAATCGAGATTACAAATATAGTAAGTTAAATCCGAGATTGTAACATATGAATAGATAATGTACGCACCTCTGAATCCCTTTCCTTGGCTCTTAAGCCGGTGATCGTCTCCTTCACTCCGATATGGCGATTGCAGGCGACAATCTTTGTCTGCCTCTGGAGATCATCCACAACATTCTCAAAAGGCTTCTTCCAGTTAAATCCGTGGAAAGGATTGGAGGCGACAATCCTTTTCTGCCCCTGGACATCATCCGAAACATTCTCAAAAGGCTTCCTGTTAAATCCCTCGTTCGATTTCGTGCTGTGTGTAAAGATTGGAAAAAACTCTTGCAATCCCCATATTTCATCGCAGAGCACTACCACCACTCTGCTCACAACAACCCTCTTGTTATCTGCACTGATTTCAGTCGCAACCCTAGATATTCGCCCTTGTGTTTGGTTCCTTATAAGACGGAAACTGTGGAAGTTGAGAGAATACCCGCCATGGATTCCTTAAGGAATCTTTACAGCATCATTGGTTCCAGCAACGGCTTGCTTTGTGTAATACGGGATGGTATTTATAATGATTCTCCTCCTCCTTGGCTTTTGTTGTTGAACCCAGCGACTAGAGAGGTAAGGCAAGTACCCAGGTCAGCGAAAGATAAGGCTCTGGGATGGGGATTTGGGCTTTGTCCTGTGGTTAGGGATTATAAGATAGTGAGAATTTATGCGACTAACCGTCCTTCAATCAAATTTGACGAGGACGGCGGTATTCACGGGGAAGTGTTTTCACTAAGAACGGGGTCCTGGAAAGAAGTGGAATCTGGGGCTCTACGGCGGCTTCGAGCATTTCCTTGTCACCCTCTCACTTTTAATGGGGCTATATTTTGGTTGGGATGGGGTGAAGCTTCCGTCAAGATAGTTTCATTTGATCTAACAATGGAAGTTTTTACATTGATACCAACACCTTTTTTGATCCCTCTTCGTACTAATCCTTCCTCTCAAATTGTGTTAGATGTGTATGAGAACAAAGTTGCTGTGCTTTTTCAATACGGAGATATGCTTGAACCTAGTTTTATGGATTTATGGGTGTTGGAAGGGGGAAGTGGTGCATGTGGAAAGAGTTGGGGGTGGACTAAGAAATATAGCATTGGACCAACTTCATGGGGCTTAAGTCCATTATATTTTTGGAGGAATGAAATAGTCTTTCGATACATACATGAGGTTCATTTGCTCATTCTCACTGCTAATCGTGAATTGAAGCGCTTCAACATCTATCCCTCTATCAATAATGTGCGTCAAAAACTCGATTATGTGGAAAGCCTCATGTCCATGGATGGGGATTCTTTCTGCCCAACTCTCGCAAGAATAGAAGAACTATCTGCCAGGGAGTAGTCCGCCTTCATGGAAAGCCTATTCAGAAGTTCTGTTGGATAAGAAATTAAACAAGTCTGATCCATCTTTGTTTTTTTCCACTATGTGTTAGAGCACAAAGGCTAAAGTTTCTGGAGGATACATGTTATATTGCTTCATTGCTCAAGGGGCATTCTAGAGTAGATCTTTTAGGTTTTTCTTACTCGCCCTTCTCTTTGTTCTTTTCTCAGTACTTTAAGTTCTCATTTTGTCTTCCATTATGTACAGTTATAATTTCTTTTAATCTTGTCTATGTGCGATACTTATGTTGGATAGCCTTGCTAGATATGAAGTTCTTGTTTTCACATTCTGGATTTACTTTGTCTTGAGCAATTTTGGTGAAAATGCTGCCACAAAACCTTTGAACATTTGAGTTTTACTTACTAAGTTTTTCGTTTTATTATTTTATCATTGCACACTTACGAGAGCATATTGCAATGGCAAAATGCTAGACTTTGATGAAGATGGGGCAATATATTATAACATTTGTTCAGACTTGCAACATTAAACCTGGTACGAAGCTTCCTAACCTTGGGAAAAATGTTCTGATGAGCTATATGAACAGGATTTATCCCTCTGGTTACATCTAAGTAACTATGTGTTTGTGTGTGTACACGCATATATGTCATGAGTCAAAATACTTGATCTTGAAACCAGAAACTGATCTGAGCTCGTGATTTTTTTTGGTTCCTCTATTTTACTGAAATTGTAAGCCTGTATTTACCAATTTTGAAGATTTCTTGTGAGATTACGGTGAGCCATCACATCGCTTCTCCTTTAAAACCGAATGAGGAAGCATATTGGCCCTTGTGCATATTTCAATTGCTCTTCATTGTCGTTGCATTATAGTCTTGAATTGTTCATCCGTTCAAATTTTAATGGTTAAGATTAATCTTGCTTTAGAAAACCAACAATTTTGAACTATAAAACCTTTTAACATTTTTGATTTGGTTGCATCTATAATCTGGAATGGAGAAATTTAGACCAGTACCAGTTTTTGCAAACTTTATTATCTTTGCTTTCTATTTCATCAAGGATGAATATATGGTTCAGGTGCTCCTATATATATATGAGGAATTAGCCGATCTCTAGATGGAAATGAAAGTTGGGAGGAAAATGGGAACTTTTTGAAGACCAGTCTTTACTATACTTTTGGTGACTTTGGTCTAAAAGACTCATTGTATCCGGCTCAAAAACAATCTGTTTTTTTTTAACTAATGAATTAGTATTCATATAATTAATTTATATAGGACGGTAAGTGTGAAATGATGCCACAATGATCTTTTTTTTCCCTGTGGCCACCTTTTCTTTTGTGCATCAGCTGCTAGGTATTTGTTGTCAAGGGAATTTTTTTTATTTTTAAAAAGAATATAGTGACTGAACTACTCCTGAAACATACTATCCGGATCCTTAATATAAAAACTAGTTTAACTTTTAATTTGGTTCTAAATATAGGATCCCAATACACTTGATTAGTAAATATGTTTTAAGAAAGAAAATACTTATTTATTACAAATAACTAATTAACTAATTTTTTTAATCCATCCAAATTAGTTAACTAACTTTTATATTAGGGATTGAAAGTAGTATATATGCACAACTATTAGCAGCTTCATGGATATTTCGCATCTTCTCTGGTCTGTTTCCCCTAGCCTCACCAATATCCACTGTGTTCGTCTCCTTCCTTATACGTACTTACACAGGGCTTGCTAATCAGCAAAATCCTGGCCCAGGTGTGCCAATTCTTCCCTCCTCCTAACAATTATCTAGATCCCATTTGTTTTGTGCTAAGTCCACTCTATAACTTTAAGCAATAAAAAAAAACCAAACAAAGAAAGGTCCCATTTGATTCTTTCATGTGAGTTATAGCATCTTAAGGCTTCAATATATCAAGTATAATTGAATCTAGCCAATGGGATATGTGGGATTCCCCCTACTGGGGGCGGTGGATTCGCAGCTATTCATGTTGCCTCTAACAGGTTTTTTATATGCTTCTCGGACTAAATTCATATTTTGATCTTATTTTCTTACTTTCATCGTTTCTTCGTAAATAATTAACATGTAGACACTTGTGTAGCCATCCAAAACATGTCTTGTATTTTTCATTCTGGAGACTTGTGGAAGAACAACATGACAATCTTGGTTACACAGGATTTCTTATTAAGGTAGGTTTTTTCATTCCAATCTTTTTGTTTGTCTAAAGCACATTCAACACTGATTAAAAAAAAAAAAAGGATGAGCATGTGGTGTTCATCTTAATCTAAACGATCCAAATTGATGTCTAGATTCAATTTAAAATTGTAAAGTATTTTAAATAAATTTTTATTTTAATAGACTAAGACTTTAAAATAAAGATAGTATAATCTTATAACTAATATTTTTTTTAAAATTATCATTGAAAAAATATTTTAAACTAAAAATTTTAAATTTAAACTATTTATATTTGGTCTTGGATAGTTTAAATTGCATTATAGCATGAGTACATGGTGCTTATAGTTTGAATGAGAACCTTGGTTGTCGCACTTAGATTTGTGTCCTCCAAAACCAAAGCTTTTCAGTGTCTTTTTGAGTAGAAGAGAAGAACGAGAAAAGAAATTGTGAAACCAGATACGTATATATAAGCATGTTTTACATAAGTCATAGCAAAACTCTTCTTATATACCTACCTCATATTCCGTAAATTACAATTAAAAAGTTACTTATAAACTATCTTAAATAGGACCTGTATAATGGCCAAAAATACTACATTGGTTTTTGAGAAGTGGCCATATAATTAGCGTGACACTCAAATTGTTACTTGGACTCTAAAAATTATGAATCAAACTTGCGTTTGTGGAACAAATTACGCCAAACCTTACGTCTTCACCATTTTGACAATGAAAGGAATCTAATACAACACTTGAGATATGTGTTATACTCTCCAACAAGTGCGCTTCCGGAGATTTGAACTTGTGTTCTCCTCCTCACGGGGATAAAACCGCTACCACTTCAACTAATAGCTTGTTGGTGTCTTGTGCTCTCTTTTACTATCTCCTACATCTGATTCTCCATATAAGGTTTTATTTATAAAAAATTTATTCGTTCTTAGGTTCAAATTTTCTCATGCCTCCTATGTTAATTATTTTTCCTCGTAATACCCCTATTTATTACTCCTCCGGTCCTAAATGTAAGATCCTTATACTAGTGTGTATAAGGGTCTTACATTTAGGACTGGAGGAGTATTAGAGTATTTTTATCTCTATCATCTCCTTTTTTTTTTGTCTTCTTGGTAATATACGATTCGAGTGAACCACCATTATATTCTACATATTAAATGATTTGTGGGACGTGGTTTTCCATTGCGCTCAGATTCAAAGCCTACAGAGAGCGGACATTTCTTTTTGTTCTTTCCAGAAAATCATATTTTTGGGATTAAATGATGACGTGGAAAAATTATATAGCTAAGTTTTGTTTTCATGAATACTTATCATAACTATTTTTTTTTTAATTTTATGAAATAGTTAAAAAATGTTGAAAAGTACTTATATTTCAATTTTTAATATTATTTGAGAGCTTAACGTCACCCGTCAGATTGTCAACTAAAAATCAAACATTTTTTCAGTAAACAAATTAACTACGTACCCCAAAATTCTGATATTTCCACTTAAATTTTGGCAAAATTAATCCTTTTATGTAATATTAAATATTAATATTGTAATTCTTACAATTCACTTGAATTTTTAAATTGACCCTTATGCGTTAATTTTTTGTTCTAACAAAAAATCACTCCTTATACTTAAAAAAAAAAAAAAAAGAATTTGAGGTGATCCCTACATTTTTTTGGGGTAAAAATTGGGGCATCACGCCCATCTCATTGTATTAGATCACGTGCGGACCACGTGCAACTACCGTCCACCAAAATGATGGTTTTTCTCAATTAAGTTGGAAGAAGAACTATATTTCAATAAAAGACGATAAAAATGAGCACAACAATATACGTCAAAGTATTTTGACCCAAAAAAAAAAAAAACGTCAAAGTATGTTTTCGATTGGAAAATCATAGGTGGAAGAACTTCCGGAAATTAAATGCTTCTTCGTGTCTCTCTCTTTTTAATGTGGCTAACATTAAAATGTTATGTGCTTAATTAAAGATGCTCCTCCCAAAGATTTTTTCTTTTTTTGGCATTTTGAATCCCTTTCTATCAGGATTAACACCTATTGGTCCCTCCAATCTCTATTATTTGATTATAAGTATAAAATCTCAATTCATTTATTTCTTATATTGATCGTTTTTTTCAAACCAATTTACTTAATTTATAAACTGATATACTACCTCTGGTCCTAATTATAAAATTTTATTTGACTTTTATTTTGATCCTAAATATAAGACTCAAATCCACTTTGTCTCTCATATTTATTCATTTTTTTTTAAGACAGTCCTTCTAATAATGGTAGTTCTAGCCAATAAACTTGATTAGCAATGATATTTTAAGAAAGACAACACCTATTTATTACAAATAGCTAATTTAGCTTATTTTTTAATTTATTCAAATTAGTCAATTAGCTTTTATATTTAGGACCGGAGGTAGTATAACTAATGTTATACTAGATATTTTGGGAAAATTATTATAATTAATTGATTCATCAATTTAATCCTATTAACTTACCCAAATTAATTAAGGAGATGTTATATATAAGAACAAAAGGAGTATCTATTATCCATGTATCAACTCAAGTTGGAGTTAGTAACAAGGGAAGTATTTGTCTTTTATTATCATCAATCATGCAAAACATATGGTTTCAAATATTAGGCAAAATAAAATAAAATATTGTCCACTTGAAAGTTAAAACAACCGAGTGAGTATTCAACTGCGAAAATGACCCCCGGTCCCCATATAATAAATGATATGTCAGCGGTAGTTGAGAATTTTGAGTTGTATTTGGCCCCTATCGTCTGCCTGCTATTTTATCCCATATGGCTCATATTTATCTCTTTGTATCATATATCAATCCATCTCATTTTGCTCTTCCACTCATTTTCTATAATTTCTTCACAATTGCCATGGAAGAACCTCAGGATTTGCCGCTTTCCATAATTGGTACGTCATATTTCTCACCTTTTATCATCTCTCTTTTGTTCATAGATCACATGTCATCCTGCAGAAATTTGCTGCACAAATATACATGATCAAATGACATAGCAACTTAAAATTGATGTTCAAAGCTTTTTAATTTTTATTCATGAGAAGGATGCAATAACAGTGGAATCACATGGTTCAAATATAAAGTTTGATGATTTCTAAGAGTGCATGAACCTGAAACATAGGGCAAACTTTGATAAACGCAACTACCGGACAACCTATGTGGTATATAAATGTTTTATTGCGTCTCATGATCATTGTGTCTACAGGTATTTCAGTCACCTGCCCATTTTCTTCCTACAGATTAACGAAAGACAAATATAGAATATGACAGCCTATGTGTGGCTAATGGATCGATCATTGAATTGTTTTCTCAGAGTCTGATGGAGCCAAAGACAAGAATCCAAATGGTGATACAGAGTCTGATGCAGCCAAGAAAACAGATCCCAATGGAAATACCGGTGATATCCATAACGAAGAAAGCCCTGCAAACAAAAATAGAAGGAGACATCAACGTTGGTTGAGAATTGCCTTGTATGTTGTGTCTGTCTTGCTGGGCCAATCAGCTGCAACGCTCTTGGGAAGACTGTATTACCAAGAAGGTGGAAACAGCAAATGGTTGGCAACTCTTGTGCAGCTTGTGGGTTTCCCTATTCTCCTCCCATTGTACTCTATCCCTGCATCCAAACAAACCTCTGCAACAAATACCGTTATTCACAATCATGAACAGCCCTCTGTTTCAAAGCTGGCTCTTGTTTATGTCTCCCTTGGCCTTCTTGTTGCCTTAGACTGTTACTTATACTCTGTTGGTCTCTCTTACCTTTCTGTTTCTACGTTTTCTCTTATTTGCTCTTCACAGTTAGCCTTCAATGCCTTCTTCTCCTTCTTTCTTAATTCACTCAAATTCACGCCTTACATCATAAACTCTTTAGTCATTTTAACAATCTCCTCCATCCTCCTCGTGTTCCAAGCTGATTCTTCTTCAGGATCTACCCAAGTTTCAAAACAGAAGTATATGATCGGGTTCATATGCACAGTTGCTGCTTCAGCTGGGTATGGACTAACGCTCTCTCTGACACAGCTTGCATTCAAGAAAGTGTTCAAAAAGGTAAGTTTCAAGGTGATTCTGGACTTGATAATATACCAATCAATAGTGGCGACATTGGCAACAATAGTGGGGCTGTTTGCTAGTGGGGAATTTAGAGGTTTGAAGGCAGAAATGAAGGAGTATAGAATGGGCAAGGCAAGTTATGTGCTGAATTTGAGCTTTACCGCTATAACATGGCAAGTTTTTAGTGTGGGATGTGTGGGTTTGATCCTGGAGGTGTCTTCTTTGTTCTCAAATGTGATAAGTGTTTTGGGTTTACCAATTGTGCCAATTCTAGCCATAGCATTCTTCCATGACAAGATGAATGGGTTGAAGGTAATATCTCTGTTACTTGCTCTTTGGGGCTTTTTGTCATACACCTACCCGCAGTACTTGGATGAGATCAATTCCAAGACACAGCACAGAAACAATGATGCTTTATCCAGAGACTCACTTAATGGAGTATCTGAGTAAGTAGAAGACAGTTCACTATGACGCTGGGAGTCCAAGAAATTCTCTCAAATAGACACAGCTATATAGAAGCTGCATGTAGTTGAATTCTGGTCTCATTGGTTTGATGTCTGTAAATCAAGTTTATCTAAAAATATCTACAAATTCTCAATGTTATGATGCCAACTTACAGATATAGAAATTAAGTCTCACAGAAGAGACCATTTTCATGGGTCTATCGTGCATATGATACATTCTATGCAAATTTTTGGAAGGCTCTGTTAATAGAAGGACCGCCAATTTATGCCCACCCTGATGTTTTAGTCCTCTGGTTCTTAATATAAGACCTATTTAACTAATTTGATTAGATCAAGAAAGTCAGATAAGTTAGTTAATTATAAGAAATACGACATGTTTTTTTCCTAAAATATCATAACCATCTTTCTTAATATCATCCTCCCCTCTTCTACTTGATTATAGTTGAGGGAGTATCCATAAAGGTAATTTAAGAAAAATTGATAAATATAAGAAATAGATCTTATATTTAAAACCAAAATTAATTTAACAATTAGATCCAATATTAAAGACCAGAGGAGTATAATAAACTACCCGTACAATGCGATACAATGCCTGTGACATTGTCTTAGTTACTATCAAATACGGTACATTAATTTTGAGTAAATTCCAGAAAAAATATAGGGCAATTGTGACTGAGCCTGGAAAAGCCATCAATAAAAAAAGCACATAAATATTTGTCCAGTAAAAAAATGGGAAAACTGGGGGGAAAGCCCCACTGGAAATTTTTCTGTGAGAATTAGTGTTACCAGCTTTTAATTAATCTTACCTTTCTGAACCATGCAACATATCTTGGAGACTTAGTCAACCCCAGAACAGTTCAGCAGCAATAATTGTTGTAAAGTCACAATCTAACACGATTGATCTCCTTAATTATTGAGGTCTCATAGTCAAAATATATGACGAATAATTATCCAATTTTTTTGTGAACCACGATTATTTATCTGATTAATATTTACTTCCTCTGGCTCAAAAATATAAGCGTGAAATGTTTGAATAGTCTGTTTTTTTTTATAAGCTTCATTTGAGATTTGTTAGATCATTTAATGCAATTTTTTTTTCATTTTTACTTCTCATTAATTATATGTCTCTTTGATATCTTTTCTCATTTATCCTCTTTCTTTTTTTTTTTCACTCATTCTCTCTCCTACGCACATTCTTCATAAATAAGGGTGTTTTAGGAAAATAAAATACATTGTTTGTATATTTATTGTTTTTCACCACCTTTAACCAAAATTTTGATTTATATAACTTAGCTATCAATCAACTATCAATCATCAACTATATTCTTTAAAACTTGTAATACCCTATTCATTTTAAAACGGGTCGAGTATCATATTATGATATCCGAATATATTTAATGAATAATAAGATTTGAATAATATTTTGATTGAGATTTGAGTATATTGAATTAAATGAGGAGCATCATTATTAAATAAGATTTCAATTGGAGGTTCAAATAAAAATTAATAATTAATTTTGAATTTAGATAATATTTTAATTGAGATTTGAATATATTGAATTAAATGGGAAGCATCATAATTAAATAATATATAAATTGGGGGCTCAAATAGAGAAATAAATAAATAAATTTAAATTTTCATATGTTCTCCCCAAATTCCACATCTCTAATTCAAATCCAACTTGAATGGATGAAAAAAAAATACTCTTATAAGAAGTGAATCTTGAGCTATCCTAAATAATGCAATTTATTTAAATTTAAAATCTAATCAAATATTTTAATCTGTGCATCGTATTGGGTGAGAAATTTCTCGTTTGATACTTATATTTTGAATCGGAGCGGGGATATGATAAGCATATGTGTGTGTTCTGTAGTTTGTTTAATTAAATCATGCGCCTGTGACGTTATTATCGTAAACAATTATATTTATTATGTTTAAATTAAAGAATGTGATTATATGACTATAATGAATAGTAATTCTGTTCTGAATTTTACTTTAAAAGTTCACATGGATATCCTTTGTTATTTCTTCGTATACAATGGCATTTTAATAGTTTTTAACATAAACATCCGACTTTATAATTCAGATCTTATTTAATCTGTATAATCGAGCAATAAGAGAGAGTATTTGACATGACTTACCATTCCTTTTTCTTAGTTTTTAATCAACAGACTTAACTTTCTAATTATCTAGCAGGGGGAATGGATGCTGGTCAAAAAAAGCAGGGGGAATGGTTGAAGATGATCCTAATTATTAATTTTAAAAATTGACTGTACTTTTTAATTTTGGATCGAATTGGCCGATTAAAGAGGTATAAACAAGAATTAAGTTGGCAATTAGTTTTTTGACCAACAAAGTTGAAAATTATGGACCTGTTTGTTTTTGTTCTTTATTTTCTTGTTCCCAAAACAATTTTCTAAAATTATTTCTTAGAATCAGTTTTGAAAACAAAAAACAAAAGAATTTGTTTGGATAATAATTTTAAAAAATCATGTTTGAAAAAAAATCATAAAAAATTACACTTGGTAAGTAATAGTTGTCACTAATAATAATAAGTGGTAGATAGTAGATAAGAAGAAAAAAAAATTTCTCAATATTTTTCAAAACAAAAAATAAAAAACACAAAAACAAAAACAAGAAAACATGTAAAAGTTGTTTTGATTTTTTAATTTTTAAAAATATATTACCGTTTTTTGTTTTTTAAAATAATCAAATAAAAAAATTACCAAATTTTTTTTTATTTTTCTGTTTTTAAAAATAAAAAATTATTTTCAAAACAAGAAACCAAACAAACTTCATAGTTTCCATCCTCATCATTCGTACATTAACTAATATCACAATTTGATCTTAACATTAGGTTATCTATATTTAACGTTATGTTTACACTTTTTAATAGATGTGTAATCTAAAATAGAGATAATTTTTACACCTTTAAAAAAAAACTATCATTTAAAAATTAAAATTTAATAGCTTTAGATCTAGATTGTCCAAAACTAGATTTGAAAGACCCAAATTAAATCTTCACAATGATAGGGAATGCAGCTAGGCCCTACTCAACTTGGCAATAATTTGCTTTACTGAAAAACTATACACCAATGAATGCCGATAGAAAAAGTGAGCATACAATAAAAAGAGAATTACAATCAAGTCTCATACAAGAGAAATAATTACTAAAAAATCCAATAATAATCTGAGTAGCCTGTAACGACAAGTTATAGAGTAGAGAATAACAATTTCTGTGACTTGTTTTGTAATTTTTTTTCTTGCATAGAACCTCATTGTAATTCTCCCTACAATAAAATATGTATGAAAGTTGTATTTGGAAAATCACAAATAGGCTACTTTTAAGAATCAAATGTTAGTTCAGGTAAAAAAAAAAATTATTAAACACTATCTCCAATCTTTAACATAAGAATTTATTTAACTTTTATTTTAGTTCAAAATATAATACCCCAATCCATTTTGTTTTTCATATTTATTCATTTTTTAAAAATAATTTTTCTAATAATGGTAGTTCTAGTTAATACACTTGATTAACAAGGATATTTTAGGAAAAAATATCTATTTATTATAAATAACTAACTTTCTTAATCTTATCAAATTAATCAACTAGCTTTTATATTAAGGACTTGAGATAGTACTACCTCCGGTCCTAATTATGAGATCCAATTGACTAATTTGGAGAGATTAAGGAATTTAGTTAAGTTAGTTATTTGTAATGAATACGTGTTGTTTTTCCTAAAATATTCTTACTAATCAAGTTTGTTATCTAGAACTATCATTATTAAAGGACTATCTTGGAAAAAAAATAGATAAATATGAAAGACAAAGCGGATTGGAGTGTTATATTTAGAACCAAAATAAAAGTCAAACAGGGTCTTATATTAAGGACCGATGGTAATATAAATTATCTCAATATATCATCATCCATTTCATTTTGCACTCGGACTCATTACTCTCTCTCACCCAAAAAAAAAAAAAAGTTCACAATTGTCATGGGAGAACCTTAAGAATTGCAGCTTTCCATAATGGGTGTGTCAACATTCTCATTTTTCACTTAAAGATATTATCATCTCTCTTCTGTTCTTAGATCACATATCACTCTGCAGAAATTTGCTGCACATATATATTGGCTCATAGATGCTTCAACCACGCAAGTTAATTAAAAGTTTCATCGTGCTTTGTGTCCATATGTTCAAATTTTTTTTGACATTTATTCATGAAAAATAAGAACGTTCATGAAATTAAACTGTCTAAATATGCAATAGAAGGATGCACCAGAGGAACAGTGTGGTTCCAGTAAAGTTGCATAACGTTCCAGTAAACTTGCATGACTTCTAAGACAACAAGAACTTTGAAATAAATGCATACTTTGATAGAACCAACCACCAGACAACTCTATGCAGTGCAAATTATGTTTTATTGCATCTCATCAGTTCGGAAATTCTACAGGTATTTCAGTCACCTCTTCATTTTCTTCCTACGGATTAGCAACAAACAATACGAAATCCTCAAAATTTTAGGATGTATTTGGTATATGACCAGTTCCTTTCTATTATCACACGACATCTCTATGTAGCTAGTAGATTGATCATTTCAATTGTTTTCTCAGAATCTGATGAAGCCAAAAAAAAGAATCTAAATGGTGATGTAGAATCTAATTCAGACAAGAAAACGAATCCCAATGTATGCTGTCTCTGTTTTGTTGGGCCAATCAGCTGCAACACTCTTGGGAAGATTGTACTACCAAGAACGTGGCCAAAACAAATGGTGGGGAACGCTTGTTACTCTCGTGGCTTTCCTTATTCTCCTCCCTTTTCATTGTATTCCTGCCTCCAAATGCCCCTCTGCAGCAAATACCACTCAAAATCATGAAGAACCCTCTGGTTCAAAGCTTGCACTTGTGTATGTCTCCCTTGGCCTTCTTGTTGCATTAGACAGCTACTTGTTCAAAGCTTGCATTTGTGTATGTCTCCCTTGGCCTTCTTGTTGCATTAGACAGCTACTTGTTCTCTGTTGGTCTCTCTTACCTTCCTGTTTCTACACATTCTCTTATTTCCTTCTCACAGTTAACCTTCAATGCTTTGTTCTCCTTCTTCCTTAATTCACTCAAATTCACACCTTAAATCATAAACTCCTTAATCTCCTCCATCCTCCTTGTCCTTCATAATGATTCTCCTTCAGCATCCACCCAAGTCAAAAAGGAGGAAGGCTGATCGGGTTCATATGCACAGTTGCTGCTTCAGTTGGATATGGACTAGTGCTTTCTCTGACACAATTTGCTTTCAAGAAAGTTTTGAAAAGGCAAAGTGTCAAGGTGATTTTGGACTTGACAATATACCAATCACTAGTGGCACCTTTGGCAATACTAGTGGGGCTGTTTGCAAGTGGGGAATTTAGAGGGTTGAGGGCAGAAATGAAGGAGTATGGAATGGGGAAGGCAAGTTATGTGTTGAATCTGAGCTTCACTGCTATATCATGGCAAGTTTTTAATGTGGGAAGTATGGGTTTGATTCTGGAGGTGTCGTCAGTGTTCTCGAATGTTTTGGTTTTGCCAATCGTGCCTATATGTTGGCGTTAGTGTTCTTCCGTGACAAGATGAATGCGTTGAAGGCGATATCTTTGCTGCTTGCTCTTTGGGGCTTTTTATCATACACCTACCAGCAATACTTAGATGAGACCAATTCTTATACTAATAAGCACAAAAACAGTGATGAATTTCGCAGCGACTTGGTATCAGAAGGGATGAACTGGGCAAGTAGGAGTAGCTCACTGAGGCACTTCGACGAAGAAAGTAGTTGTAAGAAGTGGCTGTAAGATGCATAGACAAGTCAAGCTGGACCTAATGATTGAATTGCTATCCCGTTGGATTATTGTGAGTATATCAAGTCATCTAAAAGCTATATAACCTGGAAGTTACGAAGTGTCAATGTGATGCCGACATAGAGATATATAAGAATTTTTAAGTGAGCATGGTCACTTATGAGAGGAGCTTTAAAAAATATAATAAAATAACTTAGCTTTTTTCATTGTAAATATAAGACATGTTTAGAAAAGTCTTATATCTTAATATACGAGGCCTTTTACCATTTTAAAGAGTAGTTAATGTATTTCTTTTAATATTTTTTAAAGCCTAACAGTTAAAATTTGATGGGATGATATGTTAATTTATAAAAAATTAAAAATAATGATGGTGAAAAGAAACAAGAAGGGGAAAAAAACAAAAAAGAGGAGAAATCACTATAAGGTCTTAAAGATGTGATTTAATCACCTTAAAATCTTGACAGCAATTTATGAGCATGTAATAATAAGTTACTCCCTCCATGCTTTATTATAAGATCCAATTTTTTTAATGAATTTATCTCTTTTTATAAGATTCTCTTTGAGTTTGTCTAAGCATTTAATATAGGCTAAAGTATATATTTGGTCCTTTAACTTTATACAAGGTTTCAATTTAGTCCCTTAATTTTAAAAAGTATATTTTTGGTCCTTTAACCCTAAAATTTTTTTAAAAAATAATGACATTAAGATCTTAGATATTGATAAAATATTCTCAAATGCTAACATATTAAGTTTAATATTCAAAACATCTATGATTGTTACAAAAAATCATCATTAAAACCTAATGATTTTAGGGCTAAAGGACTAAATGTATACTTTTTAAAGTTAAGAGACCAAATTGAAACCTTGTACAAAGTTAAAGGACCAAATATGTACTTTAGTGTTTAATATATTATTATCTATTTTACCACTAATTTAATGTGTTTAATATATTTTCTTTTTTCATTTATCGCACTATTATTTTTTCATATTTATCCATTTATATATAAAGGCATATTTGAAAAAAAAATTACAATTGCTACATATTAATTGCTTTTAACTAATTTTAACTGTTTTTTTAGATAACACAATTTAGTTAAAATAATCTTATAATAAGAAACAGAGGATTTTAGTATAAAAAATAATATATTTATGCTAGTTATTTGTTATTGGAATTCTTTAGCAAGTAATTTTTTCGCTGAAGCCTCATGGTAACTCTACCAACAAAATAGTGCATATCTTAATTTGAATATTAAAAAAATGCCTTAACGGTTGAAGATTCAAAAAAATTAGTTTTTTTTCTTTTTTTTTTTATTCAAGTCTTTTATCATTTTATTTAAGTTTTGTTGACATTTTGGCTTTTTGTCCCCCTGCTGGTGGGACTGCGACTGTTTTAACTTGACTCTGTTTTGCAGCCTTTCCAACTTCCGAGATTACAAACGAGGCTATTTCCCTCACTCCTCTCCCCACCCATTCCGAATCCCTAATTCCCTCCAGCAGGCAGATGGCACTTGGAGGCGAAAAACCTCTTTTGCCGGTCGATATTATCACCAACATCCTTAGAAGGCTTCCTGTCAGATCGATTGTTCGATTTCAATGTGTGTGCAAAGAATGGAAAAATCTCTTCAAAACCCCATCTTTCATCGCTGAACATGCCCGCCACTCTGCTCACGAAAACTCCTTTCTTCTCATTGATGCATACGATTACAACCATAGGCGTTCGTCCTTACGTTTGCTTAATCATAAGATGGAAACCGTTGAAGTTCTGAGCACAGCCTCGATCGATTCCTTCAGCACAGCCTCGATCGGTTCCTTCAGACGTGGTTGGAGAATCGTTGGTTCCTGCAATGGCTTGCTTTGCGTGGAACTCGATTCTGATCAAGGAAGGTTCCCTAATTCGCTTTTGGTGTGGAACCCAGTGACGAATGAGGTAAGAGAGGTACCCCAAACAATATATGATTGTCATCGCGTTTTCGCGGTAGGATTTGGGTTCAGTAGCGTTGCTAATGATTACAAGATAGTGAGATTTTATCTCCCAGAGTTGCTTAACAAGAAGGAAGCTCGACAAGCTGATCACAATAGGCCTTATTGTGTGCAAGTGTATTCATTAAGCACAGGTTCATGGAAGGAAGTAGAAATGGGGGGTTCACGGCATATAGAATTTTTCCCCGGAGCTGTATGTGCTAATGGCACTATTTTTTGGTATGGACTGGAGCTTTTTAGAACTAGGGTAGTTTCATTCGACATAGCAACGGAGGCGTTGACACTAACACCAATAGATACTTTCTATTCTGATGCCGGGTGTGGCCTTTGTTCATATAGGCTTGGTGTGTACGGGAACAAACTTGCTTTGTGTGAGGGTTACTACGCTGTGACCGAAGACTCAAAAACTTATTCCATTGATATGTGGGTGGCTGAGGAGGGTGCTAGTGAATCTGGGAAGAGTTATAGTTGTACTAAGAAACATAGGATTGGACCAATTTCAAATGCTTTACAACCCTTGTGTATCTGGAGGAATGAAATAGTCTGCTGTAATGTAGAAATTGAAGAAGGTGAGGCTGAGGTGGAGGGTTATGCAAAGAACTATCTATATCTGTTCAATCTCGCTACTAAGGAATGGAAGAAGTTCCACAACTTTCCTGCTGCCTATGACCGGTGTGATATTTTCGATTATGAGAAGAGCCTTGCGTCTGTTTTGCAACACCTAGGTTGATTGATTAGCCTTGCTCTGAAGTAGGATCGTTTCTGTATTCCAGGTTTCTTTTGTCTCAGTAATTCTGGTGGAAGCTATTCCACTTGTTATCATTTTAGTTGTACCTACAATCCTTGATTCTCCTTTGGATTTGTGATCTGGAATGTTGAAATTCAGTACTAGATGTTCCAAACTTTATTTGAGCTTTCTATATTATCATATATACGATCAATTTTCTTGTATAAATATATAGTTTAGTCGCTGCTGTACAATTATTGTTTGGGCTTTATTGACCACTTAATATGCTAAGAGGAAAAGGAATGATACCATGGCAGATCAAAGCTTCTTGGTTTGTCCTTCTTTCTTTCTTTCTTTGTTTTCTTTTTTTTTAATCTAAATCCAATGGAGTGATAGGTTCTGATACACAGCACAAGAGAGTGAACTATATGATTGGTGCTTTGCGTTGCTGCTGGCGTATCTCAGCATTCACTTTAACTGTGGAACTATTTGAGTTGTTGCATTGTGTTCTATACTTAAACTGGCGAATCACATCACCATAGGCTTGCTGCGTGAGACGAAGATGAAGGCCTTTAAATCTCACTACTTATGAATTGAAGTATTGCTGCCTGTTTATATTTCTCATTATATTTTTCAATTACATAAAGAGCCTTGTGTATGTCGATGGTGCCCTTTACATCTGTTGTCGAAGTGAATTAGCAGAAAAGCTTTAACATTTCGGTTGTCCCTAAAATCTGGATGCCCACTATATCTGTCAATCATAATATACAAATTTTAGTATCAGATGTTGAAAACTTTGGGTTTACTGTGTATGAGTATATAATAACTTGTTTCGCCCCCTCTAAATGTGAAAGAGGAGAAATTAGAGCTGTCAAAATGGGTTTTGGATCTCAAATGGACTTATGAAATAAACTAATCAATCTTGTTTTTAACTGTGGGAAGTAATGGTGCGGTGGAAAGGTAGTATTTTTCAATTTCTTTCTAATAATAAATTAATTTCTTTTTTTTAATGATTTTATTTTCAATATTTCTTTTACAATTGTCACATTACACACCTTTAATATTAAATAAGTACTACTTTTGGTTTTTAATATAAGAGCTAATTAATTAATTTGGAGAAATTAAGAAAGTTGGTTAAATTAGTTATTTGTAATAAATAGTTATTTTATATTTAGAATCAAATTTAATGTAAAACTAGCTTTTATATTAAGACTGGAGGTAGTATTACTTAAAAAAATTTATATCCTTTTTAATCATTTTATATCTAAACTAATTTTTTTTATTAGTCATCGAAACAAATTTTAGTTTCTCAAACTAATTTTTTTTTTACAAAATTTAATTCAAACATAAATCATATTACATCATCTGATTTTTATTTAATCTGACTTTTAAAAATCAAACTGAAAAAAAATAAAAGGTAAAAGTCAAACTGAAAAAAAAGAGAGAGAGAAAAAAAAGTTAGTTATCGGTGCTAATCTAAGCACACCTTAATTTAATTGTGCTCTGTGGCCTCTCCAACTCCCGAGATTACAAAACGAGGTTATTTCCTTCACTCCTTTACTCCACTCCTCTCCCTCCCCATTACGAAAAATTCCCTCCAGCAGGCAGATGGCACCTGGGGACTAGAGCCGATTTTTGCCGTTCGAGACGATCACCTCCATTCTCATTCTCAAAAGGCTTCCTGTCAAATCCATTGTTCGATTTCAATCTGTCTGCAAAGAATGGAAAGATCTCTTCAAAACCCCATCTTTCATCACTGAACATTCCCGCCACTCTGGTCACAAAAACCCTTTCTTTTCATTAATGCATACGATTACAACCACAGGCGTTCCTTACGTTTGCTTAATCATAAGATGGAAACCGTTGAAGTTCTAAGCACAGCCTTGATCGATTCCTTCAGACGTGGTTGGAAATTTTTTGGTTCCTGCAATGGCTTGCTTTGCGTGGAACTCGATGCTGAACAACGAAAGTTTCCTATTTCGCTTTTGGTGTGGAACCCGGTGATCAATGAGGTAAGAGAGGTACTGCCTTGTTGAATTGTTCTCTGCTTACTTTTTTGTTTTCCTTTGTTCTTCTGTTCTGAAGATTTGCTAATATGGAAAGTCTATGATCTTCCTTCACCATACAAAAGTCCAAATTCAAACGGCTCTCAATCATGTCCCATAGGCCGTATACTGAAGCCTTTACGAAGATTTTCATCCCCATCTTCCAGAACGTGAAGTTCTCTCCAGTCTCCATTGAAACATGGCGCCTAAATTTACTCAATACAAGGGAAGACCCAATGTTTGAATACAAGCGCAGATCATGTTAGTGAGGGGTGTTTTTAGTATTTCTTAATCGGTTCAGTTTTGCCGTGTTTGTTCCATCAGAGACTCCTGTACTCCAAACAATATATGATTATAATCACGTTTCTAGGGTAGGATTTGGGTTCAGTAGCGTTGTTAATGATTACAAGATAGTGATATTTTATCACCCAGCATTGCCTAACAAGAATGAAGCTCAACACGCTGATCACGATAGGCTCTATTGTGTGCAAGTGTATTCATGATTAAGCACAGGTTCATGGAAGGAACTAGAAATGGGGCGTTTATGGAATGCAAAATTTTCCCCCCGAGCTCTATGTGCTAATGGAGCTATTTTTTGGTATGTATGGGGGCTTTTTTCAACTATGGCAGTTTCGTTCGACATAGCAACGGAAGTGTTTACACTAACACCGGTAGATCCTTTTTATTCTGATGCTGAGTATGGTCTTTGTCCATCTGGGCTTGATGTGTACGGGAACAAACTTGCTCCGTGTGAGGGTTACGTTACTACATTGTGACCGAAGACTCTAAAACTTATTCCATTGATATATGGGTGGTTGAGGAGGGTGCTAGTGAATCCGGAAGAGTTATAGTTGTATTGAGAAGCATAGGATTGGACCACTTTCAAATGTTTTACAACCTTGTGTATTTGGAGGAATGAAAGTCTGCCGTAAAGAAAAAAGTAAAGAAAGCGAAGAAAGTGAGGCTGAGGTAGAGGGTGACGCAAAGAACTTACCATATCTGTTCAATGTCTCTACTAAGGAATGGAAGAAGTTCCACAACTTTTCTGCTGCCTATGACCAGTGTGACATTTTCAATTATGAGAAGAGCCTTGTTCCTGTTTTGCAACACCTAGGTTGACTGATTAGCCTTGCCCTGAAGTAGGATCTTTTCTGCATTCCAGATTTCTTTTGTCTCAGTAATTTTGGTGGAAACTAATCCACATAACCTCCTATCATCTTGGTTGTACCTATAACCCTTTATTCTGCTTTAGATTTGTCATCTGAATGTAGAAATTCAGTACTAGTAGTTCCAAACTTCATTTTAGCTTTGTGTATTATCATATGATCAATTTTCTCGTATAAATATAAGGTTCAGTTGCCGCCTCTATAATATTTCTTGGGCATAGGCCGCTTAACATGTTAAAAGGGAATGAAAGGCTGCATGACAGAATAAAGCTTCTTGCTCTGTCATTTTTCATCTAAATCAAATGGAGAGATAGGTTCTAATACACAGCACAAGAGAGTGAACTATTTGAATTGATGCTTTGTGTTGCTGCTGCTGGATCTCAGTATTCGCTGTAACTATGGAACTATTTGAGCTGTTGCTTTGTGTTTTACCTAACTGGTGATCCCATCACCATAGGCTTGCTGTGTAACATGAGATTGTAAATTGAAGTATTGCATCTTGTTGACATGGATGTGATTTATTATTATATTTTTCAATTGCCCAGAGAGTCTTACGTCTGTTGATATTGATGCCCTTTTATGCCTGTTGTCTGAGACTATGATATACAGATTCAGTATCTATTGCAGAATACTAATGAGAAAATGATGCTTTATTTGAATACATATAGTATTGGAAGTTGATGTATGTGTATTTTTCTGGAAATTTTTTTACACCTATTTAATTAAAAGTTTTATTTAAAGTAGATGCTGATAGGGTATGATAGAATGAAAGTATACACAATTAAAAATAAAGTATAAAAAGTTGTTAAAATGTTTTCGGTATAAAAATAGTAGTAATTTCCTTCAGTCAATTGATTAATATAATAGAAAATTAGAATGTCATTGCATTTTAATTTTATGTACGTTATTTTTTTTACATAAAAGATAATTTCATTCCAAAACGTTCGAAGAATTATAACAAAAGGCCTCCCCTCTAAATAGATTTGCCACTTCTACAACCGAGGGGGGGGGGGGAGATTTGCCACTTCCAAAGATCGCCTATAAGCGTTTTCTATTTTTCACACCCTTTCATTGCCACCGAACATAACTAACTTTCTTTCTTTTTTTTTTTTTGAGTGAACACAGAACATAATTTTTGTAGTGATTATTTTCTCTTGACCTTTTCAAAGTTGCAAACAAAAGTTGTTTGCTCATGAAGTAATAAATTTAGTACAAATCAGATTTTTTGGTTAAACAATAAGTTTTTCTCATTTGCCAATATATAGGATTGGAACTAGCCAGTTAAGGGATTTATTTCTCGCAACATTACGAATTACTGTTTGCAACTTTGCAAGAACCTCAAGAACTGCAGCTTTCCATAGTTGGTAAGTCATATTTCTCATCTTTTGCACGCACACATACTATCATATCTCTTCTGTTCATAGATCACCTGTCATCCTGCAGAAATTTGCTGCACATATATAAACACATGATCTGGCTTCAATTACATAGCTACTAATTAAAACTGATGTTCAAAGCTTTTTAACTTCTTAATTTAGAAACATATATAGAAAAAAATATATAGAAAATATCTGCATCTAATATCTTCCAAGTTGACTCACGGACAAGCCTGTTGATGCTTTGTGAGTAAAAGGCAAAACAAACAGAAAAAATTTCTATTCGTGGTGGCATGTTCACCAGAACTTCAGCCCTTCGTTCTCTCCAGTCCTGTGAGATCTGCGCGTATATCATGGCCCATCGAGCACTGTCCTCTTTGTCAATATATAATTAATGAATTGTGCAGACACTGTGTAGCCATCACAACCATGTGACGTGTTCTCCGTTCTTGATGGACTAACCAGAGACTTATGTGCGGTAAAGAAAGAAGATGCTGCTTCTGCTAATTCAGTATCTCCCGCCACAAGTTTTTAACGGATGGCAAAGAGCGGAAATTATGGTGGATAATGGACTGTTTATGTTGCCCACAACAAGCATGAGTAAACTGAAAGTTTGATCTCATCATCTTAATCTAATTTCTCAGTAAGAAATATGTGTTGGAAGCCTAACCGATAAGAAGTAAACGCTTGCTCGTAGCTATTAAAATCGTGTTGTGTCCTTCATTTCTGATTGGGAAATCAGAGACTTATGAATCCATACAAAAGGTGTGTCTTATATAAGACATTAGTTCTTAATATAAAACTAGTTTTACAGTTAATTTAGTTTTAAATATAAGACTCTAATCTACTTTGTCTCTCATATTTATCTTTTTTTTTTCTCTTCAAAATAGTCCTTGTAATAGTTGTGCATGTCAAAGGTTCCATAAAATGATAGTTCTAGTTAATACATATGATTAACAAGGGTATCACAGAGAAGAAAATACTTATGCATTACCAATAATATAATTAACTTAACAAACTTTCTTAATATTTTCAAATTAGTCAACTAGCTATCATATTAAGGAGGGAGTTAATATATTATTACAATTTCTTTGTCATTCATAAAATCCTCCACAAGTGAAGATTCCGTCATTGAAGAATTAGAAAGTTAAGGTCAAAGATTTAATTTGAAGTATGTGTAAGTAGAATATTATGATAGATTCGTTAAAAAAGTAAACATCGTAATTAAACTCTACTATTCTCATCGTTTTTTCTCTCAAGAAACATGAGACCTTAAAATATGATCTTTTCTGTTATACCTTGGATATAACCAAACAAGGATTATGATGTCATTACAATTCAATAAATCCTTTACCTACTTTAAAAAGATGGAAAAAAGAAGATTATCGGTGGATGATTGCAGTTACAAAATAGAAATTATATCGACAAAGTTCATTGCATCAAACATGATGACTAAAGTATACATGTGTTAAAAGGAAATAAAAATTCTCAGCCAGCTGGAAAATACATAGTATTATGACCATGAAATAGTAAGTATTCTACTGAGTTCTGATTTAAGCTGAGGAGGAAACTATATACACACAATTAATTAATCACTTGGTTCATGTATAATTAGGTTGGAAGCCACATTTCTCTTTGTATGGAATACATCCAACTGGGTTCATTGAAGAAATATATCAAACATGAACCTTTGATTAAAAATTTTACTGCGCAAATTCCGTCTGGGTAGGTTTACCTGCATAGCAAGAGAGTAGTTCATAAGTATATATCATAAACACACACACATCACATGGACTACCGCACGAGTTCTGGTCATATCATAACACGCTCATCTTGTAGGATCATCTCAAATTACTGGAGATATAGAGAGTCTGAAGTTCGAAAATAAATGGCCTCATTTGTCACATGAATGCATCTTGTAGAAGAGATATCCAAGAATTTATGTGCTTAGCCAAACCACTGTCAACCAACTTTACAATGTTGTCCGAATCGACAAGGAGATTGTCTGGCTTTATGTCCCTATATAATCATACATTAAAATACAGAAAGAATGATATTAATTAAGGTAATCCGAACAAACATTAATTAAAAATTAATTGCAGATATATAATTGAAGTCATGAAACTAACTGGCCAGAGAGTTTTTTTTTTTTTTGGTCCTAGACATGGATATCCTCTTATTGAAGGCAATTTTATTCAAGGCAATATCGGACACTAAATGTGTAGGCACATCTCCCAACAAGGATTCGATCCTTAGTTTATCATGTTGTGAGGGACTAGCCTCTTCTGCTAAACACAATCCCTGTTGGTAATTAGAAAGTTATAATTACAAGTATTTGTGTATGCCTAGCTCCCTCGGCGTACTAATGTCTCTCTCGTACTTTACGTTTGTTTCGTTGCGTGTTCATGCAGACATGGATATTCGCAAGTAGCCACCAAGCCACGTGGATGAAATCGGACGAGCAGGACAAACAATCAGCACCCACCACACAAGGAGAGGTTTCAAACCAGAAATCGGAACCAACGGCAGAAGAAACATGACTGAAATTCAGAGCAATGTAAATAGGATTAGAAGAAAATGGGAATAGCTGGCCAAAAAAAACAAGAAGAAGAAAATGGGAAGGGGCAATAATGTCTTTTCATAATTTACTCAATTGCGATCAAGTATCTTTGGCTTCTTGTGTCATTTTCTTCCTTCTTATTTTATTTTATCTTTTGCCAGATTAATAAAACTGTACATCATAAAAAATATTATCCGCCTAATTTTCTTCCAAGGCCTCTAACAGACAAACCTGGAGTGGCGACTGAAAAGCAAAACATTCAGAAATTGGATTCATTGTTGATTTTCTCGACTACTTTCAAAGAAATAAACTCAACCAGAAACTACTTCCCTCTCAAACCAACTTCGCTTGCTGCAAGAGCTTTGATTATTTTAGGAGATGTTTTGATTAGTGAAAAAGTGTTTTTCAAAAGTATTTTTTCACAAATGAGACAAATCTCTTTATATATTTATTTTGTATACGTAAAAGTATTTTTAAAACCATGATTTTGTTTCCACTCAAACACTCTCTTAATGATGCTGAGCTCAATCAAATTGATAATAACTTTCGAGAATTATTCAAGAGTCAGTTATTAATCAAACAATTCGTTACCTGTCATCAGTTTGAATTCCACTTATCCAACTCCTAATTTTTTTTTTAAAAATATTCGCCCGTATATACTCCATTTTCCCAAAATACCCATCCTTTTAATCAATTATATTGGCGGTATTATACTATTATTAATATAGCTCAAAAGTCATATAAGAATTTAATTAACTATAATAGTGCTCGATTCAAATAAACAACTCAAACATGACCAGGCCATTTCAAACCTAATGCTTGGTAAAATAAACTAAAAATGATTGCATCACAACATTAAAAGGTTATACAATAACCACACAAAAAAGTCTCAGGATCTTGTATAGAGAGAAAAATAGTTATTATCATCAATGGATTATTAATGTCCTTAAGTGAGATATGAACGATAGGATAAAGTTTTAAAAAAAAAAAAATCAGCTGTTAAAGTTGGCGTGGGGGCATATATGCTTGGTCAATCTTTTAATATCTTAGCATGGTTTATACAAGTCATGCCGCTTGAATTCAAAACAAGCTAAGTATGACTGGGCTAGTTCAAACCCAATGTTTGATGAAATTAATTAAAGACCATTACACATCCCATCAAAAGGTTATACCATAACAACAACAAAAAGTCTCGGGATCTTGCATGGAGGGCAGATATATATAGAGTTATTATTATTAATACATTATTAATATCATTAGTTAGTTAAGATGAGACATATGATAAAGGATGGGTTAAAAAAATACTAAGAATCAGCTGTTCAAAGTTGGCGTGTATATATATATTATATATATATATATATATATCCTAGCTTAAATTATAAAGTAAAGATGGACTTGTCATGGTTCTGGCAAAAACAGAGGAGGGGACTTTTGGATTTTTTTTGCCCCCTCTTATTATACCTCATATACTTATTTGAAAGTTCAAACTCGCCAGTCACAATCTCATGTTCAATAAAGTCTTAAAAGAAGTACTTGATATCAATTGAGCCAAGAGCTCCTAACATATGAAATTTAACACTATAATTAACTAAAGATGAATTAATGGAAAGGTTATTAGGATATTTTATAAATAATATCTCTATCATTGATTGAACATCTCTAACTTGCAACAATTATGGTTGTGTTGTTCTCGAATTATGAATGATTTTTTATTAAAGAAAAAGCTCACAGGCGTTGTTTATCCAGTGGTATATTTTTATTATTTTATTTTTTTATCATAAAAAATTACTTAGCAGGAGATTCTTGCTTTTCTTCGTGATTTTTATGCTCTTCCATTTAAATTAATTTCTTCTAATGTCTTTTCTAATTTTTTAGAAGATAGTCTTTTTTTCCTCCTTGATTTAGTATTATGTAAACTTTGTTGATTCTAATATATCATTTTGCCCTTTTTTTAAATAAATAAATCTAAAAGTGAAGTTAATAAAACAGTGTATGTTGCGTATGTCTGGAATTCGAGTAGGGGATTCACGGAACATGACCTTGATATTCAAGGATTCCAAGAAGAAAAAGTAAAATTTGATTACAAGAAAGGAAGAAAAAGTAAAATTTATTTTAAAGTGAGTCAGAGTAAAATTCAGCCCACAAATTCAGAGTAAGGTGAGTCAAATATGATTAATTTCTGTTTGGAACGGAAACATTTGTTTATTATAAAAAAAACAGATTATGTGGCCACCTTTCTTTTAATCTGTTGATTAACTGGTAGGTATTTGTTGTTAAACTCATAAGTTGACTCATCAAATTTATTGTTTTTGCGTTTAATTTTAACTTGTAAAATCATGTTAACTCAGTTTTTACAAGTAATTTGGTCACACTTGACAATGAGCTAATTTTTTAATGAGTCGAATATGTATGAGATAAAACTTGATTCAAAGATGATATTAAAACCCAGTTGTTGTTTTTTTTTTCTTTTCGTTTTTTGATTATTTAATCGTATACTTTTAATAGCTATTTTTATTTATAGCGGTTAACTCTCCACCAGAGAACGTTTTTAGTTGTCAAAAGAAATATAACGACTGAATTGCCCTTAAAACATATCCATACCTCATCGATCATCCAAACTCATTCATCATACGCCGCGGGGGGATCAACATAGCTTGTTGAAATCGTGATGAGATTAATGGTTTCTCTTTCTGAAGATTCCATCTTGGTCTTGAAGGGTTTCATGGCTGGTTTTATGCAGATCACGGCTATAAGAACGGAGGAATGTGTTGCTGATTGCTTTGTCAGACTGCTCTACTTAGCGGAGGGTCATTTAGAACCGAACATGAACTTTTTTGCCTATCACCTCCGATATATTCCAACTTTTTTGGCTCTTGGCATCTTCTATGCTCTATTTCCCATATCCTCAGTCATATCCACTGTGTTCATCACCTTCTTTTTATATATTTACGCAGAGCTACTCTGCAAAATCGCAGACCAGGTGTGCCAATTCTTCCCTTCTCCTAACAAGTATTTAGATCCATGTCAAATATATACCTTATTAGCTGCTACTAACCTTCACTTCATTGTGCCACAACAATAATATATACCTTATACACAATATCTTGAGTTGAGTCATTAATCTACTTTACTAATAAACATGCTTTTATGAACTTGTTCTTAAATATATATGTATATACTATCTCGGCTACTTAAAATAAGAGCTAGTTTGATATTTATTTTAGTTCTAAATATAATATCCCGATCCATTTTATCTATCATATTAATTTTATTTTTTCAAAATAACCCTTGTAATAATTCGCATGTTAATTGTTCCATTAAATGGTAGTTCTAACTAATATGTATGATTAGTAAGAATATTCTAAGAAAGATAACACCTTGTTATTACAAATAACTAATTTAACAAACTTCTTTAATATACTCAAATTCATCAACTAGCTCTTATTTTAAGTACAAGAGGTAGTGTGTATATATATATATAAAATTGTTGCTTCAATGATCAACCAGGTACGTATCATAACTACTAGCAGCTTCATGGTTATTTTATTTCAGTCTGCATACATTCAGTTTGGTTTAACGCTTCTTTTAATCAGTGTTCAATCTTTTTTTGTCGGGTGTGATGTAGCAATGGGGGAAAAGACAAAATAAAGCTTGCAAAATCAGGTCCCATATGCCTAAGTTTGATCCCTGATCCAATCCTGTACTGTTATTTTGGACTAAGTCCAATCTATAACTTTGAAAAGCAATAAAAGAAAACAAAGAAAGGTCCCACTTGTTTCTTTCATGTGAGTCGTTCTAGCATCTTAAGGCTTCAATGTGTCAAGTATAATCGAATCTTGCAATCTTTTGAATCTCTCTTGTTGAGCCATTCAACACCAAATATCCTTCTCCATTTAATTTAAGCCAAGCAAAGGGCGGGTTTTTTTTTTGTGTGGATAAAATTAAAGGCAAATGGACATTAAACTATGAAAAAAAAAATGTAACAAATTGTTTTAGCATCTCAC
This sequence comes from Neltuma alba, assembly GCF_004799145.2. Taxonomy (NCBI): domain Eukaryota; kingdom Viridiplantae; phylum Streptophyta; class Magnoliopsida; order Fabales; family Fabaceae; genus Neltuma; species Neltuma alba. Next base: position 106,663 of record NW_021636165.1, on the reverse strand, counting down.
CATGTCCTTAACAATACGTACTCAACAAATGGACATTATATTTTTATCATTGAAGCCTCTTCTTCGAACACACAGTCAGTTAATCCAACAGATTCCTGATGCTGCTAATAATAGTTCAATCCCTTCTATCACCAACTTTAGCCAAGGGGAAACCCAGGATCCTGTTGGTCAACAGAATTATAGCGCTCCTCATTCAGTCTTTTCTACCTCAAATTTTAGCCAATGGGATATATGGGATCCCCCTATTGGGGGCGGTGGATTCGCATTTGTTCATGTTGCCTCTAACAGGTTTTTACATACTTCTCGGACTAAATTCATATTTTGATTTTATTTTCTTAATTTCATCGCTTGTTCGTCAATAATTGTACCATAAAAAAAAATGTCTCGTGTTTTTATTCTTGACAGAGTAACCGGAGACCGGTGTGCTGTAAAGAAACTGAAAGACCCTGACAATTTTGACAACGCAAGATTTCTTATTCAGGTACCTTTTTTGTTACAATGTTTATTTGTGGCGGAGCAAATTCCATGGTGTTCATAAATTTAAACCGTCTAAATTGATTTTGGATGCCCCGCGTTTAATTTAAAATTTTAATGTATTTTCAATAAATTTTTATTTTAATACACATCATTACTTTTAACACTATTAATGACATTTTAGCAGAATTTTAACACCGTTACACTTTCAGGGACTAACATTTTAAAATGGGTTAAATTCGAGGATTAAAAATATGAGTTTAAAATTTGAGTGACTAAAACCAAAATAAACCCAAATTTAAAGGATAAAAAATTATATTAAACCTTTTAAAAATTGCAAATTGTGTCGCGTGTTTTGTCAAACTAACCTTCTTTTTTACAATCCAAACATAATTTATATCATAGTAACTTGCTTTTATCTTAATTTAATTTTTCAAAAGTCCATTGAAATAAAAGCAAATTCTGTCATTATAAATCTAAATAAGCCCATAGTTTCTAAATTGAGAAGTGATGTTTATGTTATTACGTACAAGTTGTGTTTTTGCCCATATTTATAATTAAGGCTTAGAGTAAGTTAAAACAATTTGATCGAAGTGAAAAATACAAACTCTATACTTGCTTTAAGATGTAAATTAAACAGATAACTACAGTAACAAAATATATATTAAAAAATAATGATTAAAGTGGATTTAGTATCCTAATCTTTTTTTGATACATCCAACACCTTAATATTTATGATAATGGATGCATTATAAACAATAGGATTAAGATGCAATTTTTTTGATAACAATTAAGATGCAATTTTAACAACAAAATTTTAAATCAAAAGCGTCCGGCACTAATTAATTTTGAAGGGTGTAAACATAGACATAATCATTAAAAAAGAGAGTAATTTCATTACTCATGTTAAAAAGCCTAAACGTCTGTTTGTTTTTCTTAAGGTGGGTCCCACTCATTTGCGCTTATTTCTTCTCCGTTCTGGTTAGTCATCTTCTTCCATCTTTTTTTTTAATGATTATGCATAATTTTGCATCCTCCAAAACAAAATGGTGCTAGATGCTCTCAGCGCAAAACTTTATTATTAAAACTATACCTTAACCCCTGAAAAATAATATTCGGGTGCTAAATGCACCAAAAAAAAAAAAGATTTGGGCATTAGACATTATAAATAAGTTCAGACTGTTAAATGTACTTGAAAAATAAGATCAGAATGTTGAACACACCTTTATCACAAAAAAAAGAAAAGGAAAAAAAAATCACATGCTTCATTATACCATAGTGGGCTAACATGTGTTTTTTGCATTTAGGAAATCGAAATTCTCAGCCAACTGGAGCATCCAAACATTATAAAGTATCGTGGGAGTGAAAGAGTAAGTTATGCACTAATTTATGGCGACAGAAGCATCAATTGTGCATCATTACTTGTTTTTGAATTCGCCACAAGGTCCTTTTGTGCATGCGTGTGCCTAATCAATATATGGGTTTGTGGGTGAATAGGTTGGAAACCAGATATGGCTATTAACGGAATATGTTCAAACTGGGACACTCACAAAGTACATAAGTGAACTAGGCGCTTTCCAAGAACGTTTTGTTCGAGATATCACTGTCCAAATTCTCTCTGCATTGGCTTACTTACACAGCAAAAGAATAGTCCACAGGTACACATTCCATCCTGTCTCTGTACTCAGTAGTATTATGTGCAACACTGCATCAGTTCCTCGTAACTGCAAGTATTATCTTTTTTTGGTATGTTCATCGATCTCCCTCCAACTGCTTGGTTTATTATGATATGTAAATATTTCGTTGTGATTTGCACTTAATTATACTCATCAACCGTATGGTCCAGCCAAGTTTGTAATAATTTATGTTGTTATAATCTTTAACTAATTCAACTTTTTTCCCCCTTTACTATTATGCTTATATAGGGATATCAAGCCCGATAACGTACTCGTCGATTCTTATGGCATTGTAAAGCTTATTGACTTTGGTTTGGCTAAACATGTAAGTACTTGAATATCTCTCCTACTGCATCTAGTAAACGTAATTTTATTAAAATTTCATTATTCCTTTAAGACTTCTGTCTTCCTCTTCACTTACTCAGCAATTGTGCGTTTTTTCCCCCCGTCCCCAACATGCATGTTGAAATTTGAATGAGCCTCTTGAAAAGAAAATTACTTTCTTTCACAACTAAAAAAAAAAAAATTGCGTGTTTTCCCCCCCCCCCCCTTTCTTTCACTCGATCCTGGCCTGCATCTCACATCACTTCAGTTTTCACCTCGATTGACTTTTTAACACCTAGGGAATTATGATAGTCCCTATATGGTCAGCAACGCTAATAATAACGGGCTTTTCTGTGTTGAAAAGGTAAATGATTCTATGGGCAGTCACTCCATGTGGGGAACTTCACATTATGCAGCTCCAGAGGTATGCATTTTCATATACTCTATATCATCATAATTTACAAAACTACTACCTCCGGTCCTAATTATAAGACCCAGTTGATTTATTTGAGGAGATTAAGGAAGTAAGTTAAGTTAGTTATTTGTAATAAATAAGTGTTGTCATTCCTAAAATATCCTTGCTAATTAAGTATATTGGTTAGAACTACCATTATTAGAAGGATTATCTTGGAAAAAAATACATAAATATGAGAGACAAAATAGATTCGGGTCTTATAATTAGGACCAAACAAAAAGTCAAACGGAGTCTTCTAATAAGGACCGGAGGTAGTATTAATTAATTAACAAACCATGTTTCTCATGCAGACTCTTCAAAATCAAGAATATAGCAGCTCGTGTGAAGCCTATAGCGCTGATATATGGAGCTTGGGTTGTGTAATCATTGAAATGTTCACAGGGAAGCGCCCTTGGCTTGATCTTGATTGGGTATAACACCTTTAACCATTATTATCTTTCATTTTTCATTCAAACAAATATATATACACACACTAATTCGAGTGATGATGATCGGTAAGGGGCTGATTAATGGATGGTTCAGTTATAGTTAAACTTAGCATTAAATGGAATCATTTTATGCAGTGGCAGGTCAACCGTGAAGTGTGTTGGAACAAGCAAGATCCTGAAATACCACAGGATTTGTCGACTGAGGGTCAAGAGTTTGTCCAATTATGTTTTGAAAGAAATCCAGCGAAGCGGCTATCAGCTGCAGAATTACTGCAACATCCATTCACGTCTTGGTAAGTGCAGTTTTGCAGAAAGGCATAACAATGGAAAGAAAATCCTAAAGATGGAGAAATTAAAGAGAAGAGAGATATGGTAGTATAGATGATTAGTACTTCATTTATAGAATAGATTTCTTATATATCTAGGGCTGAAAACTCACCGATTTCTTGATATAGATTTTTTTTTTAAAAAAAAACTTTTTAACTGTTATGAATAATATCATTAAGTTGTGGATGTCCATGAATCAACAACTCATAGGATTAATGACCTTAATTATGGTCTTCATGAATCAAAACTTCCAAGCAGACTTAGCTTTGCACTTTCTTCTCGCTTTCATGAATTTAAATTAAAACATTAAGTTAAAGACCTTTCATTTGAAGACCTTTCATCAAGTGTATGTGCAAAAATTCTTGATAATGTGCGCCACATTATATTCTTTGGGTTATTTTTTTAATGACCAAAGGCCTATGAATAGAGGTTTTGCAATTTTGGCTCATGACTAGGATTTGAATGAATGAATGAACGAACCAGGTAGGATTATAAATTAAATAGACGCTCCAAATCCTCCTCATTCAATGAAATGAAGAGAAAAGAGTCAGAATATTGTGTAATAATAAGATGCAGATGGACCATATATATGTGTGTGTATATTATTTTAGTAGGTTTTGATTCAAAACCCTAATATATAAGACAAGCCTAGTTGAGGAGAGACTGCTTTTCGCTCTCTGTAACTTGAAGAACAATAGTTTCTATTACGAGTAACTCCTACTCCGAAGAAGAAAAACCTACGTTTGCTGTTGAGAATTTGATTCCTGAAGGATTCAATTAATTAATGGCCATATAGTTAGCGTGAAACTCAAATTGTTACTTAGACTCTAAAAATCAAGAATCAAACTTGCGTTTAAGGAACAAGTTACACCAAAGTTTATCGTTCTGGTTAGATTGGAAGAAAAGTTGAGAGAGAAAAAAATGATCACAGGAGAGAAAACAGAGAGAACAAAAAATTAGAGGGAAGTTGTTATCATCCCTCTTACTTGGATAGATGAGAAAAAATAGAGAGAAAAGAAAATTAACAAATATCTAAATGACTAAAATATCTTTATCAAAATATATCATATTTAAAATTAAATTAAATTAAATATTGTAATAGAAAAATTATACTAACGTTAGCATAATCAAATAATTTAAAATCAAGTTATTTGGTTTATATATATTTTCAGATTATTATGCTTTAAAACCAAATTATTTAATAAAAATATTGTTTTAAGATAAAAAAATAAAAAGTGAATAAATTTTTAAATATAATAAAAGAAAATAAATATGGAGAGGAAGTGAGAGGAGGGGCAATCATAAAAATCTTGTTTTCTTTCCCAAATCTCCATATATGGAGAGAAAATTTGGAGAGAAAATAGGACATGGAGCCTATCTTATTTTTTCCTCTACTTTTTCTTCCTCCCATATTTTTTTCCCCATCCAAGCAAGAGAAAACTTGTTTCCCCTCATATTTTTCTCCCTAATTTTCTCTCAATTCAAGCAAGGGTACGTTTTCATCACCATTTTACAATGAAAGAATCCTAATACAACACCTGAGATATGTGTTATGCCAATCTACTCCGTCTGATTCTACAGATAAGATTTATTTAAAATATTTTATTTATTCTTAAGTTCAAATTTTCTCACGTCTCCTATGTTAATTGTTTTTTTTTCCCTCTTAATACCCCTATGTATTAGAGTATTTATATATCTGTAGTCTCCTTCTTTTGTCTTCTTGGTATGCGATTCGAGGAACGACCATTCTGTCTATTAATGATTTGTGGGACGTAGTTTTCTATTGGGCTCTGTTGGATTCAGATTCAAAGCCTACGGACTACAGGGGACATTTGGTTTCGTCCTTTCCAGAAAATCTGATTTTTGGGATTAAATGATGACGTGGAATAATTATATACCTAAGTTTTGTTTTTATGAATTTTTTAAAAATTATGAAATAGTTAAAAAATGTTGCAAAGTTCTTATATTTGAATTTTTAATATTATTTGAGAGCTTAACGTCACCAGCCAGATTGTTAACTAAAAATAAAACATTTTTTTCAGGGAACAAATTAACTACGTGTCCCCAACATTTTGATTATTTACACACACATACATATATTAGGAAAATTAATCCTTTTATGTGAAATTAAATATTAATATTGTAGTCTTCTTATAATTCACTTGAATTGATCCTTATGCGTTAATCTTTTTGTACCAACAAAATGTCACTCCTTATACATTAAAAGAATTAGAGTTAATCCCTACATCATCTTTTTTTTTTTGGCCAATAATCCCTACATCATCTTAAACTTTAATTTTTAGTCCTTAAATTATACGCGAGTCAATCTCATGTATCATTCGTATTTTATTAGTAATTCTATGTAAGTTTTTATTTTTAAAATTACGTTTACAATCATTTATAAGTATGTTTTACATAATTTAAAATAAAATTTTTATGTACTTATTTTATATTTTATAAATCATGACTCAAAAATTATTTATAAATTATTCCAAACGTAACGGCCAGTGACCAAATGGGCAAAGAGACAACCACATGCGACAACCGACGCCAAAATAGTGGTTTTTCTCAAAGTTTTGTGTATGTATTGTACAAACTATATATTTTAGTGACAGACGACAAAAAGAAGAAAATTATAATGAGATGGTAATTAAAAAAAATTATTATAAGTCCTAATAACAAGTAAGAAATTATTATTCACTATTTTAGAATTTATCAATATAAATTGCTCTGTTATTATTGAAAATTTTTAATAGTTATGTTTTTTACTTGAAACTTCTTTCTAATTCTCCCATAAAAATAAGCACATCAGCATGCATGTATATATGTTTTGTGTTAGAAAACCACAAGTGGAAGAACTTCGACATTTTATGTTTAGATAAAAACTAAACTATAGTTTTAGAAATAATTTTACGGTATACAAAATAAATATGTGGAGAAGGTTACCTTAATATACAAATAAATAAATGTTTTTAAAAAATATTTTTAAATATATCCAAATACCCTTTTCGAGAGAACTAAATGCTCCTGCCCGGGTCTCCTTACCAGATAGATAAATAAATACTCCTTTCCGGCGGTAAAATAAATACTCCTTTCCGGCGGTCTATCTTTAATTGTGACTATATGACTTTCTCAGATTTAAGTGTTATAGGACTCAATTAAAGATACCTCTCCCAATTTTTTTTTCATTTAACGTACTGGAACTTGTAACCTCGCGTTTAAGCAATTAAATCCCCTTCTACTAGGATCAACACCTAATGATCCTTCTCATTTCTAATATAGAGCTTAGTGAGAGGCTGGACATAATCATAGATATAAAATTTTAATTCATTTTGTTTTTTATATTTATTATTTTTCTCAAATTAATATAGTTAATTTGTTAGTTGATATTAATCTAATGTCACATGGGATATTTTGGAAAAAATTATGTTACATCTGTTATAACCAATTGATTGATTGATTGATTAAATCTTATTAATTTACCTAAATTAATCAAGAAGCTCTTATATTAATAATAAAAGTAGCGTTTATTATCTATATATCAACTCAAGTTGGAGTTAGTAATAAGGGAAGGATTCGCCTTTTATTATCATGAATCATGCAAAACATATTGTTTCAAATATTAGACAAAAGAAAATAAAATATTGTCCACTTGAAAGTTAAAATAACCGAGTGAGTACTCAACTGCCAAAATGACCCCCCGGTCCCCATATAATACCTAATACGTCACCGGTACTTGAGCATTGTTGAATCGTACTTGACCCCTATCGTGTGCCTCCTATCTTATTGTATATGACTCATATCTATCTCTTTATATAATACTCTTCCAGTCCTAAATATAGGACCTCTTTTATAGTATAAATTACACTACAAAATGGGTCTTATATTTAAGATCAGAAGGAGTATATCAATCCATCTCATTTTGCTCTCCCACTCATTTTCTATAATTTCTTCACAATCGCCATGGGAGAACCTCAAAAATCGCGGCTTTCCGTAATTGGTATGTCAAATTTCTCATCTTTTACACACACATACTATCATGTCTCTTTTGTTCGTAGATCACAAATCATCCTGCAGAAATTCACTGTACATATATAAACATGATCTCACTTCAATGACATAGCTACTTAAAATTGATTTTCAAAGCTTTTTAACTTGTATCCATGAAAATTACCTGCTTGAAATTAACTGCCTGTATATGCATGAGGAGGATGCAACAGAGGAATATAGCATGGTTCTAGTATAAAGTTGGATGATTTGTAAGATTACGTGAACTTGAAACATAGGCTGACTTTGATCAATCAACCCACCGGATATATCTATGTAATATAAACGCGTTGTTGCATCTCATGATATCATTGTCTCTCCGGGTGTTTAAGTCGCCTACCCACTTTCTTCGTAAAAAATGTGATCACATGTGTATAGCTAATGAATCGATCATTTGAATTGTTTTCTCAGAATCTGGTTGAGCCAGAGACAAGAATCCAAATGTTGATACAGAGTCTGATGCAGCCAAGCAAACAGATCACAATGGAGATACCGGTGATATCCCTAATGAAGAAAGCACAGCAATCAAAAACAAAAAGAGACATCAACGTTGGTTAAGAATAGCCTTCTATATTGTCTCTGTCTTGCTGGGCCAATCAGCTGCAACACTCTTGGGAAGACAGTATTACCAAGAAGGTGGACCCAGCAAACGGTTGGGAACACTTGTCCAGCTTGTGGGTTTCCCTATTCTCCTCCCGTTGTACTCTATCCCTGCATCCAAGCAAACCTCTGCTACAAATACAGTTATTCACAATCATGAACAGCCCTCTGTTTCAAAGCTAGCACTTGTTTATGTCTCCCTTGGTCTTCTTGTTGCATTAGACTGTTACTTATTCTCTGTTGGTCTCTCTAACCTTCCTGTTTCTACATGTTCTCTTACTTGCTCCTCACAATTAGCCTTCAATGCCTTCTTCTTCTTCTTCCTTAATTCACTCAAATTCACACCTTACATCATAAACTCTTTAGTCGTTTTAACAATCTCCTCCTATCATACTGATTCTCCTTCAGCATACACACAAGTTTCAAAACAGAAGTATGTGATCGGGTTCATATGAACAGCTGCTGCTTCAGTTGGGTATGGACTGGTGCTTTCTCTGACACAGCTTGCATTCAGAAAAGTCTTCAAAAGGGTAAGTTTCAAGGTGATTCTGGACATGATAACACACCAATCACTTGTGGCACCATTTGCAACACTAGTGGGGCCGTTTGCTAGTGGGGAGTTCAGAAGTTTGAAGGCAGAAATGAAGGGGTATAGAATGGGGAAGGCAAGTTATGTGCTGAATTTAAGCTTTACTGCTATAACATGCAAGTTTTTAATGTGGGATGTGTGGGCTTGATTCTGGAGGTGTCTTCTTTGTTCTCTAATGTCATAAGTGTTTTGGGTTTGCCGATTGTACCGATTTTGGCTACAGTATTCTTCCATGACAAGATGAACGGGTTGAAGGTCATATCTCTGTTACTTGCTTTTTGGGGTTTTCTCTCGTACATCTTCCAGCAATGCTTGGATGAGACCAATTCCAAGACTCAGTACAGAAACAATGATGCTTTATCCAGAAGCTCCCTGCTGTCACAAGGCGTGAATGGAAAATCTGGGTAAGTAGAAACAGGTCACTATGATGCTGGCGGTCCAAGAAAATATTTATAGTAGACGCAGATATATCAGAATTGGATGTAACTGAACTTTTATCTCATTGGATTCATGTCTGTAAATTAGGTTTATCCAAAATTATCTCAAAGGACAATCTAAAAATTCTCAATGTTGTGGTGTTATTTGCAGATGTAAAAGTTCAAGTCTCACTGAGGGACAAGAAACGAACGACAAGTAAATTTAAAGCAAATCCTACAGAATGTTCATGTTCGGTTCACATAGCACATATAAACTGAGCGATTTTACACAGTATGTGTATAGCAGTTACCGTTGTTTGATTCCAATCATATGCTTTTTCAATAGAAGGGCCACCAATTTATTTATCACCAATAACGAATGAGACTGATGTTACATTGGATTATCCAGTTACCTCAACATTTGCTGCTTCCCAGTCATCACATAAAACAAGTTGGCCTAGGGATTTGTGTTGTTTTCTTCACTCTTCTACTTCCGGGAACCTGACAAGCGTATTATAATTCTTGATCAAAGCTGACAATTTTGTGCAAAGGTGTAATGATACAGATTTTGAATGGGATGGGCCAAGAATTAGGTCATGGCCTTTTGGGAAAGAGAGACAATGCTTAACAGGCGGTGAAGAAAATTCTGAACCCTTTTCCCTCTTATATGCTTAATGATGGAGTAATTATTAAGTAGGTATTCTTATTATATTACATCACTTATATTCCACCCAATTTTAAGGTTCTAAATCATAAAAAATGAGCCTAGATGTATTACAGTTTTATACTTTGCCCCTCACCTTCCTACCATCTTCCTTAATACTTCCTGTTTTCTTTCTCGATCTTTCATGGAAATTATTATCCTTAACTCTTCAAGGATCACAAAGCGTGGTGGCTGCGGATTCTGAGTTTATCAAGGAAGGTGATAGTGCTTCAGTTATACCGTTTCCGTCCCTTGAAACTCTTCATTTCATCTCCATTGGATTTGAATTTCTAATTGCAAGTTTTTGACGTCCTTGTTTGATGACATGGAACATCTTCTCCCAAATTTAGAAGAGCTAAGCTATGCATAGGGAGATGTCCAGAAATGGAGCCATTTTCATCGGGATTCTTACCATCCAGTTGGAAACAACTTGAGATAAGAGACTCTCACAAGTTTAAATTATGGCCTGCATTTTAGGTGCACTGATCTGATATCCCTTATTCCAATTACTAGTTTAATACTGTTTTGCGCGCGCACGTGTGTATATGTATGTCTTACATGCAAGTAGACAAGTATGCAGTGCTTCGCCATGCAAAATGTTATTCAATACTATCTTTATTTTTAATATAAGAGCTAGTTGATTAATTTAAATAAATTAAAAAATTAATTAAATTAATTATTTATAATAAATAAATATTGCCTTTCTAAAATATTATTTAATGAAATATTTAACATGTGTAACTATGAAATTAAAAACTGAACCGGACCGGCTGGTTTAAAGTTTAAACCGTAAACAGGCAAACCGATCACCTTTCTGGTCCAGGTGATCACAAAAGCTGAAGAAGAACTGAACCAGTGTGACTTAGTGTAAACTGAAGTGAGCTGGGACTAACCCAAATAACCCGCTGGGCTAAGTGGATTACCGGTCTATTTTTAAAAAAAAGGGGAAGGAAAACTCCGCTACCGGATCTCGCTGCTGTTCTCCTTACCTGCCGCTACCATACAAAATGGCCTCTTGGTTGTACTCCCTCTTCCATTCTAGTAATTAGATCTCCCTCTTCGACCATTGTAGACACTGACAATGTTAAGTTCAAAGAAGAGGACTGATCAATTTGGCCAAGGAGAAGTCATGGAGGCTGCTAAAAGTCCAAGCCTTAAGGTGCACTCCTTCTAGCTTGTGGGTGAGTTGAGACTTGCTGGCGGGTGCTCCTCTCTTGTTTGAGGAAATCCGAAGACACTCGCGGGCTGCTCCTCTCTGGTTTGAAGAAATCCGAAGACACAACTGATAATGGCTCTTGATTGAGGAAATGACCTGAGAAAGAAAGTGATTATTATTAATTCATTATTACTTTTATTTGAGAAAGAGAGAGTCAGAAAAGGTATTAATGGAGAGGAGAGAGATAAAAAATTAGAAAAATTACAAAAAAAGACCTCTAATTATATAAAATTATAATTTGAGACTCTCAATTTGAAAAATAGCAAATAAAGACCCGATCTTACTTTTGTAAAGATGAAATCATGATAAAATATCTGAAATGCCCCTTAGTCAAATAACAAGTTGACTATGAAAAATGACAAGTTCACTTTAGCGAATGATAACTTCAGTAGACCAAATCACACCTTGGATGAGGGTATGCCGAATGACAGGTTGACTATTATAAATAAAAATCATTTTAGCGAATAACAATTTCAATGGACCAAATCACATTGAGGGACATTTCGGACATTTCACCCACATTTCATATTTGCAAAAGTGAGATCCGGTCCTTATTTGCTATTTTTCAAATTCAGGGTCTCAAATCATAATTTTACATATCAAGAGGTTTTTATTTGTAATTTTTCCTAAAAAATTTGTCTGCGTGTGAAAAAAGAAAAGAGAAAAGACTTGATGTGTTGAAGAAGGAAACAGAATAAATCATAATTAAAATAAGAACATATTTATAAATTTTAATTAAATTATATTATTTTAATTATTATGACTCCGATTTGATCCTAATCTAATCCACTGATCCCTTAACTTGCTGTCTTAACTGGATCATTCACCGGTCTGGTTTTTAGTACCTTGTGTGTATTACTACAAGAACTATATTAGAAGAAATGGAAAAGAATGAAAGACAAAGTGGAGTAGGATCTTATATTTAAAACCAAATTGAATGCCAAACTAACTTTTATATTAAAGACCAATATAATTACATGATTCAATGAATCCACAAAAATTATTACTCTTCTTATATGTAACCAGATTCATGTGAGTGAAAAACCAACTTGTAGGAGTCTTTTTCTTATTTTTATGCTTTTATTTACTCTCAATTAACCTCTTGAAGCATGCATTTCTTGAGTTGGAAGATTTTTTGCTACTCCTCTGGTCCTTAAAATAAAACCTATTTAACTAATTTGATTAGATTAAGAAAGTTAGGTAAGTTAGTTAATTATAAGAAATGTGACACGTTTTTTCCTCAAACACCATAATTATCTTTTTTAATACCCATCTCCCTTTTCTACTTGATTTGGTTAAGGGGTATCTATAAAGGTAATTTAGAGAAAATTAATAAATATGATAAATGGGTTTTATATTTAAGACCAAAACTAACTCAATAATTGGGTCATATATTAAGGATCGAAGGAGTATTTAATTGTTCAATGACTTCTTCAAATCCTTTCATCTAATTCTTATGTATACAGACACTCCCGTCCAAGCCAATAACTTGCTACCATGCATTCATTCCAGTGCTTTTCGGAAAAGGGGTATGGTTATTATTCCACCCACCATTCAAAACTTTCTGTTCAAATTAGTGCACAAATTATATTGTGGTTAAATTTATAATACTGAATTAATGTAAATGCCAACTCTCAAACTTGCAGCTGTCTCATTTTTGGCAGGGGCTTGAAAATCCATGAATCTCACATGAATTTAGGAAGAACTGTTAATGTGACGAGACACCCCACAAATTATATTGTACTAGTTCCAGTTCTTAATATAAGACTCCGTTTAATTTTTATTTGGTTTTAAATATAAGATCCTAATCAATTTGTCTCTTATATTTATGCAATTCTTTCCAAGATAATCTTTTAATAATTTAGCTTTAGTCAATACACTGGATTAGTAAGGATATTTTAAAAAAGATAATACCTATTTATTAAAAATAACTAACTTAACTTATTTTTTTAATCTCCTCAAATTAGTCAACTAGCTCTTATAATTAGGACTGGAGGTAGTAGTATTTTGCCAATCTAAGTTCTCTTGCTTTCTTTTTTTCTTTCTTTCTTTTTTTGGCTTATTTCTTTCATATTTCTTTTTCATGCTCTCCTTTATAGGGTGTGTTTGGATTAACGTTAGACAAAACTGACTTCTAGTTCAACTGATTTTTGTAACTGAAATTAGAGTAAAAAGCAATTAGTGTAATGTGATTTATGTTTGGATAGATGCTTTTAAAAAGTCAGTTTAAAAAATTGAAAGTTATTTCGATGATTAATAAAAAAGTTAGTTTAGTTATAAAATAACTGAAAAGAACATAACTTTATTGAATAGTAGTGTTTGAAATTTTATATTTTTAATGTGATAATAGTTTAAAAAAATATGTAAAATTATTATGATAAAATATAAATAGTTTATTTATAAAATTATAAAATAAAAATATGTGGTACGGAGAAAAATTTGAAAACACATTATAATAATTAATTAAATATACGTAATGGATAAACTTGAATATAAATTAAAATGTATTTGGTATGAATAAAAGCTCATTATGCTAATGAAAGAGACGAGGCAGAGAAAAAAATATGAAGGTAAATCTGGGATGCTCATCTTTAATGATTACTGTTTGAAACTGTAGTTTGAAAAAAGAGATTTTTCTCCGTTGAATCTAACTGAGATTGAAGGCCATAAGTTAGTTAGAAAAGTTAGCTCAACCAAATAATATTGTTTGTCCAACTCACTTTGCGATTTCAGTTTCATAATTTCCAATGAGTGTTTACCGTTTGTAACTATAATCCAAACATGACCATAATGTTTTCTCGTTTCTTTTTGTATTTGCAAGAGTACTTTGTTATATTGATTTTTTTTTTTCCCTGGGTTGTAAGGAGCTTAGGTATTAGAAAGTCTTTTTCCCCCAGTTATTGCATTTCTCTTAGCAATGTTCATGGTATGAAAACCAAACCGGGTTCGATATGCTAGTGACTAGGCTGGATTTTATTTCATTTTTCATTATTGGGCTTAAAGCAACATCATTTTAGGTTTTTAAAAAAGTAGCAATCCATCATATTTGTGTTTTATTAGCTTTATTTTATTGGATTATGTGTAGTGTATATATAAATATTCTAATTTCCAAATAAATAATTATCTTTTTATTTAAATATTACTTTATTTAGAGTTATATGTAAATATTTTTATCCATTTAAATTAAATTAAATTATTCTAAATGATTGGTTTGATCTGATTTCGGATTGCAATTCAGTTCTAAATTTTAATTCGAAACTTCAATGATATCCTTCATATTATTCTTCATATACAATAGCATTTTCATAATTTCTAACATAGGCATCTAACTTTATAATTCAAAAATTATTTAATTGTATAATCGTGCAAGACGAGAGCACAGCTGAGACTTATCATTCCTTTCTTCTTCTTCTTCTTTTTTTTTTTAATTAAAGAGGTATAAACAGGAATTAAGTTGGGAATTGGCTTTTGCAGGAAAAAAAATTGGAAATTGGTTTCCACGCTCATGATTCAAGATAAATAATTAAATAATAAGTATCTCAATTGAACTGTCCAAATTAAAGTCAGTCGACCAATATCTAATATTATTTTATATTTTTAGTATATTTTAATTTTAATTGACGTGTAATCTAAAATAGAGATGATTTTTAAATTTTTGTTTTTAACAAAATAAGCTATCATAAAATTTAAAGCTTTAAAACCCAAATTAAATCTCATCACAATGATAAGATCATATAAAGCTGGGCCGCAAAGTCAAAAGCAAAAAGATAAAAGATAAAAAAGATAAAAATAACCTGAAAACTAAATAAGGCCAAGTCTGTCTGTCTTGCAACTTCGCAATAATATGCTTCACTGATCAACCTGGAAAGATGATAAAAATGAGCATCCTACAATAAAACATATGAAAGTTACCAATATGAGTTAGATTTAGTGGAAGGACCCAGATGCTCATAATGTCTCTGAGAAATGTCCATGTCCACATGTAATGACTAATAATGCCTTAAATAGTATTATCTTTAATAAGAAGATATTCTTAGCAAAAAAAAAGTTAAGATCAATTCAGGTCCCAAAAAAGGTATTAATTAAATATTACTATCAGTTATCTGTGATATTTAACTCTTATACATACCAATCATGCAAAACTTGGTTGTGCCAAATATCTTAATCTAACCAACCTAGCATTCAACTATCAATATGTCACCCTATCATTTATCACCAAATCCAATAATTGAGTATTGTGTTTTTGGGGGATATTATCACCAAATCCAATAATTGAGCATTGTTTTTTTTTGGAGGGGGGTTTGATGTGACACATACCATCGTCTCTTCTATAATTCATCTCTCTATATATCATAATCCATTTCATTTTGCACTCCAAGTCTCCAACTCATTAATTACTCTCTCTCTCTCTCTCTCTCTTCCTTTAATAAAATTGTTCACATTTGCCATGGGAGAAGCTCAGGAATTGCAGCTTTCCATAATTGGTATGTCAACATTCTCATTTTTCACATATAGATATATTATCATATCTTTCTCTTCTGTTCTTAGATCACAAATCACCCTGTAGAAATTTGCTGCACATGTATGTGATCTCACACACGCATTGCATCTCATCAGTTTGGAAATTCTATAGATATTTCAGTCACCTATTAATTTATATTTATTATTTTTCTCCAAACTAAGTTGTCTAACTTATAAACTGATATATGATCTAATGACATGTATAAATATTTCAGAAAGATAATGTAATATACATTATAATTAAGCAATTTTTTTAATATTTCAAATTAGTCAATTAAGTCTTATATTAAAAATTTGAAGAAGTATTTAGCATATTTACTCATGAGTGACAGGAAGCTCTTTTCTATTATCATACAACATGTCTATATAGCTATAACAGATTGATCGTTTCAATTGTCTTAGAAGCTGATGAAGCAAAAGAAAAGAAACCAAGCAGTGATGCAGAATCTGACTCAGACAAGAAAACAAACCCCAATGGAGATACCAGTGATTTCCCTGATGAAGCAAGCACCACAATCATAAACAAGAAGAGACACCAACGTTGGTTAAGAATAGCCTTGTATGCTGTCCCTGTTTTGCTGGGCCAATCAGCTGCAACACTCTTGGGAAGATTGTACTACCAAGAAGGTGGACACAGCAAATGGTTGGGAACACTTGTCACTTTTGTGGGTTTCCCTTTGCTCCTCCCGTTTTATTCTATTCTTGCATTTAAACGCCCCTCTGCAACAAATACCAGTCACAGTCATGAACAACCCCCTGTTTCAAAGCTTGCATTTGTGTATGTCTCCCTTGGCCTTCTTGTCGCGTTAGACAGCTACTTGTTCTCTTTTGGTCTCTCTTACCTTCCTGTTTCTACATATTCTCTTGTTTGCTCCTCACAATTAGCCTTCAATGCCTTCTTCTCCTTCTTCCTTAATTCACTCAAACTCACTCCTTACACCATAAACTCCTTAGTCCTTTTAACAATCTCATCCGTCCTTCTTGTCTTTCACACTGATTCTCCTTCGGCATCCACACAAGTCTCAAAAAGGAAGTACGCGATCGGTTTCATATTCACAGTTGCTGGTTCAGCTGGGTATGGACTGGTGCTTTCTCTGACACAGTTTGCTTTTAGGAAAGTTTTGAAAAAGCAAAGTGTCAAGGTGATCTTGGACGTGTTAGTGTACGAATCACTTGTGGCAACTTTGGCAATACTAGTGGGGCTATTTGCAAGTGGGGAATTTAGAGGGTTGAGGGCAGAAATGAAGGATTATGGAATGGGAAAGGCAAGTTATGTGCTGAATCTGAGCTTCACTGCCATATCATGGCAACTTGTTAACGTGGGATGTGTGGGTTTGATTCTGGAGGTGTCATCAGTATTCTCAAATGTGATAAATGTTATGGGTTTGCCAATTGTACCTGTTCTGGCGTTAGCATTCTTCCATGACAAGATGAATGCGTTGAAGGCGATATCTTTGGTGCTTGCTCTTTGGGGCTTTTTGTCATACACCTACCAGCAATACTTAGATGGGATCAATTCTTATACTGATGGGCACAAAAACAATGATGAATTTCTCAGCGACTCAGTATCAGAAGGGTTGAATGGAATATCTGGGCAAGCAGGAGTAGTTCAGTGATGATCTGATATTATTTATAAGCTTTAAATTTGAAAAGAAATATAGTCTATTTTATAAGTTTTAATTTAAGTTTGTCATAATGTTTAAGATATTTTTTCAAGAAAAAATTACAAATAAAGACTCCCTACCATGCAAAATTATGTTTTGGGACTCTCAATTTGAAAGATAGCAAATAAGGACCCGGTCTCACTTTTACAAATATGAAATATGGGTGAAATGTCTAAAATACCCCTCAGCCAAATTGTGATTTGGTTTACTGAAGTTGTCATTCGTTAAAGTGAATTTGTCATTTCTCATAGTCAACTTGTTATTTGGCATACTCTTAGTCAAGTTGTGATTTGGTCTACTGAAATTGTTATTCGCTGAAGTGAACTTATTATTTCACATAGTCAATTTGTCATTTGCTTAAGGGGCATTTCAAACATTTTACTACGATTTCATATTTGCAAAAATAAACCCGGTCCTTATTTGTTACTTTCCAAATCGAGGGTTACAAATCATAATTTTACATATTGAGGGTCATTATTAGCAATTGTCCTTTTTTTAATGTTATCATTAATTATATTTTTATCATATTTTCTTATATATATTTTGGTATATTTAAACATAAAAATTTATTTTTAATTAATTATTTATCATCCGTCAATTAATTATTTAAAATTTGTGAGGAATATATCAACAAAAAGTTACAAAGTGTCAATGTGATGCGGACGTAGAGCTGTAAGAATTTTTACGTGAGGAGTTTTATCAAATATAATAAAATTTTGATAATTTATGCTTTTTTCATTTTAAAGACTTTTATCTTTTACCACTTTAAAGAGTAGTTAATGTTTTTGATTTTTTAATTTTTTAAGCCTAACATATAAAGTTGGTTGGGATGATATATTAATTTGGATTATGGTACATTTAATACTTTAAAATATTTTTTTAAGTATATTCAGTGTCTCAAAAGAATATCTAAAATACTTTACGATATTGGATGCACTTTAAAAAATATTTCAGGATACTGAATGTATCACAAAATATTTTAAGGTGTTGAATGCATATGAAAAAATACTTCAAAGCGCTTGATACACCTTAATCCTATTAGTTTATAAGAAATTAAAATTGATAGTGGTGAAAAGAAACAAGAAATAAAACAACAAAAAGGAGAAATCACTATAAGGCGTTGGAGATAGAATTTAATCATCCAAAAGTCTGATAACAATTTATGAGCATATAATAACAAGTTTTAATATAGAAAATGATAATAGTTACGCTGCTCATTTGTCATCAATAATGTTCAGTAAGTAAACATAAATATATTAAATTTAAGTCTTTCAACATTTTATTTATTTTCTTTTTGTTGGCCTTTTGGCTTTATCTCCGCTGTCGGTGAGAGTGAGACTGTGACCTTTTAACTAATTTAATTGTGCTATGTTGCCTTTCCAACTTCTGAGATTACAAAATCAGATTATTTCCTTCCCTCCTTTACTCCACTCTCCTCTCCCTACCCATTCCGAATCCTTAATTCCCTCCAGCAAGCAGATGGCAAGTGGAGGCGATAAACCCTTTCTGCCATTAGAGATTATCATCAACATTCTCAAAAGGCTTCCTGTCAAATCCATTGTTCGATTTCAATCTGTGTGCAAAGAATGGAAACATCTCTTCAAAACCCCATCTTTCATCGCTGAACATGCCCGCCACTCTGCTCACGATGACCCTTTGCTTCTCCTCTATGGATACGATTACCAACGGAGGCGTCCGTCCTTATGCTTGCTTAATCATAAGATTGAAACCGTTAAAGTTGTTAGCATACCATCGATCGATTCCTTCAGACGTAGTTGGAGAATCATTGGTTCTTGCAATGGTTTGCTTTGTGTCAAAGTCGATCATGATAGAGGCAGGTCTCCTAGTCTTTGGTTGTGGCACCCAGTGATTAAAAAGGTCAGAGAAATACCCCTAACTTCGAATGATTTTTGGGACATTTGCACATATGGATTTGGGTTCAGTAGCACTGTTAACGATTACAAGATAGTGAGATTTTATAATAATGAGTCGCGTAAAAAGAAGGAAGATCAGCGCCACCATACCATTGGGTATGATCGAGTGGAGGTGTATTCATTAAGCACAGGTTCATGGAAGGAACTAGAATTTGAATTTGGGGCTATAGAGCATATAGGATTTATTCCTCAAGCTGTCAATGCTGATGG
Organism: Neltuma alba; assembly: GCF_004799145.2. Classification (NCBI taxonomy): domain Eukaryota; kingdom Viridiplantae; phylum Streptophyta; class Magnoliopsida; order Fabales; family Fabaceae; genus Neltuma; species Neltuma alba. The sequence goes on along the minus strand of NW_021636165.1, from coordinate 87,059 downwards.
AACCATTTCTTGGTTGGGATTAGGGCTTTCACCTCTACTAGTTTCGTTCGACATAGCCACGGAAGTCTTTACATTAACACAAATACCAACTGAGTATGGTACTATGTTTGGGCTTGGTGTGTACGATAACAAACTTGAGGTTCACTATATGATTGAGGAGGAGTCTGGATCTCATTTCATCCGTGTAAGGGTGATGGAGGAGGTTGCTATTGAATCTGGGAAGACTTTGAGTTATACTCAGAAATATACAATTGGTCCAGTGTCAGATTTTTTACGTCCCGCATGTATTTGGAGGAATGAAATAGTCTGCCGTAACAAGAAAATTGAGGCTGAGGTGGAGGATGATCCAAGGTGTATTCTTTATCTGTTCAATCTCATTACTGGCGAAGGGAGGAAGTTCAACTATTCATGTGACTGTGACTGGTGTGATATTTTCACTTATGAGGAGAGCCTTGTGTCTGTTTGGAACATCCAGGTTGAATAGCCTTACTCTGAAATACGATTGTTTCTACGTTCCAGATTTCCTTTGTCACTGTAATTTTTGGTGAAATTTAATCCACAAAACCTTATAACCTCTTGGTTGTATCTATAATCCTTGAAGTCCCTTTGATCTGTGATATCGAATGGAGAAGTTCAGTACTACTGTTTTCAAACTTTATTTTAGCCTTTTATATATCATCTTATGTTCAATTTTCGTGGATAACATGTAGTTTAGTTGCTGCTATATGAATTTGTTGGGTTTTGTTGGCCACTTGATATACTTATAGGGAAGCAAAGGTTATCATGACATAGTAAAGCTTCTTGCTCTCTCATTTTTCTTTTAATCTGATGGAGCAATATAATTAATACCCAGCACAAGAGAGTGAACTATATGAGTTATTGCTTTGTGTTTCTTATGCATGAATATGTAGTTTAGTTGCTATTATGCACAGCACAGGAGACTGAACTATATAGTTTATTGCTTTGTGAACTATATGCCCCTTAGATTTGTTATCTAGAATAGAGAAATTGAGTTCTAACTGCGTCCAACTTTTCAACTTTCCACATCATCAGATGTTTAGTTTTAATAGATATATCTAATTGCTGCTATATAAATTATTTGGGTTTTGTTGTCCACTCAAGGAAAGGTTAACAGGACTGACTTGAGCAATTTGTTTTCCAAATATAAATTTGAGGAATGAGGCTTCTTGCGGCCTTAATGGAAGTATTGAACTTATTGGTGAAAGTGAGGGTGAGAATGAAGTATGCTATAAAAACCTTTCTACTCTGTTCCAACTCACCGGAGAAGCTACCCACAGAGCCTCTTGCTGTTTACTGCACCCGGTTGAATAGCCTTGCTCTGAAAAACTCATTTTTATGTGGCTGATTTACTTTGAGAACGGTTGGTGAGAATGAATCCACAAAAGATAGCATTGGACATTTTGGTTGTTTGTATAAACCTTGATGCCATTTAGGTCAGTCATCTTGAATAGAAAAATTCAATGCTAGATCTTCCGGGATTTATTTATATTACTGATGGCCCAAAATTTTTTTTTTTTTTTACTGTCTATACCAACAGGTGTTCAGTTTTCATAGATGAATGCATAATTTAGTTGCTTCTTTCTTTAGATTTTGTCTTCCAGTTAGATTTTGTCCATCATTTCATTTCATTTCTTTATCTGGTCAATCTCACTGCAAAAGAATGGAAGGAGTTCCACAACTTTTCATAGACCTATGTCTGTTGTGATATTTTCAATTATGAGAAGAGTTTTGTGTCTGTTGGCAACATCGATGTTGTTTAGTCTTGCTCTGAAGTAGGATCATTTCTGTATTCCAGGTTACTTGTCTCAGTAGTTTTGGTGGAAATTAATCCATATAGCCTGTTATAATTTTGGTTGTACCTATAATCCTTTATTCTCCTTTAAATTGGTGATCTGGAATGTAGAAATTCAGTTCTAGTTGTTCCAAACTTTATTTTAGCTTTCTATATCATCGTATGATCAATTTTCATGTATAAATATATAGTCTAGTTGCCTGCTATATAATATTTTCTGGGCTTTATTGGCCACTTAGTATGCTAAGAGGAAATGAAAGGTTACCATGACCGATTAAAGCTTCTTGCTTTGTGATTTTTTATCCAAAACAAATGGAGTGATAGGTGTGATACATAGCACAAGAGAATGAACTATTTGAGTTGCTGCTTTGTTTTCTGGGGAATCACATCACAATAGGCTTGTTATGTAACATGAAGGCCTTCCTATAATTGAAGTACTGGAATTTGTTTATATGGATCTGATTTATCATTATATTTTTCAATTACACAAGAGAGCCTTATGCCTGTGGATTGATGTCCTTTATATTTGTTGTTGAAGTGAATTTGTAAAATGGCTTTAAACATTTTGGTTGCTCCTATAATCTTGATGCCCTTTACATCGGTCGCCTATAGTATAAAAATTCAGTAGCAGTTGTTTCAAATTTTGGATTATTTACTGTCTGAATGAGCGTATCATAAGTTTTCCTCCCCTAAATGTGAAAATTAAACATGAAAATGGTTGTGACTGGCCTTATATTTTGGGAGAGACATCAACACATTAAAATTTTTATTATGACTAATGTAAGTTATGATTAATTCACATTAAAATTGTGACTGGCCTTGTATTCCATCAAGCGACTGCAGAGGATGACGCATGAAGTGGGTCAATTAAGTTTAATTTACTTTTTCTATTCATTCTCATCGAGAATTTTTAATTTTTTAGAATTGGATAAAACTTTAAATTGGTTTCTTCGATCCGGTTCCTTTTAGAAGAAGTGTGCTACCTCCGGTTTTTAATATAAGACCTTGTTTGACTTTTATTTTGGTCCTAAATATAAAACTTCAATTCAATTTGTCTATCATATTTATCCATTTTTTCCAAATTAGTCTTTGTAGTAATTGTACATGTTAAATGTTCAATCAAATAGTAGTTTTAATTAATACATATGATTAGTAAGGGTTGTCTAGGGAAGACAACACTTAATTGTTGTAAATAAGTAACTTAATAAGCTTTCTTAATTTATTTAAATTAGTCAACTAGTTTTTATATTAAGAACCAAAAGTAGTATTAATCTAGTGGGGCTTAGAAAAATTTCCATACCCAGTCGTTTAGTTTGTTGTCCATCCTTCAAATTTTAATGAGTGATGACTAGTATTAGGTTTGATCGTGTCTGCTATAAATTAATGTCAACATGATAAACCAAAATTAATAATGTTTTGATTCTGATTAACTCTATTTAAAATTTAAAATTTAATTACTTTTCAATTTTACTCTTATTTAACATATATTATTACAATTAGTATAATGTCTGTTCAATAATAAATGAAATCTTATAAAAATTTAACAATGTAATTTACAAATAAGGCCAAAATAAACATTATTTTTCTGTCTTATAAATAGAACTTACATCACACATTAATCAAATAATGCTTTAAAATTTCTACAATTTCCCGACACATAAAAATAGGACTTTTTTGGGGCTGGGGGAATCCTAGAGGATTGTCTAAATAGCCTAATTATGTCTTTTCATAGTTCATTTTAATATACATGTTTTATTTTTTTTGATGAATTACTTTTAACCTCTTCATGCATGTCTATCATAATTTTTATCTGCAGCATGCAAATATGGAGGAAGTTAAAATTTTTTCTGTTAAATCCCATATTTTATTCAAAATTAGCCGGGGAAAACTCCACTGAAAAAATAAATTTCCAATGCATATCAGTTCGCAATACTTGAAAAAAACATAAGGCTAGTTTGTTTATATATTTTCAACAGTTTTTTAAAAAAAAAATCTATTTATTGGTCTATTTGTTTTTTCTCAAAAAAATTTATAAAATTATTTTTTAAAACAAGTTTTAAAAAATAAAAAAATATGTTTGGATAATTATTCTAAAAAAATTATGTTTAAAAATAAATATATTGAGATCGCAGAATAAATCTTCAATAAAAACTCAAGTCCTCAAATGAAGTGAAAGCTATGGAACGGAGAAGAAAGGGTTTCCAATTTTGCTAAAACAGAAAATTAAAAAAAACTAAAAATTGTTTTGGTTTTTTAGTTTTTAAAAACACATTTATGTTTTTTATTTTTAAAAATAATTAACTAAAAAAATTACTAAATTTCATAAAAAAAGTTTCTCATAAAAACAACAAATTACTAAAGAGATTTTTTTATTACTTTTATTTTTAAAAATTAAAAACTGATTGAAAAAAACAAGGCCCAATCTATTTTTAATTAAGTGTTTAAAAAAACCGGTGATTTGTTTTTGGACGCGGCTTTTATCCTTTTTTCCCTGCCGTTGCCATTCTTAACTTCGAAACTACGCTGTTTTGGGGAAAATGAGAGACGATGAATTTGTTTTTAAAAAATTAGCATCCTAAAATAATTTTTCAGTGTCATTCAGTATTTTAAATTAATTTTTAGTGCACTTAGTGTAAGCTATTTTTCGTTATCAAACATTTAGCACCCTGAAGTATTTTCTAATAATACCCAATATCCTAAAAGTTTTTTATTAATGCCTATCATTTAGTATCTATCACATAGAAGTATTTTTTTAAGTGGTACTCAATGTTTCAAACTAATTTTTAGTTCATCCAACACCTTAAAATATTTTTTAATAATATTCTTTCAGTTCTAAATATAAAATCCCTTTTGTAGTGTAAATTATATTACAAAAAATGTTTTATATTTAGGACTGAAAAAAATACTACTACCTCCGGTCCTAATTATAAGACCCGGTTGACTTATTTGAGGAGATTAAGGAAGTAAGTTAAGTTAGTTATTTGTAATAAATAAGTGTTGTCATTCCTAAAATATCCTTGCTAATTAAGTATATTGGCTAGAACTATCATTATTAGAAGGATTATCTTGGAAAAAAATGTATAAATATGAGAGATAAAATGGATTGGGGTCTTATAATTAAGACCAAACAAAAAGTCAAACGGGGTCTTATAATAAGGACCGGAGGTAGTATTACACTACAAAAAGGTCTTATATTTAGGTTGGTGGAGTATTTAGCATCTTAGAGTAATTTTTAGTGCAATATTTTAAGGTATTGAATACCCTAAAATTTAGTTTAAGATACTTTAATGTACTGAATTCTAGATAATAAGCGTTACTAAAAAAATATTTTAGAATGTTAAGGGAACCAAAATTATTTTAAGATATTAAGTGTTATTAGAAAATGCAGGGTGTTAGGTGTTAGATACTAGGTGCCACTAAAAAATATATTTTAGAGTATTAAATGTTCTAAAAATTAATTTTGGATATTAAATAATACTGAAAAAATATTTTAAAATGTTAGAATTATTAAAAAAAAAATCCTCCCCTGTTTTCCTCCAAAACGGCGCAGTTTTGGCGGCATGGGATGGCCGCGAACGGTAAAACCGTAAGAGAAAAGAGAAGCCGCGTCCTTCGTTTTTCTTATCCGCTTGCTCCCTGGTCCCTTGGGGGCTTGAGTGCTCGTCGTCCCCTCACCCTCCGGTCTCAGTGTTCGGTGCTCGCCGTCTTCTCCTCTCGGTGCTTCCCATCTCCAATCTCTCTTTCCTCCCTCCTTAGTCCTCAATCGGTGAGTCCTCAGCCTCTACTCTCTCTCCTTGTCTGATTCATTTAGTGGGTTTTTGAGCTAAAACCTGATCTGCATCATTTAGTGGGTTTTTGTTTATACGATTTGTTTTTGTTGCTTGCTGTAACTCTCATTGTTCCCCGCCACTCGGATGCTGAGTACTTTGGATAAACCTCAATCTCTGGGTGTCCTGTCTTTCACTGGCTACAAGCAATGCTTATGACAGCGCATTCTCCCAACATATCTAACCCAACTCACCATCATCCCTTTTCTGTTTTCGTCCTCGACGTATTTTATAATCCCAGCACAATCTTGCTTTAATGATTCCGTCATTCCTTGTATTCTCAATTCCAAGTGGAAAAAAAGCAAGCATTGTGGTATGTTTAAGAACTAGCTTTTGAATTTAAACAGGGAGAGTGTAGATTTTCAAATAGTTTATGGTTATGCAAATGATTAATTATTGTAATATAATATCTAGACCTTGATATATTATTTGCCTGCATGTGTAAGGGGGATAATAACCTTTGAGGTTACCTGTAGTCTTTGAACTCTTTGAAGCATGTTCTCTGTTCATTACTCTCGTACTGCTTTTTGAGTCCTAAGAAATGTCAAACTTATTCCGTTATTAATCGTAAAATTTAATTTGTTCATGTCCTTGGCCCTGTATTCTTGTGATCACTTATTTTATCCACGACTTTTAAGATGCAAATCCTTGATCTGCTTGGTTCAGTCACAAATGAAGGAGGGTTTAGACTTAGAAGATTCCATCAATGAAGAACAGAGACCAGCACAGAGTGGCTTTTGTTCCTTTTCAAAAGCTCCCCCAGCATATCAGAAAATCCTTTAGGGCAATTTAGAATATTTCTATTCAAGACTCAGCTTAGGAAACAATATTTCTTAATCACATGCTTGATAAATATTTATTGCTTTGACTTGATCTTCGTTTCATTAGTTCTGTTCCATATGATACACACATCAACAAGTGATTTTCTTTCATAATATGATATCTAATAAGTTATGCTTTATTTTTGTTCCAGTGGCCCCGTGTTTGGTTTTTGATGTTGCTTTCCTGTGTCTTGCTGCAGTGGACATGCTTTACTTTGAAATATTTATTAGGGACACTCTTCTCTGTTTTTTTTTTTTTTTTTAATGCAAAAATTTTTTCTCTATTGCCTTTGCAAGATTCCAAAGAGCAATTATCTCTTTCACTCCCTCACTCCACTCCTCTTCCCAAGAGCCCTCCAGCAAGTAGATGGCGAGTGGAGGCAATGAACCCTTTCTGCCATTTGAGATTATCATCAACATTCTCAAAAGGCTTCCTGTCAAATCCATTGTTCGATTTCGATGTGTGTGTAAAGATTGGAAAAATCTCTTCAAAACCCCATCTTTCATCACTGAACATTTACGCCACTCTGATCATGACAACCCTTTGCTTCTCCTCCATGAATACAATTGCTATCGTGGGCATACGTCCTTAGGTTTGCTTAATCATAAGATGGAAACCATTGAAGTTCTGAGCATACCCTCGATCGATGGCTTTAGATATAATTGGAGCATTATTGGTTCCTGCAATGGCTTGCTTTGTGTCACAATCAATCTTTATCGAAACGGGTTTCCTCGTTCGCTTTGTCTATGGAACCCAATGATTAGAGAGGTCAGAGAAATACCCCAAACAACAAATGATTACTGGGGCTTTTGCAGGTTTGGATTTGGGTTCTGTAGCATCCTTAATGATTACAAGATAGTGAAATTTTATAATCAAGAGTTGCGTAAGAAGAAGGAAATAGATCAAGACTATGATGTTGCCAAACAAGGGCATGATGGAGTTGAAATGTATTCACTAAGCACAGATTCATGGAAGGAACTAGGATTTGGAGCTTTACAAAATATAGAAGTTACATTTACAACTGCTAGTACTGATGGAATGATGGTTTGGGTGGGAGAAAGGGATTCTTTTCCTGTGCTAGTTTCCTTCGACATGGTGACTGAAGTGTTCACAATAACCCCAATACTGTCTGTGGATGGCGGTCTTCCAACCAATCTTGGTGCGTACCAGGGCAAATTTGCTATATTTTTTCGTAGCTATGGATATAATTCTACGGATATAATGGTGATGGAGCAGGTTGCTAGTGAATCTGGGAGGAGTTTGAGTTGTACTGAAGAATATAGCATTGACACATTTTCACATGCTCCAGATCCTGTATGTATTTGGGGGAATGAAGTAGTTTTCTTAGGCATTGAAAGTGAGACTGATGAGTCGGAGGGTATACCAGGGTACTTTCTTAATCTGTTCAATCTCACTACTAAGAAATGGAAGGAGTTCCGCAACTTTTCATCTAACCATGACTGCAGTGCTGGTTTCACTTATGAAAGGAGCCTTGTATCTGTTTGGAACACCCAGGTTGAATAGCCTTGGTCGGAAATATGATCCTTATTTCTGCATTCCAGGTTTCTTTTGTCTCTAATCCACCAAACCTCTCCACATTTTGGTTGTATCCATAATCGTTGAAGCTCCTTTGATTTCGAATGGAGAAATTCAGTACTAGTTGTTCCAAACTTTATTTAAGCGTTCCACATCATCATACGTTCAAACATCATGTATAAATATGTAGTTTAGTTGCTGCAATATTTTTTTTTTTTGGGGGTTTCATTGGCCACTGCATATGCTAAGAAGAAATGAAAGGCTAACATGACAGATTAAAGCTTCTTGCTTTGTGATTTTTTATCTAAAACAAATGGAGTGATTGGTTAGATACATTGCACAAGAGAATGAACTATTTGAGTTGCTGCTTCGTTTTCTGGTGAAGCACATCACAATAGGCTTGTTATGCAACAATCAACATGAAGGCCTCCCTATATCGGCTAAATCTCACTCCTTATGAATTGAAGTATTGCAATTTGTTTATGTGGATTGATGTCCTTTGTATCTTTCATGGAAGTGGATTTGCAAAATGGCTTATATCTGTTGTATATAATATAGAAATTCAGTACCGGACGTCTCAAACTTTGGGCTACTGTCAATATGATCATATAATAAGTTTTTCCCTCCTCCAGATGTGAAAACATGGAAATGGTTGTAACTGGAATAGCCTACGCAGGGTAGTATTCGGAGGTCATGGCCTTATATTTTGAGAGAATTGTTAACGGATTGAAATTGTTATGAATAATTTACATTAGTTTACATTTTTTTCATTCATTCTCATCAAGAACTTTAAATTTTTGGGAATTGGATAAAAATTTAAATTTGTTTCATATTCTAAAATCTGTTTAAATGAAATGTTGCTTACAAATCTAATATTGTTTCACAAGGACCATACATGCAAAGGATATAATGCAGACTCGTTTAATTTGTTATCCATCCTTCAAAGTCTGTCCAGTATTAGGTTTTTGATAACCTTATGATAGAATTATGTTAACCAATAATAAGTCTTTGTTTGCTTTTTAAGCCAATAATAAATCTTCACAATAATATTTCACCCCAAAAAATCTAAACAATAATAAATAAAAGATAACTTAACTTATAAACAAAACTGAAATAAAGATTATCTTTTTGTCTTATAAATAAGTGGAGTACGTACATCACACCTGAATTAAATAACGTTTAAAATTTTCACAAATTTCCAACACAAAAATAAAACTTTTTTTAATCTTAGGGAACTGTCCAAATAGCCTAATTATTTCTTTTAAACTCCTCATACTTGTCCGTTATATTTTTTTTTGTTGAAAAAAGTGTATTATAATTTCTATCTGCAGCATGAAAACATGGAGAAAGTTGCAATTTTTTCTGTTAAATATTGATATTTTATTCCAAATTAATTGCGGAAGATTCAATGCTCCAGTAAAAAAAAAATTTAAATTCATATCAATTATCAGAGAACTTTTTAATGCTTATTTCTCCCTCTCATGCGCAAAACTTAAAAAAATGCTAGTACTATAGTTTTTTTCCGTTGCCTTTACGAATTGCGAGATTGCACAAAGCAATCGTCTCTTTCACTCCTTCACCCCACTCCTCTGTCTTCCCAAGAGCGCAATCTTGAAAAAAAGGCTTCGAACCCAGTGTCATTCAAGATTATCATCAACCCTTTCCCTCCAGCAAGAAGATGGCGATTGGAGGCGACGAACCCTTGTTGCCATTCGAGATTATCGTCAACATTCTCAAAAGGCTTCCTGTCAAATCCATCGTTCGATTTCGATGTGTCTGTAAAGATTGGAAAAATCTCTTCAAATCCCCATCTTTCATCGCTGAACACTTACGCCACTCTGATCGCAAAAACCCTTTGCTTCTCCTCCAGGAATACAATTGCTATGATAGACGTGCGTACTTCTGTTTGCTTGATCATAAGATGGAAGCCGTTGAATCTTTTAGCACACCCCCCAATTGGGGTGTTACTGGTTCCTGCAATGGCTTGCTTTGTGTCAAAATCTATCTTTATCGAAACGGGTTTCCTGTTTACCCAATGATTAGAGAGGTCAGAGAAATACCCCAAACAACAATTGATTCTTGGTTTTGCATGTTTGGATTTGGGTTCAGTAGCATTCTTAATGATTATAAGATAGTGAAATTTTATAATCAAGAGTTGCGTAAGAAGAAAGAAACAGGTCGAGACTATCATTTCGCCAAACAAGGGCATGATGGAGTCGAAATATATTCATTAAGCACAGATTCCTGGAAGGAACTAGAATTTGGAGCTTTATAGAATATAAAAGTTAAATTTAGAACTGCCAGTGTTGATGGAATAATTGTTTGGTTAGGAGAAAAGGATTCTTTTCCTGTGCTAGTTTCTTTTGGCATAGTGACCGAAGTGTTCACAATAACACCATTGCTGTCTGTGGATGACTATTTTCCAGTTAATCTTGGTGTGTACACTGACAAACTTGCTATATTTTGGCGTAGCCATAGAGACAATTCCATGGATATAAGGGTGATGGAGCTGGTTGCTACTGAATTTGGGAGGCGTTTGAGTTGTCAGAGTATATCTTTGACACATTTCCACATGCTTCAGATCCTGTATGTATTTGGAGGAATGAAATAGTTTTCTTAGGCATTGAATGTGAGATTGAAGCAGGACGATGTACCAGTGTACTTTCTTAATCTGTTCAATCTCACTACTAAAAAATGGAAGGAGTTCCGCAAATTTCCATCTGCCCATTAGTGCCATGCGGGTTTCAATTATGAAAGTAGCCTTGTGTCTGTTTGGAACACCGAGGTTGAATAGCCTTGCTCTGAATATGATTCTTATTTCTGCATTTCAGGTTTCTTTCGTCTTTAATCCACCAAACCTTTCCGCATTTTGGATGTATCCATGATCCTTGAGGCCCCTTTGAACAGTGATTTGGAATGGGGAAATTTAGTACTAGTTTGTTTCAAACTTTAGTTTAGCTTTCTGTATCATCATATGTTCAATTCTCATGTATGAATATATAGTTCAGTTGATGATATGTAATCTTTTGTGGGTTTTATTGGCCACTTAATATGCTAAGAGGGAAGGAAGGGCTAACCTCATCCCAGATTAATGCTTCTTGCTTTGTCATGAAGGCCTTCCTATATCCGTTAAATCTCAGTACATAAAGTCCTTCCTTTAGCTGCTGCTAGATCTGAGCATTCACTTTTATGTGGATGTGACTTATCATTATGTTTTTCAATTACACAGAGAGCCTTATGTGTGTTGATTGATGCCCTTCCACATCTGTTGAAGCTTTAACATTTTGGTTGCCCCTATAATCTTGATGCCCTTTATAACAGTTGTCTTTAATTAGAAATTCAGTTATCAGATGTTTCAAAATTTGGGTTTAGTGTCTCTATGAGCATATCATAATGTCTTTTTTTTCTTTTTTTGAATGGAGTTGTGTGAATTTTCATTCAAAAGAGTACAAGAACAATGCAATCAGAGGACAAATACAAGAACCAAACAACCTCCTTGATAAAAGACTGCTGGAAGTTGAAGATGGTTCATGATCAAAGTTCCAAGTCCCAAATTCTAGACCCAGGATCACTATAATAGTTGGGCATGGCTGATGAATTTTTCCTTTTTATGACTTCAGGAAGAGTTCTAGTAACACAATTATATTTGGACAGAAGAAGCTTCACCCATAAAAGCTCGATTTTGACAACTAAGATCTTTAATTCCCACTCCTCCATTTGTCTGATCATTCTGAACAATTGTGAGAAATAATGTTAGCAACTGCAAAATGGACATGTTATTTCAATTTTAATATTTTAATATAATATTATATAAAAAGTTAAAAATAATAGTGGTTTTATGAAAATTGCTTATGCAAGTATTTTGAAATTAATATACTACTATTGGTAATGAATGAGTGTTATTTGTCTTGCGGAAATTGGAGTCCGAGTACTATGTGAAATAAAAATATTTATTATTTATAGTTTTATACTGTAGGGCAATGTTTCTTTGTTACCCTAATGTCATTCAAATAAAAAAAAAAAAATTAGTAGGATGAAATGATCCACAAACTACTCATTTTTTATAACCTTATCCACAAGCTACCCCTCTCTCTCTCTTCTTCTTTTTTTAGTCAAAGATCTACAGGTTACTTTTTCAATGCAGCCTAACCAAACAAAAAGAAAATAACATTTATTTAAATGTGAGACAGCATATGAACTTGAAATCAATGTAAAACGTCCTTCAGACCCTTGCTCGACTCCTCCTCTTCGTATGAGTGCCAATTCCGAAATCCTAATTCCCTTTCGCAGGCAGATGGCGAGCGGAGGCGACAACCCCTTTCTGCCATTCGAGATTATCATCAACATCCTCAAAAGGCTTCCTGTCAAATCCCTTGTTCGATTTCAATCTCTGTGTAAAGAATGGAAAAATCTCTTCAAAACCCCATCTTTCATCGCTGAACACCTCCGCCATTCTGATCACCAAAACCCCTTCTCCTCCGTGAACACAATGTTCGTCATTGGTCCTCGTCCTTATGTTTGCTTAATTATAACATGGATACCGTTGAAGTTCTGAGCATTCCCTTCAGACGCAGTTGGAGAATCATTGGTTCCTGCAATGGCTTACTTTGTGTCGAAGTCATTCATAATCGAGGCAGGTCTTCTAGTTCGCTTTGGCTGTGGAACCCGGTGATTAGAGAAGTTATAGAAGTACCTAGCACACTGAATGATCATAGGTACGTTTGCTGTCTAGGATTTGGATTCAGTAGCATCGTTAATGATTACAAGATAGTGAGATTCTACAATCAAGAGTTGCGTAGAAAGAGGGAAAATCAATACTTTCAATTCATCAAGCATGATCGGGTGGAAGTGTTTTCATTAAGCACAGGGTCATGGAAGGAACTGGAGTCTGAGGCTTTACGGCATACAGAAGTTTTACGTGGTGCTTTGAATGCTGATGGAACTATTTTTTGGTCTGGATTCCGGTCTTTCTCATCCATAATAATTTCGTTCGACATAGCAAGGGAAGTGTTTACATTAACACCAACACCAAGACCAACTGAACATGATGTTTCATTTGGTGTGTACGGGAACAAACTTGAGGGTCACTATGTGATTAAAGAGGGCCCTGGATCTCATTTCATCGGTGTTTGCGAGGTGGAGGACGTTGCTAGTGCATCTGGGAATGGTTTGAGTTGTATTCAGAAAGATAGGGTTGGACCAATGTCAGGTGTTATACGTCCCGTATGTGTTTGGAGGAATGAAATAGTCTGCTATCACATTAAAGAGACTGAGGTGGAGGGTAACCCAAAATGCGTTCTTCATATGTTCAATCTCATTACTAATGAACGGAGGACGTTCAACTGTTCAATTGACTGTGACTGGTGTGATATTTTCAATTATGATGAGAGCCTTGTGTCTGTTTGGAACACGCAGGTCCCCTAGCGTTGCTCTCACATATGATCATTTCTACATTCCAGGTTTCTTTTGTCACAGTATTTTTGGTGGGCTCTTACATATGATCATTTCTACATTCCAGATTTCTTTTGTCACAATAATTTTGGTGGGAATTAACGCACAAAACCTTTTTACACTTTGGTTGCATCTATAATCCTTGAAGCCCCTTTTGATCTGTGATCTGAAATGGAGAAATTCAGTACTAGTTGTTTCAAACTTTATTTTACCCTTTCATATATCATGATATGTTCAATCTTCATGGACGACATATGGTTTAGTTGCTGCTGTATGAATTAGTTGGGTTTTGTTGGCTACTCAATATACTTAGAGGGAAGGAAAGGTGGACGTGATGGATTAAAGCTTCTTTCTTTCTCATTTTTTTAATCTAATGAAGCAATAAAATTATTACCCAGAGCGAACTGTATGAGTTATTGCTTTGTGTTTCTCATGGATGAATATATAGTTTAGTTGCTATTATATACAGCAGAAGAGAGTGAACCATATGCCCCTTAGATTTGTTATCTAGAATGGAGAAATTGAGTTCTAGCTGCTTCCAACTTTTCGACTTTCCACATCTTCAGATGTTTAGTTCTAATGTGTGTGTGTTTAGTTCTAATACATCTATAGTGTGCGTGTGAGCGTGCGCGTGTGCGTGTCTAATTGCTGCTATATAAATTCTTTGGGTTTTGTTGTCCACTTAGACATACTGGAAGGAAAGGTTAACAAGACTGACTTAAGTCATTTGTTTTCCAAATATTAATTGGTAGAATGAGGTTTCTTGCAGCCTTACTGAAAGTATTGAACTCATTGGTGAAAGGAGAGTGAGAGTGAAGTATGGCATATATACCTTTGTACTCTGTTCCAACTCACCACTAATGAATTGGAGAAAGTGAGAGTGAAGTATGGCATATATACCTTTGTACTCTGTTCCAACTCACCACTAATGAATTGGAGAAGCTCCCTAACATTTTTAGATGCCATTATTGTTTTATTTTTCCATTATTGATTAAGCTTGCACTGAAACTCTGATTGTTATGTGGCTGATTTACTTTGAGAACTTTTGGTGGAAATGAATCCGTACAAAAGATAGCATTGAACATTTCGGTTGTTTCTATAATACTCCCTCCGGTCCTATATATAAGCTTCACATTTGAAAAGGGGTTTGGTCCAATTTATAAGCTTCATTTTGAACTTTGTCTGAACATCTAATACTTTTTTCCAATTTTACCCTTAGTTGATTTTATTTAGTGTTTTATCTTTTCCAATGACTATGAATAGCATTAATTAGAAAGGTGGCTAGCTTGATTTCCCTCCAATTATTTTAATAATTCATTCTCTCTCTGTTATATGAACTCTCTCTGTGGCATATACTAGCCTATATATTCTCTCTCATCTTTTATTCTTTTACTCCCTCCGTTCCTTATTATAAGAGACGAATAACCGAATTACGTTGATAAAAAAAAAAACAATTAAAATTAGTTAAGAACAATCAATGTGTAAAAGGTATAATTTTTTTTCCAAAAAAGCCCTCATTAATAAGGAGAGAGAGCATGAGAGAGAACAATGGTAAATTATTCAAAAAAAGAGAAGTGGGAATGAGAGAGAGTGTGAGTTGAAGACAATAAATATGGGTAAAATAGGACATCAACACAAAAAAATAGAGACAACTTCTAGGTGTCTCTTATATATAGGAATATGCCATAAGCATCAAATGTCTCTCATAATAAGAAACGAAGGGAGTATTGTCTCTCTCAATTACTCTCATAATAAATAAGGGCATATTTGGAAAAAAAATATTTTCTTTAATCTATTTATTGTTTTGACTAATTTTAACTCCTTGGTTGTTAAATGCGATTTAGTTATTTGAAGCTCATATATAGGACTGGAGGGAGTAGAAAAGTTATGATACTAAATCTTCCATGATTTGTTTTTATCACTGATCTAATTGTGCTTGATGTGTATGAGAACAAAGTTGCTATGCTTCATCAATACCCTGCCCATGAATCTGCATTTATTGATTTATGGGTGTTGGAAGTGGGAAGGGCTGCATATGGGAAGAGTTGGGGTTGGACTAAGAATTAAGAAATATAGTTTCAGACCAACTTTACGTTCCTTATATCCAATATGCTTTTGGAGGAATGAAATATTCTGCCAAAACCTTGAATGTGTGAGTTCGCTCAATCTCACTACGTACTGATAACAAATTGAAGAAGTTCCAAATTTCTTTGCCTGTTGGTGTTGTGAGTGGAGGATTCTTTTATGTAGAGAGCCTCGTGCCTATGCACGACACATATGTTGGATAGCCTTGTCATGAAATTCTCACTTTTGTATTCTAGATTTACTTGGTCTTGCTAATACATTTTGGTTGTATCTGTTATCTAGAATAGAGAAAGTTCTATCTGCTTCTGATTTTTTATATTTCTATGTCATCAGATGTTGAGTTTTACTTGCTATGTTTTTGTGTCTTTTTTTTTTTCCGGTAAACATTGCACACTTTTTTAGGAAAAAAAATTACAAGAGAGCATATTTCAAAGGCAAAATGCTACTTTGATGGAGTGGAGACTTGCATGTGCATCATGTCGTCATTTATTTATTCTTTTTCATGATGAAGATGGTACAATTATTAACATTTGTTCATACTTGCAACGTTAAACTTAGCGTGAAGCTTCCTAATCTCGGGAAAAATGTTCCGATGAGCTATATGAGCAGGACTTGTTCCTCTGATAACATCTAAATGAGTATATTAAGATACGTGTGAGTGTGTGTAGAGAGATAGAGAGAGAGAGAGAGAGGGAGAGAGAGGTACAGCATGCTGCATCGTGATGCAGATTTGTTGTGTGGTGATATTAAGTGCAGCTCTGAATGCTAGAAACACAGCTTCCATTATCCCACCTTGGTCGGTGCACGTATATATATGTCGAAGCCAAAATACTTGATCTCGTCTCTTTGAGACCAGATACTGGTCTAAGCTTTTATTTTTGTTGTTCTATTTTTCTGAAGTATTTTGCCTGTATTTACCATTTTTGACAATCTCTTGTGAGGTTATGTCGGACCATCATATCACATCTCCTTAAAACCTAATGACGAAGGCTGTTATAGCTCTTGTGCATATTTCAGCTGCTCTTCATGGTGTTTTCATTGTAGTTTGGAATTGTTGAGATCAAGTAATTTTTATGGTTTACATTAATTGTGCACTGACACATCCTCGTTTTCAAATCCTAGAAGGGGTGTTCTTAATTGGAGATGTCTATCTAGAAATGTTCAAGATGACTAAGATCTGATCTCTTCTAAAAATTTATTCTGTTTTGAGATTATGAAGAAAATGGAACTCAAAAGAAGATATCCAAAGCTACAAAATACTCCTAGAGAAATTCAGCTGCAAGTACATGAGAAAAAGGAAAACGAACCATGCATAACATCTGAATGGCCTAAATAAGATAAGCACACACCGATTTTGGACACAGAAGTTGCAGGAAAATCACTGGGAATCTCCTTTCGCAGGGAACAAACCATAAGTGAAAATCATAGAAACAGTGGCTAACTGGCAAAGGAGAAGTTGCCCTGTGATTCATATACAATCAAACTATCGTTATTTATTTCTTCATACACAATGGCATATCCTGTGGAACAATCCCTCCTTTAAGTTGGTGCATATGGGTTTACTCTTTTGTCTCATCAACCATACGGTCCAGTAATAACAAAAAGGTTCAGCTTTTGTTTCCAAAGAATAGTACCATTTGAACTTTGAAGCATCTTATCTGGCAAGACCCAGCCATTATTCCAAGCATCTACAAACAAGGTCTTATAATTAAGATCGGAGGTAGTATTAATAATATATGTATTTGTACCTACTTCCAAGGATTGTTGTATATGTTTGCAAGAAACTGGCTAAGTAACTCTATTTTGGCATGACTAATGAAATAACAAGATGACAGATGGCTAGTTTGTTCAGCTTCAAAATAAAGGGAGCAAAAACAAGTTTAAATGCATTAGTTGCATTAGTAAAACAATAAATAAAAAAAACATCATTAAGCTTTGGTATTGACCCTCACTACCGTGTATATTTACAAGTGTTTTTCAACTCAGCTCTGGAAAAGGTCTGCTTTTGGACGAACCAGCCAACGGTCTAAGAGCTGGAAAACCAATATATGCAAAAATGCAAAGAAGGCAATGTGAATATTAAATTTCTTTGCTTACTAGCAACGTATTAACAGTTTGTAAGCGAAGTATCTCTCAGTCAAGTGTTAACAGTTAATTGGAAGGTCACAATAGAAGTGACATCAAGCCACTTCAAGAAACTTTGAAGTCATACGCAAATTTTTCATAAAATTCTCAAGAAAACTGCAAGTCAAGGCAATTTTCCAGAAATAGTTACAGTATGATGCTCAACATGTTAAATAATTCAAGTATTCATCAAGTCCTTACATAAGACTCCTTGGTTTTATTTGATAGTGACAGGAAATAATAAAAGAGCCCTTAGATGGTAAGAAAAGATTAATTAATTCATTTGCTGGTAAAAAAAAAAAGATTAATTAATTCATACTAAAAGTAAGAGACAAGAAAGAACACAAGATCATTACTAGTATATAGTCGATTCCAAATGCTACCAGAAGCAGTGATGACTTCCAAGTCAACTTGTCTAAACGGTAAGAGGCAAAGTACAAGTGCTAAGGTTAGTGTTGCATAAACAATCAGAACCGAGATAAGGATTGCGAAAATGCCGAAGTCAGGCCTACGACAGTTAGCAAACTTCGGATTTGCCTTTGAAGCAGCTATGGAGAAACTTGAAGGTCGGTAATGTTAATTGAAAAAAATCCACTAAATACTATAATACCTAGGTGCTTCCTTTTCTTTAGAACTTTCTAAAGATTTTTAATAGTTATCGTTTATATAAATTATTCATGATTGAAAAATAATTTTCCATTATCACTAAAATTTTGCTAAGTATGACTGCAAAATAATCTTTTTAATACTTTAATCCGAATACTTAATAATATTTTTTTTAAGAAATAATGTTTTTAGTACATACTAACTCTGGTCTAGCACTAGAAAAACAGGCAAGCCGGCTTAGACCTGTGTCTCTAAATGCATCATTTTGCTAGGCTCGGCCCTTGAGTTAGCAGACTCAAAGTCAGTGCACAAGCTTTCGGCCTGTTTAACTGAAAAAAATAATTTCATTATTTCTATTGACTTGACCAATGTGGCCAATGTGAGACTTGCGTTTCTTTATTTGTAAAATATTTTATATCTTTTCATCTTCATACCTATCACTATCATATTTAAGTATCATATCTAAGTTTTATCTGCTATATATGTATTTGACGAAAGTTACAGTTTTTTTTCCCCCTTTATAAAACACTAATTTCTTCCTCTCAAAGTTAATGGCAAGGCATAATATGGCCAATGAGAGGTGTAAGAAGATTTCATTTAAAAAGCTAAATTTCCAATGCATATAATACAACTTCCTTCCCTAAAAACATTTTTTTTCAGATTTAGCAATATATGAAATAATTTTGCAGATAACAGTTCGATATTTTATAGATAAAGAAAACTATCTAGATCGGAGAAGGAAAAAAACCACAAGTCAATTATATTCATTATTAAATGTTATTATTTTAAAAATAAGATACATGGGTATGTGCCATCGGAGAACTTGATATAATAATATAACTGGAGAACTTGACATAAGGGATATAAAGAATTCGATGCAAGTACCCTTGATGGGAAAATAAGATTTTTTTTGGGGCAAACGAGAAATACAATAAAATAAATCTAACTCGCGAAAATAAATCTCTCCTATAGTCTTTAAAATAAAGACTGAAACAATGATAATGATACGAATCTGAATCGAATAATAGCAGCTCGTTGGTCTCCTACACTCCGATCCCTAATTCGTAATTCCCTCCCGCAAGCAGATGGCCGCTCGATGTGATAATCCGGTTCTGCCCCTGGAGATCATCATTAATATTTTCAAAAGGCTCCCAGTTAAATTCCTTGTTCGATTTCTGTGTGTAAAGATTGAAAGAATCTCTGCAAAACCCCATATTTCATTGAGGAGCACTACCACAACTTTGCCTACAAAAATCCTCTTCTCATCTTCCATTCATTCGGATCCGACCCTAGATATTATTCGTCCTTATGTTTGCTTCATTATTATAAAATGGAATCTGTGGAAGTTGAGAGAATACCAACGACGGACGGCTTACCAAGTCGTTTTCATGAGATCATTGGTTCCTGCAACGGCTTGCTACTTCTGAAACTCGATCATAACGATGATTATTCTCCTCCTTCGCTTTTGATGTTGAACCCAGCGACTAGAAAGGTAAGGCAAGTGGCCAGAATAAACGATGATGTCACCTATGACCATTTTATACAGGGATTTAGGTTTAGTCCTGTGGTTAAGGATTATAAGATAGTGGGAATTCATGTTTATGATGTTAAATATAGTCTCTTCGTGGACGGAGTGGTAGTGTAAAAGTAGAACTTGGGGCTATATGGAGTGTAATATTTGAATCTAGTAATCTAGTAAATCTGTCACTGCTAATGGAGCTATATATTTTGGTTGGGATCTGATGATAGTGACGACAACGACGACGGTGAAAATCAACGTCGTGTGATAGTTTTATTTGACATAGCAATGGAAGTATTTACATTGATATCATTACCTTCTTCGACCTCAGATACTCCTCTCAGTAGAATTGTCCTTATGTGAACGAGGACAAAGTTGTTATGCTTCATCCTTCCTTTGCGCAAGAAGCTTCTTTTATCGATATATGGGTGTTATTGGAAGAGGGTTGTGATGATGCACATGGGAAGAGTTCGGGTTGGACTAAGAAATAGAGAATTGGACCAACCTTACGTTCCTTATATCCAATATGCTTTCGGAGGAATGAAATATTCTGCCTTAAATTTGGTTGTGGGGGACGTAGTTTGCTCAGTTTCACTACTAATAATGAAGTGAAGAAGTTCCACATTACTTTACCTGTGGGCGATGTGAGTGAAGGATTCTTTTATGTAGAGAGCCTCGTGTCTCTGTGTGACACGTGTGTCGAGTAGCCTTGCCATGAATAAATTCTCACTTTTACATTCTAAAGTTACTTTGTCTTGGCAATTTTGATGGAAATGTACCCACAAAACCTTTTGTACATTTTGGTTTTATCTATATTCATCAGTTCTATCTACTTCTGACTTTTTATTATCTTTCTATGGCATCAAATGCTTGAGTTTTACTTGCTATATGTTGTTATTTCATTATTTTACAATTGCGCAGTTTTTTTTAATAACAATTTACTAGAGAGTTTTCCATAATTCTTCCACCTTGGTTGGTACGCGTATTTAAATCTCATATAAGTCGAAATACTTGCTGGATCTTGAAACCAGAAAATGATCTGAGCTTGTGATTTTTTTTTTTTGGGTTCTATTTTCCTGACGTTAGCCTGTATTTACCAGTTTTGAATATTTCCTGTGAGATTATGTTCTGATGAGCTCTGTGACCAGGATTTATTCCTCTGATAACATCTAAATAACCATATCAAGACATGTATATGTGTGTATATATATAGAGAGAGAGAGAGAGAGGTGCACGTGTATATATAGGCTTACTGTGTTTATGAGAACAAAGATGCTATGCTCTGTTTTCACTTTGTAATTAAAAATTCGGTCGCTAATTTCTGTTACCAAAGTTTACAAGTTTAAAAGATTTTATAAATTATTTAAATTTATAATTCAAAAATTTTAAACACGCCTTTATTACAAAAATTTATAAACATATTTAGTCAAGTATATATATTTATTAAAAAAAAATCAGTTAAATTTTTAGTCAAGTCTTTTATATTTATCTTAACTGAATGAAATTCATGTAATTATAAAAATATAATTTAGAAATTTATTGGAATGAGAGGTAAAATTAGTAAATAAAATTTATTTTAATATAAATTTCAGTTAGAGATTATATTTTTAAAATATTTTTAGAATATTCCTAAAACATAAACTAAACTTTATCCATTTATTATCAAGAAATTAGTTAAAATCAGTTTCAAACAATAAATATGCAAGACATATATTTTTTTATTTTAAATATGCTTTTATTAATAAAGAGAATAAGTAAAAGATGCTTTTTTTGTATAAAAAAAAGATGCAATAAATGAATTAAAGAAGAAAGGGAATATATGTAGGAAAAAATTGGAAAAAATTCATTAAATGCTTAAACAAAAATAAATGTTATCTTATAGAAAAAAAAAACCCCTCTAACAAAGTTTAACTTATATTTTGAACTGGAGGAAGTATTAACTAATTGGATTAAAATGTACGTTCTTAAAATAGAAGGGAGTTCTGTGTAATTAATACAAATTAAAAAGGTAATCTAAGTATTTTATTCTAAAAAATAATTTTGCATATATCAGCTCTGTGTTTTATGGATACATAACTACATATATGAAAAACAGGATATAATGAGTCAAACCAATAATATTGAAAATAAAGATTGAGATGACGATAATAATTACAAATCTAATTTAAAATTTAGTAACAGAATATCTATAAAGAGAACAAGGTTACGTGGGCCCAGAAGGCTTGATCTGTACTTCTGAAATCTGAACCCGTCGCGCGATGTACTTATAACGCATCGTCTCCTTCACTCCGATCCCAAATGGCAACCGGAATCGATAAGCCCTTTCTTCCCCACGAGGTCATCGTCAACATTCTCAAAAGGCTTCCTGCGAAATCCCTTGTTCAATTTCAACTGGTCTGTAAATATTGGAAGAATCTCTTCAAAACCGCATATTTCATTGAGGAGCACTGCCAGTTCTCTGCTCAAAAAGACCCTCTTCTTATCTTCCATGCATTCGGCTGCAGCCTTAGATATTCGACCTTATCTTTGCTTCGTTATAAGACGGAATCTGTCGAAATTGAGAGAATAAAAGCGACGGATTCCTTCACTCATGCTTGTGGTATCATTGGTTCTAGCAATGGCTTGATCTGTGTGATACTCAGTTATGATGATGATGGCGGGTCTCCTCCTTCGCTTTTGTTGTTGAACCCAGCGACTAGAGAGGTAAGGCCAGTACCCAGAACAATAAATTATTATGGAAGCTGTGGCGTTTATGGATGGGGATTTGGTTATGGATGGGGATTTGGTTTTAGTCCACTAGTTAGGGATTACAACATAGTGAGAATCCATAATGCTAGGTTTTATTTTAAAAATGGTCGTGCCAGTTTAGACAATTCCTGTGTTGAAGGAGTGGAAATGTATTCATTAAGAACAGGGTCATGGAAAGAAGTAGAATTTGGTCTTATAAAGAGCGTAAGACTCCAATATTCTAAACCTGTCACTGCTAATGGGACTATATTTTGGTTGGGATTGGAGTTTAAAGATGAAGATCATCCTTTGATAGTTTCATTTGATTTAGCAGAAGAAGTTTTCACATTGACGCCAATACCTTCTTCAATCACTGATCCTCGTACTTATGCAAATGTGCTTGATGTGTACGAGAACAAACTTGCTATGCTTCATGGTTACTATTCGTATACGTCTTCTTTTATGGATTTATGGGTGCTGGAAGAGGGAAGTGGTGAATATGGGAAGAGTTGGTTTTGGACTAAGAAATATAATATTGGACCAACTTCATGTTCGTTATATCCAATGTGCTCTCGGAAGAATGAAATAGTGTGTCAAAACATTGGAAGTGAAAAGAATGGTAAGTGGGAGGATAACCCAGCTTTTTATCTGTACAATCTCACCACTAATAATGAATTGAAGAGGTTTCGTGTCTCTATATCTGTGGATAGTATGAATGTAATTTTCAATTATGTAGAGAACCTTGTGTCTATTTCCGATGAGCATGTTGAAGAAGCCTTGCTATGAAATTCTGGCTTTTTACATTCTAGATTTTCTTTGTCTTAGCAATTTAGGTGGAAATGTTCCCACCTAACATTTGAACATTCTTGTTTTATGATTTAATATTTGAAAAGCAAAATGTTACTCCCTTCGTTCCTTATTATAAGAGACATTTGATACTTATGGCATGTTCCTATATATAAGAGGCACTTACAAGTTGTCTCTACTTTTTTGTGTTGATTTACTATTTTACCCATATTTATTATCTCCAACTCACACTCTCTCCCCCTCTCACTTCTCTTTCTTTTAATAATTTAATTGTTCTCTCTCATGCTCTCTCTCCTTATTAATGAGGTCATTTTTGAAAAAAAATTATACTTTTTACACATTAATTGTTCTTAACTAATTTTAACTGTTTTTTTGATCAACGTACTTCAGTTATTTGTCTCTTATAATAAGGAACGGAGGGAGTACTTCAAGAAAGTGGAGACTTGCATGGGCATCAGGTCCTCATTTATGTATTCCTTTCTGGGATGAAGGTGGTACAATATATTAACGTTTGTTTAGACTTGCAACATTGAACCTAGCACGAAGCTTCCTAATCTCAGGAAAAATATTCTGATGAACTATATGGATTGGACTTCTTCCTCTAATAACATCCATATATAACTATATATATCAAGTAAATATACATATATATACTCCTCCGGTCCTTATTATAAGACCCAATTTGACTTTTTATTTGGTCCTAATTATAAGACCCAATCCATTTTGTCTCTTATATTTATGCATTTTTTTCCAAGATAATCCTTCTAATAATGATAGTTTTAGCCAATATACTTAATTAGCAAGGATATTTTAGGAATGACAACACTTATTTATTATAAATAACCAACTTAACTTACTTCCTTAATCTCCTCAAATAAGTCAATTGGGTCTTATAATTAGGACCGGAGGAGTATATGGATATGTATAAGATTCTAATATCAGTTGTTTTTAACAACTCTTAGCCCCAGCTCTTGTATCCACTATCCACCAACTTAGACGCGTGAAGAATATATTAAGAAAAGAGATAGAAAGAAAAGATATGCGCAAACATATAATAATTGGATTTGATATGAAAAATAATGTATAAGATATTTTTATTCAGTATTTTGTATTTAGTATTCACAGGTCAAATTTTTATGGACCCAAATAGAGGTAGTTTTCTTAAACTTGAACTTGAACTTCCATATTTAAGCCGCTATATCTAATTTTATGATGGCAATGGCTTTTTTATGTTATCTTTTCTTCTAAATTTGTAATTTTACTGATGAAGGATTAATGAACTTCAATTTATTTCTAACTATTGAAATAATAATGGTTTGGAATAAAATAAAAATATTAAATAAATAAGAAAAATACTTTTGAGTTTTATAATTTTGACAGGCTCATTCTTTGAGAAAAAAAGCTATTGGGAAAGCCCAGAAGAAAGGAAAACACACACAAAAAAACCTGAAAATTGTGAAATCACAAATCAGGTATATGATGATTGAAAATAACATAGAGGAAAATAAATTTAAACTAGCATTTTAAAATTAAAAAAAATGACAAAAGTGTCCTTTTGATTTCTTTTTCAAAGTTTTAACCCCTGTTGGAGACCATGCCGGTGGTAGGCCACCGCCGCGGCTGGCCATTTGACAGATATTTTTTCTTGTGGCAGTCTTTTTTTTGGTCATGGGAAATTATCTGAGAAAAGTGGTGAGAGTGGGATCTGATCCTACCATCCTATAGTCATTTGGACAAAAAAAAAAAGTAACTAGAGAGGTAAGATACTCTATCAGAACAACAAACGATGATGGTGGTTGTGGCATTTTTGGGCGGGGATTATTTGGGTTTAGTCCTGTAGTTATGGATTACAAAATAGTGACAATTCATAGTTCTAAGTTTAATTTTAACAATATCAAATCGATTTAGACAATATATGAGTTTACCGAGTGGAAGCGTATTCACTAAGAACAGGGCATGGAAAGAAGTAGAATCTGGGGTTATACGGAGTGTAAAACCCGAATCAAAACCTGTCACTGTTAATGGTGGTATATTTTGGTTGGGAATGGAGTCTGAAGATCATCGTCGCATGATCATTTCATTTGACCTAGCAATAGAAGTTTTTACATTGACACCAATGCCTTCTTCAACCTCTGATTCTCATACTCATCTAAAGGGTTGTATGGAAACCAAACTATAGTTTTAAAAATAATATTATGGTATACTGCACGAAAACAAAGTTGGTATGCCTCATGGTCAATATGTTAATAGATCTGCTTTTACTGACTTATGTTTACCACTAATAATGAATTGAAGAGGTTCCCCATCTTTTTATCTGTTGATGATATGAATGGAATTTTCAGTTATGCAGAGAGCTTCGACAAGCATGTTGAATAGCCTTGCTATGAAATTCTCACTTTTACATTATAGACTTTGTCTTGGCAATTTCGGTGGAAATGTACCCACAAAACCTTAGAACATTTTGGTTGTATCTATAAGCATTGATGCCCCGTGTATCTGTTATCTAGAATAGAGAAATTCAGTTCTATCTGCTTCTCACTTTTTACTTTTCTATGTCATCTGATTTTGAGTTTTCCTTACTCTTTTTACTTTTTTCCCCTATCATTACACGCTTTCTTTTTTAAAATTAAATTACAAGAGAGAGCATATTGCAAAAGCAAAATGCTACTTCGAGGGAAGGGAGACTTACTCGTGCATCATGTACTCATTTGTTTATTCCTTTTCCGGATGAAGATGGTATTCAGACTTGCAACATTGTACGTAGTACAAAGATTCCTAATCTCAGGAAAAATATTCTTACGAGCTATATATGAACAGGACTAATTCCTCTGATAGCATATAAATATAACTATATCAATTAATATATATATATATATATATATATAGAGAGAGAGAGAGAGAGGGGCACACGATGCCGCAACGTGATGCAATTTTGTTGTGTGGTGAAATTAAGTGCAGCTCGGAATGCCAGAAACACAGCTTGCATGCTTCCTCCTTGGTTGTGCACGTATATGTCATAAGCCTTTTAGCACTGGTATCAATTAATTGTGCTTCAAGAAAATATCAACTTTGAAACATAAAACCTTTTAAATTTTGATTGTGTGTATAATCCTTAATGCCCTTTAGATCTGTGAATTAGAATGGAGAAATTCAGTTCACTACTAGCAGGTTGCAAACTCTATCTTTGTGTTTTTTATCATCATATGTTCAACATAGGATATATAGTTTAATTGTTGCTATATAAATTATTTGGGTTTTGTTGGTCACTTAATATGCTACTCCTCCGGTCCTAATTATAAGACCCAATTGACTTATTTGAGGAGATTAAGGAAGTAAGTTAAGTTGGTTATTTATAATAAATAAGTGTTGTCATTCCTAAAATATCCTTGCTAATTAAGTATATTGGCTAAAACTATCATTATTAGAAGGATTATCTTGGAAAAAAATGCATAAATATAAGAGACAAAATGGATTGGGTCTTATAATTAGGACCAAATAAAAAGTCAAATTGGGTTTTATAATAAGGACCGGAGGAGTATGAGGCAATGCAATTTGCACTATAGATATTATATTTAAGAACAATTTTATAAAATTATTTTTCAAAAGAAGTTTTGAAAAGAATAATTGTTTAGACAATTATTTTAAAAAAATACATTTGAAAAAAATACAAGACAAAAAATACATTTGAAAAAATTACGAGACCTGTTATCTACATCATCCAAAATAGCAAAGTTATTAATCTAGCACCAGGCATAAGTTTAGGAGAGAAATGTTTAATCAAGTTCACTATTACATAAAAGTAGACCATTATTGAGAAAATTAGCGATCAAATTCAATTCTTTCACAGATCTTGTTGCTAAAATTACAGATGCAATGAAGAAATCGCTAAATTGCAAGAGAAAAAAAAAATTTTGTTGCTAATTTCCACGGCTAATATGCAACAAATTTTTCAGCATCGAGAAAACATGTGGCAAGTGATGACACTGCCTGACGGGTTGGAACCTCTCCTCTTTCCTTCCCATCCTCTCCCCTCCTTTTCTTTTTTCAACCATTGAATTAACATTTGAACCATTCAGATTTAAATCTTCTTAAAACTGTTATTAAAATATTAAATTACAAAAATAAATAAATTATAAATTATAAACTATTAAAATTTAATTCTACTGGTTTGCAAATGCACTAAATATTTTTAAATTTTTTTATAATTAGTTTATGAAAATTAAAATCTGAAATGTTGAAATATTTTAATCTAATTATTAGAAAAAGAAGAGGAATAAAGAGGTTGGAAAGGGAATAGTAGAGGATCCGAATCTCAAGTAGTTGAGGTTGTCGTTGACAGTGATGTGGTAGTGGCCAACATGAACACATGGCCGGCGTGACCGTCGTTAGCAAGACATGTGGCGGGTAGTGGGTAAATGAAAAAAAAAATCATAATTTTTCAAAACAAAAAAAAAAAGCAAAAATGCAAAGAAAAAATATTTAAAAGTTGTTTTGATTTTTTAGTTTTTAAAACCATATTATTTTTTTATTTTGTAGAATATCTAACTAAAAATAAATCACTAAATAATGTTTTATCTTTAAAAACAAAAAATTTAAAAAGAAAAAAAAAACAAGTCGAACTTTCTATTAAAACTTTGATTAGTCTTTCATTGAATTATTGGATCAATTTTTGAAGAATTAAGTTTAGAGTTGATAATATGGGTTGGACCTGGAGATGCAACCTGTCAACCCACTAAAAATGGTAGGTTAGGATTGGCTAAAGGTCAACCTGCCAATAAACAAAACTTTTTAACCCGCACTACCTAATCCACGACCGGCCACAAGTTACCTCACTAGCCCATGGGCTTACCCGCATTTATTTTTTTGATTTTTTTTAATTTTATTAATTATTATATGTATATTATTATATTTTATATCCTATCTAAAAAAATTAGAGAAAAACCTATATGATTTATTTGGTATTTTTAATCAAGTATTTAAAGGAAAGATAAAAATTTCATTATATTTTCTTTATATTGTATAAGGAAAAATATATTAAAAAAGAAAAAAAAAAGAAAATAATAGTTGGCGGGTTTAGCCAACCCGCTACTACACAGAGCCTTTTCAACCTGCATCGCCTAACCCTAACCCACTACGAGTCAACCCGCAATAGCCTAATCGTAACTTGCCATGGGTTGGCTCATATTGCGACCCCTAGTTAAGTTTAGTGAATATTTGGAAGAGTAAAATAGTATGAAGGGATGATATTTTAGGAGGCTTTTGGTTTTAAAAAAAAAAGGGCACTTTTTGAAAGTGTTTTTATGAAGTAAAACTCATCTCACATACTTATTTCATATATGGTAAAATTATTTTCAAAATCATAGTTTGGTTTTCACCCAAATACCCCCAGCTTAGACTAACTGGAGGATAACATGAAACCTTATATATGTTCAATTATGCTGAGAAAGCCTGACATGAAATATGATACTCATAAATTATAAATATTTAGACTTATTTTTCAGACGTTATAATGTATAATTTATAATATACATCGTACTGTATTGACATTATATTGATGGAAATAAAAATGGACAATTAAAGATTCTATAAGATTTTATGAGACTTAATTAGACAGTTGCAGATTCTATAATTAGGAATATTTGACAATTAATGAGACGATTTGATAATAATTTATTTTGGTTTTGATTTGATTATTATTAATTATCATCAATTATCAGCCCATATAGAAATGGAAAGAAAAAAAATAATTGAAGATTTTATAAGATTTAAATAGGATCAATAATATTTTGACAATTAATGAAACAATTTGAAAATAATTTATTTTTAGTTTTAATTTGATTGTTATCTCTCACCGTCAATTATCTTTTATCACATGACAGACTCCCATATTATCCGTAATATCATAAGTTAACCCTAATAATATTTAAAATGCATATTTATAAGGAAAAGATACAATGTTTACTAGGAAAAACTTTTGTATACAATTTATTTTTAAAATGCAGATTCCATTATTTTTATAAAATCAACAAAAACTTTTCAACACACATACTCCTTTGGTCCTATTTATAAGGCAGAGAGAGAAGATATTTTTTGATTCTATTTATATGGTATTGAGAGAAATTTTTTACATGGATGTACAATTTAAACCCTTATTTATTAGTGTGTTGACTTTATTTACATGAGGTATAATATATATTAAATAGGGATAAAGTTGGAAAGTTAATAAATTTTAAGTGAGAGTTGATGAAGTTTAAGATTTTTCTTAGTTTATATGAAACATATTGAAAGTGTCTTATAAATGGAATTAGAAGAGTAATCTTCTTTAATTAACTCTTCCCACACCCAAACCCTCTACTCCACTCCGCCGTTCACTCCTCTTCCCGAGAGAGCGAATTTGTAATTCCCTCCAAAGCAGATGGCGAGCGATGGCGGCAACCTCTCGCTGCCCTCCGAGATCGTCATCAACATTCTCAAAAGGCTCCCGGTCAAATCCATCGTTCGATTTCGATCTGTCTGTAAAAATTGGAAAAATCTCTTCAAAACCCCACATTTCATAGCTGAACATGCCCGCCACTCTTCTCACGAAAACCCTTTGCTTCTTCTCCATGAAAAAGATTTCGGTTCCAATGGTAAGCCTCCGTCCTTACGTTTGCTTAATTATAATATGGAAACCATTGAAGTTCTAAGCATACCCTCGATCGATTGCCTTAAACATGGTTGGAAAATCATTGGTTCTTGCAACGGCCTTCTTTGTGCCGGAGTCGATCTTGATCCAGATGGGTCTCCTCGCTCGCTTTGCCTGTGGAACCCGGTGATTAGAGAGGTCAGAGAAATACCCCTAACTACAACAACGAAGGATTACTGGGGACTGTGCGAATTTGGATTTGGGTTTAGTAGCAATTTTAATGATTACAAGATAGTGAAATTTTATATTCCAGAGTTGCGTAAAAAGAAGAAGAAACGTCAACCCTATAATGCCGACCTACTCGAGCATCATAGATCGGAAGTGTATTCATTAAGCACAGGTTTATGGAAGAAACTAGAATTTGGAGCTTTACCAAAGACAACAATTATATCAAAAAATATCAGTGCTGAGGGAAATGATGGAACTATCCTTTTCTTAGGAGAAAAGGACAATTTGCCTGTGCTCGTTTCCTTCGACATAGCTACTGAAGTGTTTAGATTAACACAAATACCACTACCCCGTGATCTTCCAACTGCTATTGGTGTGTACCAGAACAAATTAGCTATGTTTCGGCACTGCAACATCTCTTTTCATTCTATCCATATATGGGCGATGGATGAGGTTGCCGGTGAATCTGGAAAGAGTTTCAGTTTTACTGAAGAATTTAAGCATTGCATAATTTCGTACTTTTTTCATCCCTTGTGTATTTGGAGGAATGAAATAGTTTGCGTTGACAAAGAGCGGTGGCATCTTGACGAAGACGAAGACGAAGACGAGTGTTATGATGAATCAGTGTACTTTCTTAGGCTGCTCAATCTCACTACTAAGAAATGGAAGGAGTTCTACAAGGTTTCATCTTCCTATGACTGGTGTGATGGTTTCAGTTATGAGAGGAGCCTTGGGTCTGTTTGGAACGCCCAGGTTGAATAGCATTGCTTTGAAATATGATCATTTCTGCATTTCATGTTTAATTTCTTTTTTCTCTAATTCACAAAAACCTTTGAAGATTATTTTGGTTGGATCTATATATAATTCTTGAAGCCCCTTTGATCTTTGATCTGGAGTAGTGAAGAAATTCAGTATTAGTTTGTTTCATGCTTTATTTTAGCCTTCTGTATATCATCACCCTATGTTCAATTTTCTTGGATAACATATAGTTTAATTAGTTGCTGGCTTGCTGCTATATAAGTTTGCTTGGTTTTGTTGGGTTGTGTTTTAGTGGGGGTTGCCTACAGACGAATGATTGTAAATCAATGGGAACCAAAAAAAAGAGTATAATTAAATTATTGAAATGCTTTCAATATAAAAATAGTAAAAATGCACTACATGCCCCCCGGTCTACAGTATATGTCACTTCTAGAAAAATAACAGGTCCAAAATATGTCATTAAAGAGTAATTAATGCTTATTTGTCAATTTTGTCCCCATAATTAACTCTTAAATGTGACTCTTTGTATTTTTCTTTTTTGTTTGCAATCTCATTTAATACGGATAAAGTTGAAAAAATTTTCAACTTGAAACATGTTTAATTAATCAACTACTATTTTTTGATATTGATGAATTAGTTAAAATGAATTATGCTATGGATCGGAGGAGTCCTTGTTGTGAGATTTTTTTTTAGTGATTAATTGCTTTCATGGCACTACACATTAATTTTCCCTTAAAAAATTGCCTACGACCTGTTTCTTTAGTACTACCTCCCATCATAATTATAAGACCTCATTTGTATCTGCAATGAGATTTCATAGTTAGGATAAGAGGTAGTAATATTTTTTCCTGCCTTTTCATTGTCACCGAACTTATTTTTTCTTCATCCTTTTAGAGCTGTTGATTCTTTTCCCAACATAACCTTCGAAGTTGCAAACAAAACTTTTTTGCGCATTGAGTAAAATAGTCCAACATAGAAAACTTTTCGAGGTTATGAAACAAATTTATGATTTTTTTTCCTTCTCATCTTTAGATGCATTCTAAAGACAATTTGATCTCTCACTTTCAACTATATAAAAGAAAATTATTTTCCCTCATTCGTTCATTTGTTTCCCAACCACATTTCAAGCAACCCCAAACAATTTTGTGACCGTCAAGTGCAAATAATGCCTTCTTCCCTCAAGCGACAAAATGAAATTGAAAGATGACAGGGCCATTTTTCAATAAACAACATGATAAATTATTAAATTAGATGAACAAAATTTCATAGTAAAAAACTTTTCAAGGCTATGAAACGTAAATCTTTTGACTTCTTTAGTCATTCTAAACTTTATTTGATCTCTCTCCTTTCGCCTATATAAAAGGTAATTCTTTTCCCTTGTTCTATATCATTCCTTTCTTACCATTTCAAACAAGGAAATGGAAGATGAGGGAGTCATTATTTTACCACAAGATCTCATAATAGAAATTCTCAAAAGGCTTCCTGTCAAATCCCTAATTCGATTTCAATCCGTTTGCAAACTTTGGAAAAATCTCATCAAATCCTCATCTTTCATCTCTACCCACTTACACTACTCAGCTCACAACAATCCTTCTCTTTTCTTCGAACAAACCCGTCTTGAACAACGCAATCCTACATTCTTATTTCGCTTGATTCCAACATGAAAAATGTTGAAGTTCAGATACACTCGAGACGCCCCCCTGGATCCATTCCATCATGGATTATAGTCTTATCAGACTTGTTGGTTCCTGCAACGGCTTGTTCATTGTGGAAATGGAATTTATTGGTGGTCCTCCTGATGATGATGATGATTCTATATATTTTTATCATATTTTTCTATGGAACCCAGCGACTAGAGATGTCAGGCAAGTTCCCGAGCCATCAACACGCATCCATTCAAGGAATCCAAATTATGGATTTGGGTTCAATCCTGTCCTTAATGATTACAAAATAGTGAGAATTTATACATATGACTTTGCTTATGCTGGGAATCGACGTAAAATCTTTGTGGACAAAAATTGTGCTCATGATGTGGAAGTGTATTCATTAAGAAGAGGGTCATGGGAGAAAGTAGAATCTGTGGTTTTAAATAGAGTAAGGTATCTTAAATCCTTTCAAGCTGTCGTTTCTAATGGAACTATGTTTTGGTTAGGGAAGATGGATGAAGAACATGATCTTTATGTGGTAGTTTCATTTGAGATAGCAACAGAAATATTTTCACTGATGCCACTACCTTCTTCATCAGTAACCCCTAATTTAGGTTCAAAATAAGGCTTAGCGTGCATGAGAACAAACTTGCTATGTTTTGGGGGCCTTATTATAAGGTTGGAAAGACTGATTGTTCTTTCTTTGATTTATGGGTGATGGAGGAGGAAGGGAAGAGTTGGAGTTGGACTAAGAAATTTAGTATTGGTCCAACATCAAAGTGGTTATATCCCTTATGTATTTGGAGCAATGAAATTGTCTGCACCAATAATGGGCCAATTCCAGGAGGGTTCAGTAGTGAAAGTGATGAGGATGAAGAAGAGAATGGGACAAGCATCTTTTTATCTTTGTTCAATCTCACTACTAATGAATGGACGTCGCACAACTTTATAAATGAAATTAGTTATTATGAGAACATTTTCAATTATGCAGAAAGTCTTGTCAGTCTGTAACATATCCACAACGAGTAGCATTGCTCAAGTGCTTTCAGCATTTTGGTTGATCCGATCCACTGTTATTAGAATAAAGGAAACTCAACCTATAATGTTTGACTTTGACTTCTTCTTTTTTTTTTTAAATTTTAATGACGCCTGCCAATTTTTTCCACGTTACTTTTAAGTTTGGGCTTAAAAAAGTATATTTTGGCATTCGGCTTCGGCTTCGGCGGCCTACGTAAATAACCCAAACCATTCCCGCATTCTCTGCCTCTCATCTGGCTCGCTTGACCTCCGTTCGTCTCCGACCAAGTAACGGCGCTCTCTCTCTCTCTCTCTCGCCGTTCGTTCTCTCCCGCGGAGGTACTCTTTGGCTCTGAGCCTTTGATTTAGATGATGTGTAGTCTTTAGCTTCTGCTTCAATTGGTTCAACAATTTGAATGCCTGGGATCTGTTGATTTTGCTGGCTGTGATGATTTCATTGCTTTAGCTTTATTATTAATTTGGCTGCCACTGATTTTTGCTGGTTGAGTAGTGAATGTAGAATAAATGTGTTTTCTTTCAACCCAACTATGCTCTATTAATCAAGTTCTGGAGTTTCGATTTTTAGAAATAAGTTTTTCTGTGCTAAGATAAGTAAAG
This sequence comes from Neltuma alba, assembly GCF_004799145.2. Classification (NCBI taxonomy): domain Eukaryota; kingdom Viridiplantae; phylum Streptophyta; class Magnoliopsida; order Fabales; family Fabaceae; genus Neltuma; species Neltuma alba. Next base: position 52,849 of record NW_021636165.1, on the reverse strand, counting down.
TCTCTGATAGAGTTACGGCGTGACTGAATATGGAGAAAGTGGGGGTTGGTGGGGAAGGAGTTTGATCAGATTTACCCATAAATTAAAAGTAGAGTTCTGGATGTTTGTTTTATCGTTTATTTAATTGTTTATTTTTGCATTATGAATAGAGCAGAAGCTATATATGAAGTACTTTGATGTTTATTCAGTTTAGGAGATTCTCCTTAGCTACTTTTTCTCCTCACAATTCCAAGATATATTTGTTGGATTGGTTACATGTTGAAAAAAAATCATGTTTTTCTTCCCTTGTTTATTAATCAATGCCTTTTCTTGTGATGCTGGCTTTCAATCAGGTTTTTGACCATGATAGGAAATGTTTACCCTTTGACCCAAAGTTCATCTAGGGTTTATCGGCCCTCCCAGCATTTTAGCCGTCTGTCCTCTTGCAGTTCTAGCATCCAATGTTCCTGCAGGGGGCTTAACTTACTGGGGCTTAACTCCTGCCCGCCAAGAGGTATATGGCTTGTTTAATTTGTTTGTTAACATGACCTCTTTTTTTTTTTATTTAATATGATATGAATTATTGAGCTGATAAATCCATCATACAAAACATTCTTATTAGCTTGCTATTTGGTGAGAATGTGTTACTGTAATCATTTTACACAATTGAGATGTTCTAAGTTATGACTGATATTTCTTATTTCATTCTAAGTTCCCTTCATAGGAATGATGCTGTCCTCAAACATTATTTCTGCTGCATCAAGCCTAAATTTTTCTGGTGGAGATCAAAGTCTTGGTCTTCTTTACCCCAGAATCACCTGGCCATCTTCTAGGCAAAGAAGGTTTTGTGTGGTTCCTCGAGCATCATCAAAGGATGATGTCCCATACAGCTTCCGATATCCAGTGATGACCAAAAAGCCAAGATGGCTATGGAGGACACTTGCATGCCTCCCATACCTTATGCCTCTACATGAGACATGGATGTATGCTGAGACAGCATATCATCTTCACCCATTTCTTGAGAACTTAGAATTCATGACATACCCTTTCCTTATGGCAATTGGGAGTCTGCCAAGCTGGTTCCTCATGGCTTACTTCTTTGTGGCATATCTTGGGATTGTGAGGAGAAAAGAATGGCCCCACTTCTTCAGGTTCCATGTGGTGATGGGAATGTTATTGGAGATTTCTCTCCAGGTGATTGGCACTGTGAGCCGTTGGATGCCTCTAGCAATCTACTGGGGAAAACTAGGAATGCATTTCTGGACTGCGGTAGCTTTTGCCTATCTGTTCACAGTGTTGGAGTGTATGAGGTGTGCTCTTGCTGGGATGTATGCGGATGTTCCTTTCGTGTGTGATGCTGCATATATCCAAATTCCTTATGACTAAGGAAGAAGATGTACACAGCATATTTGAATTAGTTTTTTTAAAAGTGATTTTGTGAAAATCGAGATAAATATATTAGAGGAGTTTTGTTTCAGGTTGCATGAAATTTTTTTTAAGTGCTTTTTGAGCATTTCTTAGCCCCCGTAGAAAAGGTTAGCTTGGATTTTACTTTTCGTATTGCAGATTTTGTTGAGCAGAAGTAATAAACTGTGGGATTTCATCAATCTAGATTTTTTTTTTCACTTGTTAAATACTACTAGTCTTGACATAATTATTCTGTTGAAAATAATTTTAATGGTTTGAATTTTAATATTTATACTTTTTGTTATTTAATTGAAAGGACTATGTTTTTTAAAAAAAGTGCGTGCTAGTTGGAAAATTCTATTTATTTTGTAAGTATATATAAGGATATATATATATATATATAAGTATTGTGCCACCTTAAAAATTTGACTATATAAATTATACTCGAATTATGTTGGTCCAAGAAGAAAAAAAGGTCTATTTTATCTACATAGGATTCAAATCTTTCTTATTTATTATTTTTACTATAATTAACTAATTTATTTAAATTTTATAATCCACCTCAACTAGTTAAGAATTTTTTTTTAATACAAGTACCTATTGGAAATAATTCTGTTAGTAAAAGTTAAATAGCTACAAAGCAATAAGACTTTGATTTTTTGTTCGGCTGAAATACTCTTCCGTCAAAATTGCCGATCGGAAACAGTTCAAGTAAGAAGCCCAAGACGCAAAGCAAGCCCAATCTCCACCCGCAGGCCACAACGCAGACCAGAAAAACAAAACGACATAATAACACCAAGTTAGCTCAAAAAGACACATTGTCACAAAGAGACGCAACGCGTTCGCATTCCGTGCTCATCAGCCTGATGAGCACGGAGTGAGCATTTTTAATTTTTTTAATTTTATTTTTTTGTTACAAAAAAATTTATACCATCTCAAATTATTAATATAAAAATTATCTTGATATTTAATTTAGTCTTAAATATAATATTCTAATCAACTTATCTCTTATATATATATTTATTTTTTCAATATAGTCCTTATAATAATTGTACGTGTTAAAGATTTAATCAATTGTTGATTTTAGTTAATACACATAATTAGTGAGAGGCATTTTAGATAAAACAACACTTATTTATTACAACCGGCTAATTTAGCTAATTTTTGTAGTATACTTGAATTAGTTCGCATTCCGACGCTAGGATCATCGGTTCCGGCAACGGCGTGCTCTGTGCTGAAATAGTTGAGCATGGTGTATCTCCTCCTTCCCTTTTACTGTAGAATGCAGCCATTAGAGAGGTCAGAAAAGTACCTATAACAATTGATTTTCAAGGGGATTGCTTTTCAAGATTCGGGTTCGGCCCAATTCTTAATGATTACAAGATCGTGAGAATCTTTTCCCTTCATTATGAGGTCAACCGAATGGAAGTGTATTCATTTTGTACTTGGTCATGGAAGGAACTAGAATTTGAGAACTTAGATAGAGTAACATTTTGTCATAAAACAGCTGAAAGTGTTACTGCTAATGAAGCTATCTTTTGGCATGGCTACAATGAAGATACTATTACAGTGGAGACCTTTTATTTCTATTATATTCTAAATGACGTTTTACTCTTGTTTTAGGAAGGACCTAAAAAGAAAGGATATAAAAAGTAGCTTCTGTTTACTTCTGTTTTGAATAGAAGAGAAAAATGATATTTACGTCTATCTTGCTTTAAAACAGAAGTAAAAAATGATGGTAATTTTTTACTTCTATTTTTCAAAACATAGGTAAATGCTGGTGATTTGTTACTTCTGTTTTATCATAATAGAAGTAAATAATTTTCCCATTCTCTACTATTTGCTTCAAATAGATGTGAATGTGCTCGTTTTTTTAAAGAAAGTTTCACTTCCTGTATATCACTTGCATTACAATAACTACCATGTGATACATTTTCATTAGCCACTTTCCAACAAGTTCAAATATTCTAACATTTAAATAAGTCAATATTTTTAGCCAACATACATTAACTAACTAGTCAAAAGAACAAACTGCAAAAGTCAAAATTGATAATCTAATAAGATGAAGTTATCTCTAAACATAAACTTTATCAATCCCTAGACCACTATTTTTTAAGTAATTGCTGGGTCAAAAGGTCTCGAATAAAATTAATATCATCAACAGTGTATAAGCAATCATTATCAAAGATCTGTAAATTAACAAATGAACAAATATAAATATATGAAGAATAAGTAACAATTCAATTTAAAAATTCAACAACTATTACAAAACTAAAATTATATTTACTTATCTCTTCAAATTTTTTAGTACATCCACTCTCAATTTGCTATTAAATTAACCTCTCAAGATCATCATAACTATATTACCATTCTAATGCAATGTCAATATATGAAAATCCTCTCTTAGGTATTTTGACAAACAATTTGTGTACATCAATATTCAAACAAGTTGAACAAACTTTTTAACCTTCAAATCCACTATCCAATCAAGTTTAAAACTTTCTAGATACAATTCAAGAATTAGCAGCAACATGAACAAAGAACCATCCATTTGCAGCACGTATAGAAACCAAAAGGAGGAATGTTGCACTTCAACTTACCTTATTTAATGGAGAAATGGCGTCGACATGGACAGGAGAAGAGAGGACATAGGTGGCTTTGACGGTGAGCTTCTTTCTTCAATGGGGACGCCGAGTTGGAGAGGAGGAGAACCACATTTTACTTCCTGCTGTGTAAGCTGTGCGAGCTGAAGCTGGAAGAGCTGGATGAGCTGAGGACCTGATGCGACTGGATGAGCTAGCGGATCTGATGCGAGGACGAGCTGGATGTTCAAAGCTGGAGCTGGAATGGGAGGGAGGGAAAGACCGAGTGTGCGTAAGCTGGAATATTGGGAGGGAGCTGGAACTGGAATGCGAGGACAAGCTAGAGGGCAATTTTTTTCTAAAATTATTCAGGCTCCTTCTCATCTGTTGTTATTTAACAGACGAGAAGAAGCTAAGCTTCAACGTCTGTTGTATAATACCAGACGAGAAGCACCTGGACTTCTCATCTGTTTCTAGTAACAGACGAGAAGCTTCTTGTCTGTCACTGATGAAACAGATGAGAAGTGCCTGATTCTCGTATGTGGTCTGAAACAGAGGAGAACTTGGGCCTTATTCTTGTCTGTTTTAACAGACAAGAATACTAGCTTTTCTCCTCTGTTTTTCTAAACAGAAATGAATGAGAAAGGTAAAAAGTATATTTTCTTATAGTATAGATATTTTGCTTGGCTAGTTTCATTTGAAATAACAAAGGAAGTGTTTACATTGGCCCCAATACATGCATTACGCTTTAATGAAACTGAAAGATTTACGGGGTATGACAACAAATTTGCCGTGCTCAATATTGATGAAGAAACGTATGAGACTTATTTGATTGATTTGTGGGTAGTGGAGAATCGTTAATTTCTTCTGGATTTTCCTGCTTGCCTTGTTCTGTGATTTTCTAGGTTATTTTTTTAAAGAAAAAACTGATTTTGGCTATGGTTTCAGTGCTTCAATTTTATTCGCTTGCTTCGGTTCCTGTCAACTTTGCAAAATGATGGGGTTGTAATATTTACTGGTTTGGCTCTGTTAAATATCAAATATTGTTATAATTTTGGTGCTCAAATTTTGCATATAAACTCTGATCCAAAAGCGCAGAGTTCTAAGGTTGACCCTATATGCCTACAGTGCAGGCTAAAAGGTTGTGGCTTGGTGCCGATGGTTTTCTCCAAAACACTTTGATACCTTTCTCAATGGGGAGAACTGTGAAGCCTCTGAGGACCTTTCTTCCTGATGGGATAATCGTTAACATTTTCAGAAGACTTCCAGTAAAATCTCTTATCCGATTGCAATGTGTATGCAAGCATTGGAAAAATCTTATCAGGTCACCGTTTTTTACTCCAGTCTTCAAAACCCTTCACTTCTGCAGATGGCCTCGACCTATGTCCTCTGGTTTTCACTGGGTTTTGCTGGATCGTGACATGCGACGACGTGTAGTTCAGAATTCACAGATCTCTTTGATCGATACCTTGCCCCAGTTGAGCATACATGGGTCAAGCAATGGCTTGCTCTGTCTTAAAAGCGCATCTCAAAATTCCATTTTATTGTGGAATCCGGCAACCAGAGAATCCAAACAGGTCCCCGCAGCTACCAATCGTTTTGGAGGCCATTGCTGTATAGGATTTGGGTTTAGTCCAATTGTTAATGATTATAAGATCGGGGTGATTTATGATCATAACCTTGAGAGGGTTTGGAGAGTGTATCAAGTTAAAGTGTATTCATTATGCACAAGGTCTTGGAAGGAAATAGAAGTTGGAAACATGGAGGGTTTATATGTTAACGCTCATAGTGTTAGTGATAATGGACATGCCTTTTGGTTTGGGTTCAAGAATGAAGATGATGATTATTGCTCAATAGTTTCATTTGACATAGCAACTGAAGTATTTACATTGATCCCAATGCCTGCATCAGATGATAGTTTGTTAATGAGAACGCTTGATGTGTATGAGAACACCCTTGCATTGTTTTGTATCAAATGGATTGCTCCGAGTGAATATTGCATTGAATTGTGGGTGATGAAGGAAGTTTCAAGTACATCACGGGAGAAATGGATTTGGGCTCACAATACACTAGCAGCGCTTGTTCAGGCTTGTCAATGTTATATCCTATTACTATTTGGGGCAATAAAATCATATGCCAACCTGAATTTGATGGTGATTCTGAAGATCATGAAGGCGAGAAGGATAATGACCCACTTACTCCTCTTTACATGTTCAATATTGGCAGTACTGAATTTAGGATATTTGCTATTCCTTCCTGTAACAAGGGCTATGGCCTAACAATTGACAATTATGTTGAAAGCCTTGTATCAATTGGCAATATTCATGTTGAGAATCCTTGATAACTGTAACAGATGCTACAATACTTCGTTAAAGTCAGGAAGGGATTGGTGTAAGATTGTGTTGTTAGTTTAAACCTTTCAAACATATTATTATTGGTCTTTTTACTGATGCTATTTTACATGACAGTGCTGGTTCCATAATTCATCCTCTATTACTTGAGTTTAGTTTTAATTTTTGATGGCATTTAGGACACCTAGTGTCCGCTTTGGATCATATTATATTGTTAGGTACCTGAGCAATTGACTTATCCGAAATATGGATTTGCAACCAGGATGCGCCTCTCAGGAAATTTTTTTTTAAAAACAAGATGAGATTTGAACTCAGTTTACCCACTTATATGTATGTTTATTGTAAGACGATGCTTAGTCAGTACACCCAAATACATCTTGCAGGTAAAGCATCCTTCCTTCTATGCCAAAGGAAAAATAATTAATTTCAGTTGGAATTTCAAATTCCATAAAACCTTCCAAATAGTATAATATTAACTCAATACCTGAGAATTACATCTATTCCTTTCTACGATATCATTATCGCCTTTCTTTAAAGAATAACAACCATGATTATCACGTTTCCAGATAAGTTCTTGATAAGATTTAGCCGCCATTATTAATGAAATATTCTTTGTTAAGCGCAATAAGCTTTCTACCGTCAAAGCTTACACTGATAAATTCTATTGCATCTGTCTCGGACATGGTTAATTAATCAATGCAATATTGCATGTTTAGTTTTTTTCTTCGAGGGATTTTCAATGCCAACGTCAATATTTCTTGTGTTTACTTCGTTTATATATTGTTAAATTGAATATTTTATGCTTAATTCTCCATGTACTAATTATATTGTTGGGACATGGTTATTAGTAATTAACTTGGGGAAAAAATTGAAGCTAGCTTTTATAATCCTAATCCTCGTTAATTAGTTGGGTTGCAAAGAAAGAAAGAAATATTTTGTCGTGAAGGAAGAGGGTTTCTTCATCTCAAACTAGCAAATGAAATAAAGGAATCTAAGGATGAATCGACTCGACATGAAGAAAGAGGATTCTAATTAAGCCTATGTAATTTAGAACACATTATATTATGTAATCATAAAAGTTATACTTTACATATTCTTCAAGATAAATCTAAGACCAAAGACACGGGTGAAGGATATTAGTCATTCAACCGATTAAACCATTGGTTCAAGATATATTGTAAATCAATCGATGTTGAATTCGGCGCCAAATTAGTAGTAACTAAATTAATTAATTTTAATTATATGTATATTTAAGGAAATCATTACTGATAAATTTATAATGTAATAATCCATCGCTATACGGCTATAATATTAAAATACATTGATTTCTCCTCTATTTTGCCTTTTCATCGTACAAATCTTCCCTATTGTAAAAACTTTCACATACCTCCCTTGATACCAAACCTTCTATTTTACGTAGTCTCTCTAAAATATTTACATACATCATAGATTATACATCAATTTATAAGTAAAACAAATTAGTTTAGGAAAAAAAATGATAAATATAAGTACTTAAAAGTAATTTAATAAATTTTTATATTTTTTTAAATTAGTCAACTAGGTCTTATATGCTTATATTAAGGACTAGAAGTAGCACCATAGTTTTTTTTTTTTTTTGGGATTTACAGTACCAAGCCCACTCCGTTCCTGTTTCATGCCTCAACTATCAGGAGTAATGAAATCGTCCCCTTCTCCCATGCCAGAGACGATGAAGACAAGAATGAGGAAAGAAAATCTTATATATATGTGTGAGTGTGCATATGTTTAATATCTCTACTATTGCGTTCAAGAAGCTCGCTACAACTCCTTCTAGTTGTAACAGATTTTCAATTATGTGGGAAGTCCTGTATCATTTGGCAACATTTATAATAAAGAGGCAGGATCTTAAATATTAGTTATTACATGGTAGATTTTATTCGTTTACGTGCTCTTGAGTTTTGATTGAAATGCATCTATAGTAATTCTAAACATACAATTTGTGATGCCATTTATCAATATACTACTACAAAACGGATCATTTATGTCCCCATTTTCCACAAAATAACAGAGGATAATGGAGGAGGACACATGTGCATTCCAGGAGAGATGGATTTATTTCGGCTCAATCTCACTTTTAATGAGTTTAAGAGTTTTCTTACAGGGTATTACTCTCACCACGGAATGGAGTGAGAATCAACAGTAATAAGGAAATAATTATGATCTTTTCCCGCCAAAATAACTATGACTTTCATTACTGGATTTAGATATTTTACAATATATCTGTAAAATATATATATATATATATATATAATATTCGATTCAGTTTAGGGTGTGTTTGGCTCAATAGAAGGGATGGGAGAGGAGGGATTTTAATGGAGAGAAAAGTGATAAAAGAAAGGGGAGGGATTTTAATATTACTTTATTTAGATTAATACGAGGAGAGGGAGGGGAGGACTTTTAATGTTACCTTATTTAGTTTAGGGAGGGAGGTGAGGCAAAATATTTTTTATGGACAACATTGCCCTTATATTATTTAAGTTGATTTTTACAAACTTTATAGAGTAATTAATAAAATAAAATTATAAATAATATTTAATAGATGATCGACTTTTTATGATTAGCAAAATTACATACATATAATGATAATACTTAATTAATAGCTACTATATATCCAACAACTATAATTGTATTTACATCCAAAATCTGGTCTAATGAAGTAAATGTGTTTAATTTGAGTATTTTTTTTTCCACTTTTCATTTCTCTTTATGTTGTTGATATGAGTAGTAAAATAACTTTTTTGAAGACGACATAGATGGCTTGTTTGTACTTTTTTTTTTGAATGCTTGATTTGCATTTTGAAAATTAAAATATATTTGATGGCTTTAATATTTGATCGCATATAAATGAGGGAAGAAGGACATGATTGAATATATAAATATACCAAATCACATACAATTCGGTAGTGAAGGGTAACATGGGTTTATTAGAAAATAATATGGGCATATTAGTCAATACAAGTCAAAATATTACCCTTTCCTCCAAATTCTCCCAATTTTGGTGGGGAGGGGAAGGGAGGGAAAATGTTAAAAAAATTCCTCTCCCCTCCTAAAATTTTTATCTTGCCAAACAAAAAAAAATGATTAAAATCCCTCCTCCTCATTTCCCTTCCCTCCAAATTCTTCATACCAAATGAACTGTTAGTCTAATTAGAATTTTTTATTCTCAAAATCATGCTTTCAAATAAATTAGAAATATTATAAAAAAATATAATATATGATAGCTCATTTCTCAGTATTGTCTTTGGATTACATCTGTGATCATCTGTCCCTAATATTATTTATTTAATTGTTTTGTTGAAATCCTCTTCGGGTAGATCCGATAAAACTGGAAATCCTCCTCGGGAAGGGGATTCCCATCTCTCCACTTCGCCTCAGCCTTCTCCTTCTCCTTTAGACGGAGTCACGCCATCATAAGTTCAGAACCCTAGTCGGAGAAAAACCTTCCGATCCTGTGGCTATCACTCCTTGACGTCAACTTCTAGTGCCCTAATATTGACTGCCACGGACGTCCCTCCTCTAAGATTCCTCTTCCAATAATGGCGGCCGCTGTGAAGATGCAGGAAACGAAAGCGCACACAGCCTTTATTCCCAAGGATATCATGGCCAACATTTTCAAAAGGCTTCCGGTTAGATCGTTATATCGGTTTCAATGTGTGTGCAGAGATTGGAAAGATCTGATAAAATATCTCATCAAGACTCCACCTTTTGTCCAAGACCACTTCCACTATTCCAACTGCCAAGACCCTGTCCTTCTCCTTGAGCAGTACCATCCCAAATTCTGTGGTATTCGCCTCAGTGTGCTGGATTGCGATATGCGAGTCGGTAAAGTTCAAAACTTACCTTCTATTCATTCTTTATATAATTCTGAGGTGTTGGGTTCCAGCAATGGCTTGGTCTGTGTCAAAACTGAGAATGGTATAAATCCTCATCCCATTTTGATATGGAACCCCGCCACTAGAGACATCAGAGAGGTGCGCACCAGAACTATCATTCATTTTGACCTTATTGACGGGTTAGGATTTGAGTACTACAGAACTTACATTGAACCTAAGCTTGTTGATTATTTTGGATTTGGATTCAGTCCTCTTGATAGTGATTACAAGATTGTGAGAATTAATCTATTTCATCCTTCTACTATTAAAGCCGTGGACTTGTATTCGTTGAATTGCGGGTCATGGAAGCAAATAGACTTTGGAAACCTAAATGGCATAAAGATGAGTTCTGCATATATCACTATTAATGGAGTTATGTTTTGGGATACTGCGTGGTGGGATGATAATAAGGATCTAGTACTTTCAATTGACCTATCAAAGGAAGTTTGTAAATTGATACGGATGCCTTATTTAGGCTATGCTTCTCATAGAAACCTTGTTGAGTATGAGAACAAACTTGCTCTGGTTGCTCGCAAGGGTGGATCTAATTTGATTCATTTGTGGGTGTTGAAGAAGTACACGTGTCCATCTGAGGATAGCGAGGAGGAGAAGAGATGGAAATGGACTAAAATATATACTAGTAGTCCTTGTCCATGCCCTTACTTAATTCCAAGGACTATTTGGAGGAACGAGATTGTCTTAGTGCCTGATCAGATTGAGAATGATGGTCAAACGACAATAATTTTATATCTCCTCAATCTCACTACTAATGAGTTTAAGAGGCATGCCGTTATATCTTCCCCTCACAACTTTCAACAAATAAGGAAAGGCACTAAAAGAGACGATGTTGAAATTGATATTTTTAATTACATCGAAAGCCTTGTATTAGTCAATCGGCATCATTAATGATTACAATGCAAGTTTAATTTAATTAAACACTACTTTTGGCATGGAAATTCAGTTTTTAAATCAGTCATAATAGATTATATCATAATTTATTTAGTTGTTAAATCCTTCTTGCAAAGTTATGAGTGGAATGATAATTTATGTAAACTTTGTTTTGGTAATATGCCTTCTATGATTTCTGTTGTTTAGTGTTTTTTAATTCTTAATATTGTTTTAACCTTTATGGTATTAATTCATAAATATGCATTGGATGTTACCCTCTAGCTTAATTAGAGTTTTGTTTAACATTTCTCCTTAGCTTAGTAGTATTTGTTTGTTTATCATGTTAATAGTTTTCAGGAATATCATTCTTATAAAAACTTTTAAAAATTTTTTGTAACACCTAACTCTCTTATATACTATTTGGGTTAATAACAGACTCTGAACCACTTCCGTAAGGTTTTTGACCGGAGAAAAACTGAGCCATTTTTTTTTTCCGTTTCAAAATACAAACATTTGGAATGGCCCAAAATATATACTAGCAATCCTTGTCCATGCCCTTGCTTAATTCCAAGGACTATTTGGAGGAATGAGATTGTCTTAGTACCTGATCGGATTGAGAATGATGGTCAAACGACCATTTTATATCTCCTCAATCTCACTAGCTAGCAATGAGTTTAAGAGGCTTACTGTTAGATCTTACCCTCACAACTTTCACCAGATAGGGAAAGGCAGACCTTTCTAGTAAGCTAAAAGAGACGATGCTAAAATTGATATTTTTTTAATTACATGGAAAGCCTTGAATTAGTCAATCGGCATCATTTGATTATATTGAAAGTTTGCTTTAATTAAACAGTTTTGGTTGAAATTCATCCATAATAGTTTATATCATAATTTATTTTTAGTTGTTAAATTTTTCTTGCAAAGTTATGAGTGGAATGATCATTTATATAAACTTTGTTTTAGTAATAGTAATCTGTCTTCTATGATTTCTGTTGTTTAGTATTTGTTTAAGAATACTCCTTCGGTCCTTATTATAAGACCCAATTTGACTTTTTATTTGGTCCTAATTATAAGACCCAATCCATTTTCTCTTTTATATTTATACATTTTTTCCAAGATAATCCTTTTAATAATGATAGTTTTAGCCAATATACTTAATTAGCAAGGATATTTTAGGAATAACAACACTTATTTATTATAAATAACCAACTTAACTTACTTCCTTAATCTCCTCAAATAAGTCAATTGGGTCTTATAATTAGGACCGGAGGAGTATTGTTTTAACCTTTGTGGTATTGGTTCATAAATTGCAATAATCATTGCATTGGTTGTTACCCTCTGGCTTAATTTGAGTTTTCTTTAACATTTCTCCTTAACTTAGTAGTATTTTTTTGCTTATCATGTTAACAGCTTTCATGAATATCATTCTGATAAAAGATTTAAGAAAACTTTTCATGAATATCATTTTGTCATTTTTACCATAAATTAGTTACCAAACACTATTAAAACTTGAGCCAAACCAAATCAATGACACTTGTTCAGTTTTTGTCTACTGAAGTTGGTTTGGTTTGATTTTTAAGCGACTTGGTACATTTATGGGTCAAGTTTCAATTATTTTTTAAAAAATATATAAAATTATATATTTTGGCTAAGCATAATTTTCTCACTACGTTTTTTTTCTTCCTATTCCAAGTTTCCAACTTCATGTTACTTTACTCAAGCGCCTGTTCAATATTTTATTTACAGAACTCAACTACCCAAAGAGCTATTTTGACAACCCGATGTTTTTTTTTTTTTTGATAATGGAAGGATTCGATGTTAGTAAACCTCCTTTGCTCGACATAATGTTAATTTCAAAATTTGGATTGTAACATATTGTGATTCTCTTGACATCCCCTCCCCTCGAAAAGACTCACGGGACATTTTGTGATATTCAATAAATTTGGAAGGCAATTCAAGGTAATTTGAAATGAAGTGTGAACCAATTTATTTAGGTATATACATCCAAATATGCATAATTATTAGAAAATTAATTAATATATTGCTTGAGTGTTATCATTGATTTAGTGTACATTCGATGAAGGAGATTATTTTTATATCCTGGTGCAATGGAAAATGCAAGCAGTTTTTATGGCATAAAGAAATAAGTGATTTTTATCTTTTGGAACTGTGATATTACTATGTAGAGTAAGTTATAAAGAGTTAATGGAGTTTTACTTAGGAAGTTTAATTAACCTAAAAGAATGAACTTATTTTGGTTTAATTAAGTTAATTAAACCAACTTTCCTCGTATGCCTTTCGGAAGTTTAATTAAGTTCTTCATTTTAAAATTCGAAAAATATTAATAATCTTGGCCTGCAAAACATTAAATTCTAGCTCTCTTTTCATCATACACCGCCTTAACAAAGAAACAGATTAAGGAACACATGCATGAAAACTAAATTGGCTCTATGATTCAAAGCACGTCATTTCCATTGGTTATCTTATAATTTTACTTGGGTTTAATTTATGAAACTTGTTCCATGCAACAAAAGAATTTTATTACCCGCACATAATCGTTCATACAATTTTGTTATTGTCACAGACTTGCGATAATTTCAGAACCAAAACAATTAATATATACACCACACCAGTTCTTAATATATATATATATATATATATATAATTTAGTTTGTAGTTCAACTAGAAACTCGATCCTATTTTAAAGAATGGAGGTAGAGGCATATAATTCCCTTTTTTTTTTTAAGTATTTATGTAAGTCACTTTTTACGCAAGTTTTTAATGGTCTAAAATGAAATTTATTTCGCATGAGGTTACGAGGCATTGTCTGTTTCGTTTATGTAGTTCAACTAAAACGAGCCTGATTAAACAATCAAATTGCTAAGCGTTCACAAAATCTAACGTGAAACAAGCAGATGTCAATACTGAAAGTATTCTAGAAACCCAACAAAAAGATATTGCAACAAATACTTACTCAACTCGTTGGAACTTGGAGGAAAATACTTTATTTTTAGGCCTCCACATCATCTAACGCTGGGAATAATGTAATATTAAAGTTCTATCTTGACGGTCCGTTCATTGAATCGTGGCCGCTCTTTCCTCCAAATCTAAGCCCTCAAGAGCATCTTCTCCCTTCAGTGTCATTTTCAATCACAGAATCCCACCGCCAGAGTGATTTTTCAGTTTGTGGGCTCCGTCGCGAGAACACCTTCCGCGTCTTTTTCATTTTCTGTTCGTCTCCATCGTCATGATCTTCATACTTCTCGTCGATTTATTAGCCTGAACAACGAACCTGAAGCATGTATTGAAGGTTGATTTCTTTGTACTTTTGTGTTGATTTAGTCTTCAAGTTGCTGAATTTCCTGTTGATTTGCACTTGGTTTCGTTAATTTCTTCTCACAATTTCTTCTGGATTTTCTGCTTGCTTTGTTCTGTGATTTTCTAGGTTTTCTCCCCTAAAAAAAATTGATTTTGGGTATCGATTCGGTGCTTCAATTTTGTTCGCTTGCTTCGATTCCTGTCAACTTTGCAAAATGATGGGGTTGTAATATTTGCTGCTTTGGCTCTGTTAAATATCAAATAGTTATAATTTTGGAGCTCAAATATTTGCATATAAACTCTGATCCAAAAGCGTAGATTTCCAAGGTTGACTCTATATGCCTGTAGTGCAGGCTAAAAGGTTGTGGCTCGGTGCTGATGGTTTAACCCAAACACTTTGATACCTTCCTCAATGGGGAGAACTGTGAAGCCGCGGATAGCCTTTCTACCTGATGATATAATCGTTAACATTTTCAAAAGACTTCCTGTAAAATCTCTAATCCGACTTCAATGTGTGTGCAAGCATTGGAAAAATCTTATCAAGACGCGGTCTTTTATAGTTCAGCATCTCCACCACTCCAGTTTTCAAAACCCTTTGCTCCTCATCAGATGGCCTTGTTTTATGTTCTCTGGCTTCCACTGGTTTTTGCTGGATCGTGACAGGCGAGGACGTGTAGTTCAGAATTCACAGATCTCTTTGATCGATTCTTACCCCAGTTGAGCATGCATGGGTCCTGCAATGGCTTGCTCTGTCTTAAAAGTGCACCTGTAAATTCCATTTTACTGTGGAATCCGGCAACCAGAGAATTCAAACAGGTGCACATGGCTACCAATCGTTTTGGAGGTACACGCTGTATAGGATTTGGGTTTAGTCCAATTGTTAATGACTATAAGATCGTAGTGATTTATAATGATCGGGGACGTGATAAGGTTTGGGGAGTGTATCAAGTTAGAGTGTATTCCTTATGGGCAAAATCGTGGAAGGAAATAGAATTTGGAAACTTGGAGGGTTTATATATTGACTCTTATCATCATAGTGTTAGTGCCAACGGAGATGTCTTTTGGTTCGGATTCAAGAGTGCAGATGATGATTATTGCTCAGTAGTTTCATTTGACATGGCAAATGAAATTTTTACAGTGATACCATTGCCTGCATCAGGTTATGATTGTTTTGTAAAAAGTCTTACAGTGTATGAGAACAACCTTGCTTTGCTTTGTACCGGATGGATTGCACAGAATGAACACTGCGTTAAATTGTGGGTGATGGAGAAAGGTTCACGTACATCAGGGGAGAGATGGATTTGGACTCACAAATACACTAGCAACATTTGTTCGGGTTTGGCAATGTTATTTCCTATTACTATTTGGGGCAATGAAATCATGTGCGAACCAGAATTTGAATCTGATCCTGAATCTGAATCTGAATCTGAATCTGAAGGCGAGGAGGATGATGACCCAATTACTCCTCTATACATGTTCAATATTGCTAGTAATGAATTTAGGATATTTTCTATCCCTGACTGTGGCAAAGGCTCTAGCCTAATAATTGAAAACTATGTTGAAAGCCTTGTATCAATTAGCAATATCCTTGTTGAGAATCCTTGATGACTGTAACAAATGGTACAATCTTCAATGTAAATCAGAAAGTGATTGGTATAAGATTGTGTTGTTGGGCATGTGATTAATCTGGATTGAGGCTTTTTAATAACTAGCTAGGATGCCTCTTTTTAATGTAGGATTCAAACTCAGTTTACCCACTCCATGTTTGGTCATCTTTATATGCATCTACATTACAAGATGATGCTCAGTTAATACACACATACATCTAGCAGGTACAGCATCCGTCTATGCCAAATAAAAAGAATTAATTTCATCTGAAATTTCAAATTCCATAAAACCTTCCAAATCTGATCTGAGAATTACATCTATCCCTTCCTATGATATCAGATTATATTTTTGTCTTTCTTTAAAGAGTAACAACCAGAATTATCACCTTTCCATGTAAGTTCTTCATTGAATTTAGACGCCATTAATGAAATATGAATGCTTTTTCAATATCTTTGTCAAGCACAATAAGCTTTCTATGATCAACGTCTACACTGATAGTTTACTGCGGTATCTGTCACCACCATGTTGAAGCGATGAAGTATTGCATGTCTATTTTCTTCTAAGGGATTTCCAGTGCCTCTCTCAATTATTCTTGTGTTTACTTCGTTTATATATATATATTGTCAAATTGAATATTCCATGCTTAATTCTCTATGTACGAATTATATTGCTGGGAAATTGTTAATACTAATTAACTTAGGGGAAAAAACTGAAGCTAGCTTTTATAATTCCAATCCTCATTAATTAGTTGGGATGCAAAGACAGAAAGAAATATATTGTTTTGTAAGAAGAACATTTCTTCCTTTCAAGCTAGAAAATGAAATAAGTGAATTAGTGATGAATCTAACAATCATTATACTAACTCTGGTCCTAATTATAAGACATCGTTTGTAGTCTAATATACAACAAACGAGGTCTTATAATTAAGACTTAGACTACAAACGAGGTTTTATAATTAGAACCAGAAGTAGTATTATGTATTGTAATTATGCTTGGAAGTTTATGACCAGAGGTGGTAGTAGATTTTGTTTTTTTGGCACGGAAAAAAAGTAACTTATGACAAAGGAAATAAGTGATTTTTTTTATTTGGAAGTGCAATATTATTATGAAGAGTAAAAGTATTTTGTATACAAATTAGAGTACTTTAGAAAGTTTCAATTAAACTAATGAATCATATTTTTAAGGCTAAAGTATATTTTTAGTCCCTTAACTTTACATAAAGTTTTATTTTCTTTTTTTAACTTTAAAAAGTTTGTTTAGTCATTTAACTTTAAGATCGTTAGCAAAAAAACAATGATAGTGAGATCTTAAATATTAGTAAAACATTTTAAATGCTAACATATTAAGTTTAATTTTCATAAGAATTAAGATTGTTACCAAAAAAATTATCATTTAATACTAGCGATTTTAGCATTAAAAGACTAAAAATATACTTTTTAAAGTTAAAGGATTAAATTAAAATTTTGTCTAAAAATAAAGAACTAAATTTATACATTATCCAAAGAAACTTTGTCAAGAAATCATCATTCTTTCAATATTTATCAACTTATTCAACATGTACAGATTGTGAATGAATGGAGATATATCCAACTTTAAACCTTCACACTAAGCCCAAACTCTTACCTTGAAATAGCTTATTTTTCCCTTAATATTCTCTCAAGTCCCAACCTTCTTCCAGGCATTTTAGAAGTTCGAGTTCTTGATATTAAAATTCCAAACTTCCTAAAAGGTTGAACAATACTTTTTGTTCCAATGTCTCCGTAAAACAAATAATGCACAAAAAAATGATGACCCGACACGCACTCACCCAACTGATGGCAAAAGTGATGACAGTTTACGTGCAATGGTAAACCCCTTACTCTTGAGTGTTTCACAGACTTTATCATTAGTTTAGAAGCAATGATCATGATTCCTTTAATAAATTGTACTAGGATATTTCTTCTATCCTGTTAATAGCAGATATTATGTATACAGTTTGGGGTGTGTTTAGTTCTCAATACAAAGTTGCAAACCATCAGAACTTGTTTTTGCCGATCCCCAATGGGAAGCCAAACATGCACTAAAATAATAGGCAATATTTTTATTTTTTCCAAAGAAGCTATAGAGATATCAGAATTATTTTATATTATATTTAACATTCAGTGAATAACTTTAGGAGAAAAAGGAGCAACCACAATATAAAGGGATTAGTATTTTTTTAATACAAATCAGTTTAGTAAATATTAAAAGATAAATGAATTTGAGTACTTTAAATAATGCAGAGCTTTGGAAATTATAAAAACAATTAATGTTTTAGATAAAATAACAAAATCTATTTGTTATTTTGTTGGATAATTTGATGAAATCGACCTAAATAATTGAATCTAAGTTTTTTTTTTCATAAAGAAATTCTATATATAGATTATAGATGTTTTCACCTTTTATGAATATTTGTGACATTTTAATATCCAAAGAATTTAATTATGACTTTAATGGGTTAGCATGGCACAGGAAGAAATATTTCGTGAGTGCTCTCATCATGTTGTTTATATTTCTGTTAGTTTAAAATTTTCTACCGTGGAATTATATCTTCTACTCTTTGGATAGATAATACGAAACGATTTTCTTCCTTTCTTTCTTTCCTTGGTTTCAGCAATGGCTTGTTCTGTATTTAAAACATGAGGGAAGAAAGATATCCTTTTCCCCTTTTATTGTGGAACCCAGCAAAAAGGTAAGAGAGGTGCATATCCCAGAACTATTATTAATTCTCGGTTTGAAGAAGACTTGTTTGGATTTGGATTTTGTCAGATTGATAATGATTACAAGATAGTGAGAATTATGGTTCCATATTTATCGATTTGTGACTAGGCCAGTGGAAGAGTATTCACTAAACTCTAATCATGAAAGGAAGTAGAATTTGAAAACTTAAGGGCGTAGCTTCTAGAAGTGATAGACATGCCACTGTTAATGGAGTTGTGTTTCGGATTGGAGGAAAGGGATGTGTGTTAATTCTCAAAAGGTTTATTGAGTATAAGAACAGACTTTCTGTTCCTGTTGGTAACTTTGGAGAAGATAAATCTTATTTGATTCCGGGCATGTTAGATCCAGCGACTACTTGGAAAAATGAAATTGTCTTATGTCATCTTTATCAGTCGAAGTATAATGTATTAAAGCCAACTTGGCAATACTAATGTCGATGAAGTTGGATGTTGAACTTTTATTGTTAGATTACATGTTTACTTGTTTCAAGCACTTTTGGAGGGAATGAAACATAGAATCTCATATCATTATATGTTTTTACTTTTTTAGTTTTTGAATCCTTCTTGCCAAGTGAGGTGGAATTATAATTTACATAGTCTTGATTTGGTAATCTATCCTCTTGTACAAAACTTTTTGATATTCACCGTTAATTAATTTCTACTATCGTTTTAACATTTAAGAAGGTATTAACTCATTCATTAATAGATTACATATTGCTCGAGGGGAAAAAAGGATTACATATTGCTCATTGCATTGGTTGTTATGGCTACCTTAATTAGAGTTTTAATTAACATATCTTTAATTATCTTAGTATTTTCTTCCTTATCATGTTAATTAACAGATATTTTCCACTTGGATATAATCCTCCGATCCTTAATATAGGAGCTATTTAACTAATTTGATTAGATTAAGAAAGTTGGGTAAGTTAGTTAATTATAAGAAATATACATTTTTCTTAAAACACCATAATGATCTTTCTTAATATCCTCCGTCCCTCACTTACTTGATTATGATTGAGAGAGTATTCATGGGCTAATTTAAGAAAAATTGATAAATATGAGAAATATGTCTTATATTTAGGACCAAAATTAACTTAAGAACTAGATCTTATATTAATAACTGAAGGAGGACTAAACTTGATAATTTGTTGATTTTACTGATGGCAAAAAAAATAATAATGTGTTTATTTTACAAGCAATACTTCTTTTTCCTTTAGCTCTTAGCCATTTTACAGGTATTTATTTCGGTCACAAAATATATTTCTTCTGTTACGATTTTCTCTTAACAATAATAAAATTTATCTGTTAATTATGGATATTGCAGGATCCTTCAATATGCTTCAATTCTTCTTATAAACGGAGTCACATAACATCACAAGTTCAGAGCCCTAGCTAGTCGGAGAACAACCTTGTGATACCCTAATATTGATTGCCACGGACGTCTCTCCTCCGAGATTCCTTTTCCAATGGCGGCCACCGTGAATTTGCAGGACAGGAAGGCCCACATAGCCTTTATTCCCAAGGATATTATGGCTAACATTTTCAAAAGATTGCCGGTAAGATCCCTAATTCGGCTTCAATCCGTGTCCAAGGACTGGAAAAATCTGATAAAATGTCTCATCAACACTCCATCTTTCATCGAAGACCACCTCCAACACTCCACATATCGAAACCCTTTCCTTCTCCTTGAACAATACCATCGCAAATTCTGTGGTATTCGACTCAGTGTGCTGGATTGCGATATGCGAGTAGGTAAAGTTCAAAAATTACCTTCGACTTCGATTGATTCTCTTTATAATTTTGAGGTCTTGGGTTCCAGCAATGGCTTGGTCTGTGTTAAGATTGAGAATGGTACAAATCCTCATCCCATTTTGATTTGGAATCCAGCGACTAGAGACATCATGGAGGTGCGCCCCAGAACTGCTGTTCATTCTCACCTTATTCACCATTACGGATTTGGTTTTAGTGCTCTTGGTAATGATTACAAGATAGTAAGAATTAATGTGTTTTATCCATTTGCTATTAAAGCCGTGGAAATGTATTCATTGAATTCTGGGTCATGGAAGGAAATCAACTATGGAAATCTAAGGGGCATAAGAACGAGTACTACAAATATCACTGTTAATGGAGTTATGTTTTGGGCTACAAGTGATGAGAATCGAATTCTTTCAATTGACCTATCAAAGGAAGCGTGTAAATTGATACCAATGCCTTATATACGCTCCTCTCTTAGACGCCTTGTTGAGTATGAGAACAAACTTGCTTTGGTTGCTCCCATAAAAGAACAGGATGGATCTAATTTGATTCATCTCTGGGTGTTGGAGGAGGAGGACACATGTCCATTTGAGGGCGATAGGAGATGGGAGTGGATTAAAGTATACACCGGTAGCTGTTTTACATGCAATTGCTTAAATCCAGTGACTATTTGGAGGAATGAGATTGTCTTACTACCTTCTGATCAGACACAGAATGATCATCAAATGATAAATTTATATTTCCTCAATTTTACTACTAATAAGTTCAAGAGGTTTGATCTTAAATCTTACTCTTACGACTTTGGCCATATAAGGAGAGAAAGACCTGTCTCTTACCCTAAAAGAGACATTGAAATTGCTATTTTTAATTACGTGGAAAGCCTTGTATTAGTCAATGGACATCATTGACTTTGAGGATTTTTTATCCTGAATTTGAATGTTACATTGCAAGTTTACCTCTTTTTTTGGGGGGTCTGAATTGCGGGTTTACTTTAACTAAACAATATTGGTGGGAATCCGCTCAAAATAGCTTATATATATATATTTATATCATAAGCTATCTTTAGTTGTTAAATCCTTCTTGGAACGTTATGAGCGAAATAAACTTTGTTTGGTAACTACCTTCTACACTTTATGTTGTAATGTGTTTTATAATTCTTCCTATAGTTTTAACCTTCTAATTAATTCATAAATTGTACTACTCATTGCATTGGTTCTTATCCTCTAGCTAGAGTAATTTTGTTTAACTTTCTCCTTAACTAATTATTTGTTTTCTTATCATGTTAATAGTTTTCATGAATATCATTCCGATGAAGGATTTTTTTTAAAAAAAAAAAAACTTACCAAGACTCTAATTAAATTTTTACACCACTGTAACCATCAAAACCCTTAAATTCTCCTCTAATTCCAGTTCACCTTATAGTCACTTTATTTTGCTGGATCGAGTGACATGTAAGCCCTTAAAGTTCCAAAATCACTTTTCAACTCATTGTTCTTTGATTTCATTGTTGGCTCTAGCAATGACTCGCTCTGTTTTGAAAATCTATTTAAAATATTTCCTCATTCCTTTTTATTGGGAAAACTAGCAGTTAATTAAAGAGGTCAGGAAGGTGCTCCCGAACTTGGGATTCTTTTTTGTTGTTATTACTATCTAGGATTTGGATTCAGCCCAATTTGTATTTTATTAAATTATATTTGGTTTATGCATGAATATTTCATTTTATTATTCGTGGATTAACATCTTTTTATTTAAATATTACTCGTTTTGAAATTCTATATCAAAATTTTGGCATAATTTCAGATTCCATGGATTCTTGTTGCCCAATAATAAGTCATTTCATATGAAATTTACATATTAAGATCAGAATTTAGATGCAAACCAAATCTATTATTTGGATACTTAAAATTTTATACGTTCATATTTGATCCCAATCCAGGCAAATCTTTTTTATTAGAATTCCTTTACAATTTCGAATACTTAATCCATCGTAATTATTCCAAATCTCAATCGGCCTCTTTTAATAAATACCCAAATATTTGGAGCAGTCACCCAAGTCGGATCTAAAAGGAAAGAGTTGGCAACCACAAGATAAGTGGAGTGGCATTTTCAATTATAGATATTGCAGTGATTCTCAATTCTCAAGCATATGCTTGCATTCTTTCGTTTTTTTTTTCCCCCTTGAAACAAAAAGTAGGGATACATTAATATACTTTAAAATGCATCTTATTATTTAAAATTCGAGAGAAATATTGTTTTCTTCCACATATATATACCCCTAAACGCTCTTTTCTTGGAATTCTTATTCCAAGTTCCCACTGGCGAGCACAGTGAAGCAGTTGTTCACCGAAGAACACTGTTGAGAGGATATCTCCAGTGACTTGGAACCATAATACGAGTGCTATTGTTTTGTATATATTAGATATTAGTTCAGGTAGTTACGATTAGATGTTATAGGATTTTAAATTCTTCAGATATCTTTAGATTACACACAGTTGTATATATATACTATCTCCTGTCCTTAATACACTTAACTAATTTGGGAGGATTAATGAAGTTAGTAAATTACTTTAAAATATTTCTAGAAAAAAATTACTTTAAAATATTTATATTTATTGTTTTTCTCTAAACTAATTTGTCCCTCACTTATAAATTGATATATAAGGAATTTTATCAACTTATTTTTACAACAATATAATTTCAAGTTTCAATTGTAATTGAATGGAGACATATCTAAAAGAACTTGTACCTCTGATCTAAAATTCACACCTTTAACTTGCTTATTTCTCCCATTCTCTCAAGTTCTAGCCTTTCTTCCAAGCGTGGCAAGGAAAAAATACACTTCTTCCAAGCATTAAAGAAGTTCGAGTTCTTGATGTTAAAATTCCAAACGTACTAAAATGTTGATTTATACTTTTTATTCTTTCAATGTTAACAAAAGTGCACCCAACACCTTATCTTATTTTTCCAGTGCACTTAACATTAGATTTTTTTAGTGGTATAATTTTATTCATGATTTATTAAATTTGGTGTAATCTCACCCATTTTTTAATTTTCCTGATATGATTATAATTTGGTTTCTTTGTACAAAAAATTAGGAAAATTTGGTTAAAAAATTCCTATTTGATAATTTAATTGACTAAAATGACCTGAATTTGAGTGAGTATAACTATGATCTGTGAGTACAATATATCTTCGACTGTATGTAACACATCTTCCACTGTGTCAGTGTGCAAATAACTTTCATATTGATAATACATTGTGCACAACAAAAGATATATTGTACCAGCGGATCATAGTTACACTAGCTCAGATTCAGGTCTTTTTAGCTAATTAAAATTTGAAATGGAAATTTTTAGCCATTTTCCCTAAAAATTATTATAATTTGATAATAGAGAATTTTGAGTTAGATTAACGGTAATATTTGAAAATACTCATGGCTTTTGTCCTTTTTCAGTTGAGACTTTTTTGGTTAAAAAATAATGACTTTCATTGCTGGATTTAGGTATTTTATGTATTATTTTGTTGTTGTTGTTGTACGTTGTTGTTATCCTCAATTCTAGATCTCAATATTATCTTTCGATCACCTGTGTTATCTTATCCCTAATATTGACCGCAACGGACCTCTCTCCTCTGAGATCGATTCCTTTTCCAATGGCGGCCACTGTGACGATGCCGGCAACGGAAGCCGACGTGGCCTTTATCCCCAGGGATATCATGGCTAACATGTTCAAAAGACTTCCGGTAAGATCCTTAGCTGTGTGGGCACAGATTGGAAAAATCTGATACATGATCTCATCAAAACTCCGTCTTTCATCGAAGATCACTTCCGCAGTTCCAGCTGTCGAAACCCTTCCTTCCCTTGAACAGTACCATCGCCGATTCCGAGGCATTTCCCTCAGTATGCTGGATTGCGATAAGCGAGTCGAAAATGTTGAAAAATTACCTTCTAGTTATTCTCCTTATAATTATGAGGTCTTGGGTTCCAGCAACGGCTTGGTCTGTGTTCAAATTAAGAATGGTATAAATTCTCATCCCATTTTGATATGGAATCCGGCGACTAGAGACATCATAGATGTGCACCCCAAAACTATTATTCATTCTGACCTTATTGACGAGGTGGGATTTGAGCACTACAGAACTCTTATTGATCCTCAGCTTGATGATTGTTATGGATTTGGATTCAGTCCTCTCGATAATGATTACAAGATAGTGAGAATTAATGAATATAATCATTATCAAATTAAAGCCCTGGAAGTTTATTCATTGAATTCTGGGTCATGGAAGCAAATACACTTTGGAAACAACTTAAGGGGCATATCTACAAGATATAGATATATCACTATTAATGGAGTTATTTATGTTTTGGAAAGCTATGTGGTGCGATGAATGAGTATCTAATACTTCCAATTGACCTATCAAAGGAGGAGGTGTGTAAGTCGATACCAACGCCTCACATATACGGTTTTGCTCGTGCAAGCCTTATTGAGTATGAGAACAAACTTGCTGTGGGTGCTTGCGTTCCTGAAAATGATGGATCTTATTTGATTCATTTGTGGGTGTGGGAGGAGGAGACATACCTATCTGAGGATGAGGACGACGACGAGGAGAGATGTGGATGGACTAAAATATATAGTAGCAGCCCTTCTCCATGGGGGACGTTAAATTCCGTGACTAGCTATTTGGATGAATGAGATTGTCTTGCTACCTTTTGATGAGATTAAAAATGATGGTCAAACAACAATTTTATATCTGCTCAATCTCACTACTAATGAGTTTTAGAGGCTTCCTGTTAGCTCTCACTCGTTCAATTTTGACCGAAAAAGGAAAAGAAGACCTGTCTCTTACCCCAAAGGAGACATTGAGGTTGTGATTTTCAATTACGTGGAAAGCTTTGTGTTAGTAAATCGGCATCATTGACATTGAAGATTTTGATCCTGCATTCGAATTGCAAGTTTACTTTAAACAAACACCTCTTTCGTCATAATTTATTTCTAGTTTTTAAATCCTTCTTCAAAGTTATGAGTGGAATGATAATTTATATAAACCTTGTGTTGTAATTTGTCTTTTGCAATTTCTGTTGTTTAGTGTTTTTTTAATTCTTACTATTGTTTTATAACCTTTGAGGTGTTATTACTTGGTCTGGTAACATGATAGCTACAGAATTGGTCCCAAAAAAAAAATCGTAACTAGGGAAAACAACAGGATATGAGCGCTGATTTATAATTTGGTGGCCAAAAATAGGATTAACATATGAATTCGCGCGCATCAATTAAACGGCCTATTTTTTTTCCCTTTCTTTTTCTTGTTCTCCATTGATATAATGAGATTTTGTACCATGTGGGGTAACAAAAGTGAACTAGAGATTTAAGTATATTGTTTTCTCAATTATAATACGATTTGCCCAGCGAGGGACTTTTACGTTACTATTTCGATTAATTAAATATTCTAAGTTCTTTTACTTGATAGGAGTTTCATTTCATTCATTTTTCGATAAGCTATAGTCATTTCATCATATCATCAATTTTTATATCGAACATATTTAATTTCAGCATCTTCAGTCCAAAAGGAAAAAATTCCAGCATTCCACGAAAATAATCCAAAAATTACAGTAAAAACCAAATCAAATTCAAAATCTAAGCAAACAAGACTAGTTTTATTTGGAAAAAACCATAATTAAATCCGCTTGAAATATTCAAACTCAAATTAAGGCCTGCACTTTTAACAAATTTCTAATTAGGCCAAGAGGCCTCATTAAGGTTTTTTCTAATATTGTTAAAAGACTAAAATACCCTTTCATAATTTAAAATAATATTGTTTTGAGAAAACAAATTAAACCATGAAAACTTGACATTATATAGTTTCTATTTATAAAAAACATTTTACATTGAAAAATTTGGAAATACTACGAGCAAAAAATTGATAATGCATAATATAATATTTTATGCTAACTCTAATATATTGATAAGAAATTTATGGGAACAAGGACTTTTCTTTTTGCAATAGGAACAAGGACCTTTTAATTACTTCATTCCAATACTATTAAATTAATTAATAATTTTTTGAAGGAAATTTTTTTCTTATAGTTAAAAAATCAGAATCTTAAGGTATTAGTAGATTTCCGCATCAAATTTGTCATTTCTTTCTTAAGTGCTTTGCTATGTCTACCATATAAATGTTCTCATCATATTATATTTTATAACATCATTACTAGAATTCATAGTAATAATTAATATGAGTTTGTATTAGAAATCTAAATAGTTTTTCAGCGTTTAATGGGACGAATGGAATAATATGAATTGTTTAATATAAATTTATACAAAAAAATACATTTTAGCCTTTTAACAACATACAAAGCAAGAACATGTGAAGCTGATAAATCATCTAGCAGCATCTCAAGAAAAAAGAAGCTAGCTCAAATTAATTGAAGCAATTTAATTTGCCAACTTAAAATGATATTTCAGTCTTTTAACAACATTCAAAAATTCCTAATAAGGCCCCTTGGCCTAGTTAGGGATTCGTTAAAAGTGTATGTCTTAATTTAAATTTTGATATTTCAATTAGATTTAATTAACTGGGATTCTCCCTATTATTTATACAAAATGTTTGATGAGAATGATCTTAAATATCATATAATGACCAACAAGAGTTTGGTCTAGCGGAATAAGATGGGCCCTCACAATGTTGCAAACCCTCACAATGTTGGCATGTTATGAATCAAGATTTGATATTTAGTACCCGATCCTGTCTTGAATAAGAAAATGTTATGAAACTCTTATTTAAAAAATAGAATTTTGAGTAAGATTTTAATAAAAAGAAGTTAACTATCGTAATAAATTATGGAACAATAATTACTTAAATCAAATAAATTTCGATTGAAATCTACCAAATATCGTAATGAATTAAAATTGAATAAATAAGGAAATTATTTTTAAATTAATCAACATTTAATGACAATCAATACGGAGTAAAATCAACGGTAATATGTCAAAATAATTATGACTTTTTTCCTTTTTTTCGTTAAAATAATAATGACTTTCATTGCTGGATTTAGATATTTTATATATCTCTCTTTTTTTTTTAAATATAATCCTCAATTCAGTTTAGTCTATCTAGATTTTTTTATTCTCAAACTGAAAACAAACAAATACTCTAAATTAGAAATATTATAAAAATAATAATTTTACTCTCATTTCTCATTATTATCTTTCGATCACCTCTGTTATCTTATCCCTAATATTGATTTGATTGTTTTGTTGAAATCCTCTTCGGGTAGATCCAATCAAATTGCGATGGCAAAAAAAAAAAAAAATCCGATAAAACTGGCAACCCCCTTGGGAAAGGGAATCTCCCCACTTCGCATTAGCCTAGAAACCGGTACAACAAAAGCCTTCGCCTTCCCCCGCAAAAGGAGTCACACCATCATAAGTTCAGAACCCTAGTCGGAGACCAGCCTACCGATAGCCTAATATTGACGGCAACGGACATCTCTCCCCTGAGATTCTTTATCCAATGGCGGCCGCTGTGACGATGCCGGAAATGGAAGCCCAGGCAGCCTTTATTCCCAAGGACATCATGGCTAACATTTTCAAAAGACTTTCGGTAAGATCCTTAACTCGCCTTCGATGTGTGTGCACACATTGGAAAAATCTGATAAATGATCTCATCAAGACTCCGTCTTTCATCGAAGATCACTTCAACTATTCTAGCTGTCGAAACCCTTTGCTTCTCCTTGAACAGTACCATCGCAGATTCCGAGGTATCAGCCTCAGAGTGCTGGATTGCGATATGCGAGTCCAAAAAGTTCAAAAATTGCCTTCTACTCATTCTCTTTATGATTTTAAGGTCTTGGGTTCCAGCAATGGCTTGGTCTGTGTTAAAATTGAGAATGGTATAAATCCTCATCCCATTTTGATATGGAATCCCGTGACTAGAGACATCAGAGAGGTGCGACCCAGAACTATTGTTCATTCTGACCTCATTGCCGAGGTAGGATTAGAGTTCTACAGAACTCACATTGATCCTCGTGAGCTTGATGACCGTTATGGATTTGGGTTCAGTCCTCTTGATAATGATTACAAGATAGTGAGAATCAATGAATATAATCATTATGA
Organism: Neltuma alba; assembly: GCF_004799145.2. NCBI lineage: Eukaryota > Viridiplantae > Streptophyta > Magnoliopsida > Fabales > Fabaceae > Neltuma > Neltuma alba. The sequence goes on along the minus strand of NW_021636165.1, from coordinate 24,201 downwards.
TATCAAAGCCGTGGAAGTTTATTCATTGAATTGCGGGTCATGGAAGCACATAGACGTGGGAGACGACCTAGATGGGATATCAACATTATATAGATATATCACTATTAATGGAGTTATGTTTTGGCAGGTTATGTGGTGCGAAGATGAGTATCTAATACTTCCGATTGACCTGTCAAAGGGGGAAGTGCGTAAGTTGATACCAATGCCTGACATAGGCGGTTTTCGTCGTACAAGCCTTATTGAGTATGAGAACAAACTTGCTGTGGTTGCTTGCGTCGTTGAAGAAGATCATGTATCTATTCTGACTCATTTGTGGGTGATGGAGGAGAACGGCAGGAGATATGGATGGACTAAAATATATACTAGCGGCCTTTCTCCATGGGGGACGTTAGATCCCGTGACTATTTGGATGAATGAGATTGTCTTGCTCCCTTTTCATGAGATTGAGAATGATGGACATGAAACAATTTTATATCTGCTCGATCTCACTGCTAATGAGTTTAAGAGGCTTCCCGTTAGATCTCACTCTTCCAATTTTGACCCAGCAAGGAAAAGAAGACCTCCCTCTTGGATCAAAAGAGATATAGATACTGAGATTTTCAATTACGTGGAAAGCTTTGTATTGGTAAATCGGCATCATTACAATTGAAGAATTTTGATCCTTCATTCAAATTGCAAGTTTACTTTAATCAAACACTTTGAGTTTTAGTGGAAATTCAGGTCATAATTTGTTTATAATTGTTAAATCCTTCTTCAAAGTTATGAGTGGAATAATCATTTAGATAAACTTTGTGTTTCAATCTCACTACTGATCAGCGTAAGACGTTTCCTATAAGATCATATTATCATAATAGAATCAATTTTGAAATTTTCAATTACGTGGAAGTTGGCAATATCAACATCGAAAAAGTTTGATCCTGAATCATAATTGTCAAATTGCAAGTTTACTTGGCTTGTTTCAAGCGCCGGTGGAAATTTAATGAATCCATAATAGCTTATGTCATTTTATGCGTCGTACCGTAAAAACCTTCTTGCAAAGTTATGTGGAATATGATTTACATAAACTTGATTTGATAATATGTTTTATTTTGTAATTTCTTTGATATTCACTGTCACTTAATTCTTACTGTTGTTTTAAGGTTTGAGATATTAATTCATTAGTTAATACATTGCACTACTTAGCTGCCCTCTAAATTAGATTTTTATTTACTCATGCCTAGCTGAGTATTTGTTTCCTTTTCATGTTAATAATTAACAGATGTTCTCCACTGTGATTTAGTAAACTTTATTCATGTTATAAGTAATTCATCTAATTCGACCAACTTTTGTTCAATTTACAGTAAGCTATTTTGATTACAAATATTTCTTTCCGTATGATTAGATCTTTATATTTGAGCCATTCTCTTCTTCGTCTTCTCTCTTCTCTTTTTACTCCCAATCTTTGGTGAACAAACCATCTCTCTGACTGTTCTTCCTTAATCTCTTACCTCTATTTCTTACCCACTAACATCCTCCTCTAATCATCTCTATGGTGACAAGTCCCAAAGCTGCCGCAAACGAAGCCTTGTTGTGAATTTGGCTACTGACCACGTCTCCGTTATTCAGTCTGCTCCACTTCTGCCACCGTCTCCTGTAAACGGAGGTCATCCCGGCGATCTTATGCCGTCTCTGAAGCTTGTGGATTTCTTTCCTCAGCTATAAAACTTGTGTATTTTTGTTGATTGAGCGATTTGGAAGCTACAGACTTGGAAGCGAAGCATATGATCAGCTAAATAATACTCCTCCGGTCCTTAATATAAGACCCATTTAACTAATTTGATTACATTAAGGAAGTTAGGTAAGTTAGTTAATTATAAGAAATGTGACACGTTTTTCCTAAAATACCATAATCATCTTTTTTAATACCTCATTTTCCTCTTCTACTTGATTATGGTTAAAGGAGTATCCATAGGGGTAATTTAGAGAAAATTGATAAATATGAGAAATGGGTCTTATATTTAGGACCAAAACCAACTCACTAATTGGGTCCTATATTAAGGACCGGAGGAGTAATTGGTATATTTTCCTATAATTACTCTACAATATACATGCTCTCTTGTTGTTGTTGTTGTTTTGTTTTTTTTGGTCTCTGGATTTTCTTTCTAATTCGATCCATTTCCCTTTTCCTTATTCAGCTTTATTGTTCCAAACTTTGCTATGTCTCGATAATATGCGCTTGGACTGAAATATTTTTCTTCATAAATGAAAAACACTTCATATAGACCAAAAATTTGTTGGTTTCCTGAATCGAAATCTTTGTACTTGTCCATGCTCATTCAAGATTGATGGTTTTTCCCGGCTGCACAGGAGGGATATTGGGTTCTTAGATAAAAGCCATGCGTCAAGCATGCTCGTACTTTGTGATGACTCACAACTTCCAGATAATGTGATTGTTGAAGATTAAGGAGGCGAAGAATATTGCTGCAATGGCTGTTAGTAGTCCAAGTGCAATGGGAAAAAAATTTGCTCATACAGTGGAGGCCCTGCATAATTCTTTACAGATCAGCGGAGATGGTTTTTCTTAACTAATAGGAGTCAGAAGAGGAGAGAGAAACCTTGCAGAGAATGGGCCGATGATGTGGTGCACTGTGGGCTTTCAAATTGATTAGACGGACAAGATTTAGAGATTCTGAGGGATTAGGAGGGAAACGACGCTCAGAAGATCCGGACCAGTGGAGGGATCGGTATTTTCAATACAAATCATTTTAAAAGTACAAAGCTTTTGAAAGAATAAAAACCAAATGTTTAGTTTTTAGTTGTTAAATCTTTCTTGCAAAGCTATGAGCGGAATGATAATTTATGCAAACTTTGTTTGATAATCAGTCTTCCACAATTTCTGTTGTTTAGTTTTTTTTTTTTTTGCTTTTTTTTTTATTCTTATTGTTCTTTTAATGTTTGAGGCATTATTACTTGATTTGGCAAAACATCGTAATTATAGAAAACAACAGGTTGAGGACTGATTTACATATTGGTGACCTTGTTTAGGGTAAGAGAGAGGTCTTCTTTTCCTTATTATGACTTTTAGTAATTTCCCTTGCTAGACTTATATATTTTTATATGCATGTTTTTACAAAAAAAAAAAAAAAACAATCCTCTTTGATTCGACTTAGTCAAATAGGATCTTTCATTCTCAAAATCGCACCAACCAAATAAATAAATTAAAAATATTACAAAGATATTTTAATTAGAGAAAAGCCTAAAAAAATCGAATCAAGCTTACTTTGGTTTGGTTAGATTTCTGCGCAGTATAGATTTGAAGAGAATACTGACTTCTTCATGCCTGTCGTAATTCTCGATCATATCTTCTAATTAAACAGACTAGAAGAACGTACGGCGGAAAACTCCAGCTTAAGGGTGCTTTCTCTCTACGAACTATTGCCGCTGGAATTGGAATTTGCGCAGAAATAGTTCTAGTTGTTTTCTGGGTGCATGGTTTTGGTAAAAAAAATTTCAGCTCAGACTGCTTTAGAGGCTGAGCGTTTGAGGTTCTAATGTCAAGTGAAAATTTTAACGGTACACAGGTTGGTATTGAAACTGATTGTGAAATACTCCTCCCGCCCTAAATATCATATCCATTTTATAGTGTAATTTATACTATAAAATAGGTCTTATATTAGGACCAGAGGAGTAGTTTAGCATCTAACTTTAGTCTCCATTGTTGGTTTAGAATGGCGGTGCATCCCAGTAATGAACGAAGGAGATTATTGCAATATAATGATTCAGAAGAATGGCAGTGCTTGGTTTGTATGATCTCGTCGAGGCTGAGCAAAACTATGCTAGGGATATTGGCTAGAGGCTTTTAAGAGCTAATTTCTTCTTGTATCAAAAAAGAAAAAACAAAAAAGAAGTGGTGTTGATGATGATGTCGTCCATCATACGTTAAACATGCATTTTATATCCTTCTTCTTTACTTACATTATTCTCTACAAATCTCTGGTCTCTCACTGCCCACTATGGCCCTTGATCCTTCTAATTGTGAGTTCAAGGATGGAGAATCCAAAGAGTTTTGGCAGCCACAACACTAAATTTAGTGGCGAAAAGAAGGAATTTTGCAGCATGAGAGAAAATGGAAAGCTAAAATAATGTCGAAATGAGGAAATATAAAATGGGGATAGAGAAATATAATGTAAATATATGTCTGCTATCATGTGGGGGATAAATAAATAGAGGCATATTTTGAATAAACCAAAAAGAAAAGGGAGTAGTGAGAATTAACTAAAATGATGATAGATTCAACCCTCTAGCCATCATTGCTCCAGCTTATAAATGTGATAACAATCACAAGACCGCAAGAAGATGAGGGGAAAAAAAAGGATTTTTCTCCAATTGAGCCTTCTCTCTCTTTTTCCAAAACAACTTATTGCAATGAACTAAGATGATAGAAGAGCTCTCTACCTTGCCGTCTTTCTTTACTGGGAAATTTTGAGTCTGTTTCTCTAATCCTTACTCTCCTATTTATAGGCTCCACCTAGGATTTTTCCTATTTTTTCCTAAATTTCGTTCTTTTAATTTCTTGAATTATGACTCATAATGTAACTTCCTATTTAAGTACCAAATCATCATCAAATTGTGGTTTTTTTATTTTAATTTTCGTTTTTTATTTTTTCTCATAATGTAACTTCCTATTTGAACACCAAATCATCATTAAATTATGATTTCTTATTTTAATTTTCGTTTTTTATTTTTTTATTGTCATAATCCCAAAATATGTATCTAAATTGAGGAGCTATTCATCTTAAATGAGAAGTCTTTACTTTTATTTTCTGATTTTTCTTATTTCCCTCCTTAATGTGTTCGCCTCATATCTCCTAAATTAGCTTTCAATTCTTATCTCTTATTTTATTGCTGTTTATTGTAAAAGGGATATTTTCTTTTTTTGATTTGTTATGTGGTGAACTTCTCAAACTTAGCCTCCAAGAAAGGATCAAGGAGGATATCAATCTTTTATTGTTCTTTTTTTTCTTCTTCTTTAATTTCAATTACATTTAATAATTTTGTGGGGCCCAAACAAAATTGGGTGTTCACAAATATATCGATGGTTTTTCATATACGCTATGTTTGGTACGGGGTTTTCGGAGGGGAGGGGAGGGAAGTTGCTCCCCTCCCCTTGTTTGGCTGGTATAATTTTTTAGAAGGGGAGGGGAGCTCCTCCCCTCCCCTCGTTTGGTTAAGATGTTTTTTAAAGAGGGGAGGGGTTTTTCTCCCCTCCCCTTCCCTTCTAGCCTCCCCTCCAAAAGTGGGGTTTTTTGGAGGGGAGACGAGAGATGATATTTTAATTCCTTATATGTCCTTTTGATTTGTTAACTTCTAATCAGTCATAAACATTTCTACATAAGAGAGTTTTTTTGAGCATCTAATAAGAGGTTATTAAGATAATTATCTCCAAAATTAGTAAGCATTTGTAAACTTTTTTTCTCTTCTTCTAATTTAAGAGGCCGTTGGTATTTTCTTTCACCTTTAAGGTCTTTTCTCTGATTGAAATCTATCACTTGTGAGTTTTTGTCTTGATATTCTATAAGTGTGTGACTGTATCTTGTAAATCAAAATTAGTGAATTGTATTATATATATAGTTATATCTTAACAAAATAAAAAGTGAGAAAATTAATTTAAATTTTATGAGGCTAAAGTAGTCTGTAACACCCCGAATTTTCTGACTCAGGATGAGCAGAAAAGAGAGAAATTCATTAAAATTATTTATTTGCAAAATAAAGTGGGGAAAATTATGGAATATTGATTTTTAAGAGTTAGAGACATATTGGAAAAGGTATTTCCCCAAAAATAGCTTAAATAATTTTAATAGATAATTTTAAGAGAAAAATGGTTTATTTTCTCTGAAAATTATGGAAAAATACTTAGAGATTTATATTTAATCTGAAATTTTTAGGAAAGTTATTTTATGGGTCAAAGAAGCTAATGGATAAGAAAAATCCATTTATAATATTTTAGTTTAATTTCTGGATATATCTTATATTTCAGAAAAATAGGAGAGGGATAAGATTGGAGGAATAAATATGTTGGAGGGCAAAATGGTCCAAGAACTTTACAACACACGTGCTGCCTTCTCTTTTAGCCACCTGATTCACTCCTCCACTTAATAGCTGATCACCCATGCGGTTAATTCACTTCAGACGGTGTCCAGAGAAAAAGAGATAGAGACGGAGAGCGAGAGAGGAGAGCACGGGAGAAATAGCGTTCAGCGAAACCGGAAGAGCGATCGGAGGCTGTTTTACTACATGCAGTCTTGGATTCTGAGTAAGGTGGGTCTCCTAAACCTCCTCCCATCTTTGTTTACTTGGATTGGTGACTGGTTGGAGCGTTAATGAGGAACGAAGCTTAAGTTTCAGTGGGAGAAACTTTCGATTAAAACTGGAACTTGATGATGATGATAGCTTAATGCTTGTTGACGATGATGGTTCATGGTTTCTAGCTTGCATGTTGATTTTTGTTGCTCCAAGTAAAGGGTGCTCTGTTTTGGGTTTAATCGAATAGGGATTATGTTTTTGAGCTAGGAGGGTTTTTCTTTTGTTCTTGCCGAACTGAGGAAACGTGGTTGATATCTGCGGTTGCATGTGTGCTTACTGGTTGTGTGTTGGAATGGCAGAACCCAACCCCCTGTTTTGTTGAGTTTAGCGTTAGAACTCTAGGTGAAAATGGAAAGACGGTATAGGTGATTAAATGTGTTGGTAGATAAATATATATATATATGTATGTATATATAAACATGGCTGTGCTGGGCGCTTACTGGTTGATGCTCCTAAATGACTAATGAGTAATATAGAATGTTTTGCAGCTCAAGTTGAAGTTGCTGTTTCGGGGGTTCAGTCTTGGGTTCTAGAGGAAGAATGAGTGGAAGTTCGGATATTTAAAAGGAAGTGTATGAGGAATAAAGGTGAATAGAAGCATGTGTATATGTGTGTGATAAAGTGACGAGAGGCTCATGGGAAAAGTAGAGGAGACCAAACTGACACGCACACACACACATATATATAGTTTCGGTACATGTGTATATATATAGAGATATATGGAAAGTATTTTCGGGCAAGTGGGTTTCAAGAGGAACTGTAATTTTAAACTGGGGACTTTCAAATGGTGGATAGAATGATGTTTATGAAGCTGGAATTTCATATCAGTAAGAAAGGAATGTTGTTATTATAAATTATAAGCACGTTGAAAACATTCAAGGGTGCTAATTCATTGTTGGAAGAATTTGAACTTGCTCGATTTGAATTCAAATGATTAAAATTAGAAGTCAAAGATAGAGGACATATAGTTAAGTTTTCAAATGTAGAGAGATATTAGTGGGTTGAATTATGAATGTTCAAGTATGTTCGTAAATTTGGAAAATATTTCCAGATTAAGTGCAAGGTTATGTGAATCATTGGAGATATAAACATACATGTGTATAGGGATGTGCTGTAATGAAAACTCAATATATAGTTACTGTTTAGTATCTCCAGATGTTGAACGAGTATTGTAGGTTATTAAATTGAGTTTAGAAACTTCAAATGAAGTGGTGCTGGTATGTTTTAGGGACGTGGCATAGTTTGATTGAGATGCTAGTTACTAAGTAAGGTAATACTATGGGTTGAGATAAGGAAGGAAGCGTTCCAAAGATAATAGTTCAAATAAGAAAAATTGTCCAGGATGACCAACTATTAAGTAAGGGTAGAGATTGAAAGAGATTGGGATTTAAAGAGAGTTATTTAATTTATAAATTATGTTGGATCAAGTATTAACCAACCCTTACTAATATGATAGGTTTATATATCTGCTAAAGCCTACCAAAGAAGCTAAGAGAAAGGAAACAAGTAAGGTTTGATTTTGAAGCAGAAGGTTCAGGTAGTAGTTCTTTCCTCCCTTACACTTGTGTATGATTGCTGCATGTCTGTTTGTGCCATATTACTTTTCTAAAGCATGAGAACATGTAATCCTTAATTCCTTGCATGGATTTTTAACCGTGACCACGTGCAGCTGATAAACATGGGGCAGTGATTGCCAATTATATGCGCGGCAGTGATTGCCAATTATATGTGCGGCAGTGATTGCCAATTATATGCGCGGCAGTGATTGCCAATTATATGTGCGGCAGTGATTGCCAATTATTAGCGCATTATTTATTCAGCTTGTCTAATAGACATGGGGCAGTGATTGCCAAGTATGTGCGCATTATTTATTCAGCTTTTATATCTGTCATTGTGCATAAATGCTTAATTGCATTAGCTTGCAAGGTTATGTTCCACTTTGGCTTGTTTTGCATTCTTTATGTAATCTGCACATTTGTTTGATGGAAATTACTACTACGGGGATTCTTCGGAATCTCACCCCCAATTTATGATGAACAGTGAAAGCTAGTAGCCTGAAGGACAAGGAGGTTGTTTAAGAAGAAGGTGGGCTGGTTGAAGAGCAGAGATACCTGTTTTAATTCTGTAAATTGTATAACAAAATATATGGGCAAGTAACTTTACTTGCTCTATGGAAATATTATTTTGTATCCTTTAGAAGAAGGAAGTGAGCATTGCCAGGTGCACGTATATGCTGTCAACCAAGAGCGTTGCTTTATTTTAAATATAATATTATAAAATTGTATAGTATGAAATTATTTTAGATGATAATAGATTAAGTTGAAAGCAGGGTTGATATTGGATCACTCATCAGTTATTTGAAGCTTTGAAATATTTGATCAACGGATTCTAATGTTAAAGGATAAAAAAAAAAAAATCCTTGTCTTTTCTCAGGACAGAAACCTGGCGTTAGTGATTCACAGACGTTAAAATGATCCTATTAGTATATAAAGTGAGGTGTTGCATAGTCAATTTTTTATTAGAACAAAATAAGGTATTATTAAAATTGCTCCCTCCCTTCCCCTCCAATCAATCCAAACAGGAGATCATTGAAATCCCTCCCCTCCCCTCCCCTTTGTAGCTACCCTCCCCTTTCCTCCCCTCCCCTTCCTTTGATTAAAATCCCTCCCCTCCCCTTCCCTCCGTCGAGCCAAACATAGCGTAAAGGGGGCCAGAGTTGTTGTAAATAATGTGTGTAGGTGTGTCAAAGGAAGAATCCCACATTACCTGGGATTGTGGGTTCCAGGTAATAAGTTATCTTAGACTATTAAATGGGACAAGAGGAGAAGTGAACTCGCATGCACAATAGGCCACCGGAGACAAATCTAGCAATTTTCCTTCACCCTTTGTGCACGAGTCAAATGTAATACTGGGCACTTTATTGAACATATCTATCTAAATTTTAATGACAATTATGTCTCTTCAATATTTGTAACTGAAGATTTTATTCATCTTAAATAATCATTAAACAAATTAATCATGATTTGAAACTGCTCATTTAATTATTAATGCTCATTAAGTGCGTTTAAATATACCTAATGGTATTGTGATCCACAGCCTATTAAAAAGGCATGAAATCGAAGTTCAAAGTAGAATGCCGTGCTCTAAGCTTTCGGGCAACTCTCTTCCCTCCTTTGGTGTTCTACTTTACTGATTTCTTTTAGGGGGAACATATGAAAATTTATTTATCTCTCCATTTAAACCCCAATTGACATATTATTTTATGATTTTTCTCATTTAATTTAATATATTCAAATTCCAATTAAGATATTATCAAAATTTAAAATTAATTATTAATTTCTTCATTTGAGCTTCTATTAAAATCTCATTTAATAATGATGCTCCTCATTTAATTCAATAAACCCAAATCCCAATCAAAATATTATTTAGATCTTATTAGTAATTAAATATGTTCAGATTTTATAATATCATATCCAAACCGCTTTAAGTGAGTCAGGTATTACAAGTTTTTAATAATATAATGATTGATGATTGATTGATTAATTGATTTGAATGAATAAAAAAACACATTTCTATAAAAAAAAAAAAAGTAAATCTTGAGTTATCTTAAATAATGCAATTTATTAGAATTTAAAATTTAATCAAATATTTTAGTCCGTGCATCATACAGAAGCAGAAATTTCTAGTTTACTGACTAAACTTCTATTTTTTTGTATGTGAAAAAAGTTAACCAACTTTTTATATTATGGATTGGAGGGAGTACTCATTTACTGCATTGATTGTTACCCTTAACTAAAATTTTTCTTATGTATGGAGACTTTATTCTTCCATGTGATACTAGGCAAAGTTTTTATAAATATTTTAAAATTATGACACTGCTAATTTTGTTTGTGTTGTTAGTCAACAAGAGAAAAACAGAGTTGATGTTCCATCCAAGCAATCGGCCATGGCAATCACAAAATCCAACCTTCATCGTCGTGGCCCTTTTCCCCCTCAATAAAGATAAACGGCTGTAACTTTTATTTATACTTTTATTTTTTTTCCCCCAGTGACATTTTACCTTAGAGTATAATAACTTTTCTTTTCTTTTATTCTAATTACACGAATTTCGCCAATATTTTGAAATTATACACTTAAGTTCAAACAGTTAATTCTATTAAAAATATTTTAAAATTTATTGAAAACCCTCCTCGGAGATCAACCCTCAAATACGGCCGTTATCACTCCTTGCCGTCAATGTTAGTGAGGGTGCGTATAAATTAAAGACATTATAAAAAGATAATAATATTATTCTCATTTCTCATTGTTATCTTTCGATCACCTCTGTTGTCTCATCCCTAACATTGATTTCATTGTTTTGTTGAAATCCTCTTCGGGTAGATCCCATAAAATTGGAAATCGTCTTCGAGAAGGGAATCCTTCCGCTTCGCCTTATCCTAGAAACAAAAGCCTTCGCCTTCTCCTTCTCCTTCAAAAGGAGCCGCATAGAACCCTAGTCGGAGAACAACCCTCCGATACCCTAATATTGACTGCAACGGACCTCTCCTCTCTGAGATTCCTTTTCCAATGGCGGCCAATGTGACGATGCAGAGAAAGCAAGCCCCCGTAGCCTTTATTCCCAAGGATATCATGGTTAACATTTTCAAAAGACTTCCGGGAAGATCCTTAATTCGTTTTCGATGTGTATGCACAGATTGGAAAAATCTGATAAATGATCTCATCAAGACTCCGTCTTTCATCGAAGATCACTTCCACTGTTCCAGCTGTCGAAACCCTTTCCTTCTCCTTGAACAGTACCATCGCAGATTCCGAGGTATCAGCCTCAGTGTGCTGGATTGCGATAAGCGAGTCCAAAAAGTTCAAAAATTACCTTCTATTTATTCTCCTTATAATTATGGGGTCTTGGGTTCCAGCAACGGCTTGGTCTGTGTTAAAGTTGAGAATGGTACGAGTCCTCATCCCATTTTAATATGGAATCCAGCCACGAGAGACATCAGAGAGGTGCTCCCTAGAACTATTGTTCATTCTGACCTTATTGACGAGGTAGGATTTGAGTACAGAACTTATATCAATTCTCAGCTTCATGACTGTTATGGATTTGGATTCAGTCCTCTTGATAGTGATTACAAGGTAGTGAGAATTAATGCATTTCATCCTTATGATATTAAAGCCGTGGAAGTGTATTCATTGAATTGTGGGTCATGGAAGGAAATAGGCGTTGGAAACAACCTAAGGGGCATATCAACAGGAACTAATGCCACTATTAATGGAGTTATGTTTTGGAAAGCTATGTGGCGCGATGACGAGCCTCTAATACTTCCAATTGACCTATCAAAGGAGGAAGTGTGTACAGCGATACCAATGCCTCGCATAAACGGTTTTGGTCGTGCAAGACTTATTGAGTATGAGAACAAACTTGCAGTGGTTGCTTGCCTTCAAGAAAGTGATGGATCTGATTTGATTCATCTGTGGGTGCGTAAGGAGGAGACATATCTATCCGAGGATGAGGATGAGGATGAGGATAAGGAGGACAAGAGACGTGGATGGACCAAAATATATATTAGCAGCCCTTCCCCATGGGGGAGCTTAAATCCCTTTACTATTTGGATGAATGAGATTGTCTTCCTCCCTTTGCATGAGATTGAGAATGATGGACACGAAACAATTTTATATGTGATCGATCTCACTGCTAATGAGTTTAAGAGGCTTCCTGTGGGATCTCACTCTTCCAATTTTGACCCAGTAAGGAAAAGAAGACCTCCCTCTTGGATCAAAAGAGATATAGATACTAAGATTTTCAATTACGTGGAAAGCTTTGTATTGGTAAATCGGCATCATTAACATTGAAGAATTTTGATCCTGCATTCAAATTGCAATTTTACTTTAATCAAACACTTTCCGGAGAAATTCATTCGTAGTAGCTTATATCATAAGTTATTTCTAGTGGTTAAATCCTTCTTCAAAGTTATGAGTGGAATGATAATTTATTACTACTTGATTTAGTAACCTTCTACAATTTTTTTCCATATTCACCGTTAATTCTTACTCAACTAAGCAAGCTTTTCTGACTTTTTTCTCTTTGGTGGGGGCTGTTTGGGAAGTTAACATTGTAACTACAGAATTGCTCCAGGAAACATCGTAAGTCGTAACTATGGAAAACATCGGGATGAGCACTGATTTATAAATTGGTGGCCAAAAAATAGGATCAATATATGAATTGGCGCACATCAACTAAAACGCCTAATTTTTTTTTAAAATTTTTTGTTTTCACTGTCTTTTTCTTGTTCTCCATTGATATAATGAGATTTTGTACCATGTGGGGTGACAAAAGTGAACTAGAGATTGAAGTATATTGTTTTCTCACTTATAATACGATTTGGCCAGAGAGGGACTTTTATTTTATATTTCGATTAATTAAAATATTCTGAGTTCTTTTACTTTAGAGCTGTTTCATTTCATTCTTTTTTCGATAAATTATAGTCATTTCATTATATCGCCAATTTTTATATCTAACAAATTTAATTCCGCATCCTCAGTCCAAAAGGAAAAAATTCCAGCATCCCACGAAAACATTTTTGTATGTTAAAACTCTATAATCTATACCACGATGATTGTGTGTCAAGTACAATAAGCTTTCTGTTTATTTAGTTTAGACTACTTTATAGGGCCGGTGAGCCTAATTTTTTTGACCGTTGTTTTTAAAAGAAAATAAAGTACATAATTATACACAAATTTAGGTTTGAAAAATTGGTCAACTTGAAAAATAATCCAAAAATTACCATAAAAAACAAATCAAATTCAAAATATAATTAAAAAACGACTATTTTTATTTAAGCAAATTGTGAGATGAGAATGATCTTTAATATCACATAATAAAATGTTGTGAAATTCTTTTTTTTTTAAGTTATATTTTAATAAAGAGAGGATAACTATGGTAATAAATTATGGAACACGAATCAATTAAATCAAATAAATTTCGGTTGAAATAATGAAACCTACCAAATATCGTAATGAATTAAAACCGAATAAATAAGGAAATTACTTTTAAATTAAGTAATATTTAATGACAATCAATACAGAGTAAAATCAACGGTAATGTGTAAAAATAATCATGACTTTCTTCGTTTTCCCCAAATAGTTTTGACTTTTTCCGTCAAAATAATAATTACTTTCATTGCTGGATTTAGCTATTTTACATACATTTTTAAGAAATATATATATAATCCTCGATTCAGTTTAGTCCATTTGGATTTTTTTTATTCTCAAACTGGAAATAAACAAATAAATTAGAACAACCTTTCGATGCCCTATTGTTGCCTGCAACAGACTTCTTTCCTCTGAGATTCCTTTTCCAATGGCGGCCACTGTGAAGATAACGGAAACGGAAGCCCACGTAGGCTTCATCCCCAGGGATATCATGGCTAACATTTTCAAAAGACTTCCGGTAAGATCCTTAACTCGCTTTCAATGTGTGCGCACAGATTGGAAAAATCTGATAAATGATCTCATCAAGACTCCGTCTTTCATCGAAGATCACTTCCACTGTTCTAGCTGTCGAAACCCTTTGCTTCTCCTTGAACAGTACCATCGCAGATTCCGAGGTATTTGCCTCTGAGTGCTGGATTGCGATATGCGAGTCGGAAAAGTTCAGAAATTGCCTTCTATTCATTCTCGTTATAATTATGAGGTGTTGGGTTCCAGCAACGGCTTGGTCTGTGTTAAAATTGAGAATCGCATAAATCCTCACCCCATTTTGATATGGAATCCAGCGACTAGAGACATCAGAGATGTGCGCCCCGGAACTATTGTTCATTCTGACCTTATTGCCAAGGTGGGATTAGAGTTCTACAGAACTCACATTGATCCTCGTGAGCTTGATGACCATTATGGATTTGGGTTCAGTCCTCTTGATAATGATTACAAGATAGTGAGAATTAATGAATATAATCATTATCATATTAAAGCCGTGGAAGTTTATTCATTGAATTGCGGGTCATGGAAGCACATAGACGTTGTAGACGACCTAAAGGGCATATCAACAAGTGCTGTATATATCACTATTAATGGAGTTATGTTTTGGGATTTTACGTGGTGCGACGACGAGGATCTAATACTTCCAATTGACCTATTAAAGAAGGAAGTGTGTGAGTTCATACCATTGCCTCGCATATACGGTGGTTTTCGTCGTACAAGCCTTATTGAGTATGAGAACAAACTTGCTGTGGTTGCTTGCGTTGAAGAAAATGATGGATCTTCTCTGATTCATTTGTGGGTGTGGGAGGAGGATACATGCCTATCTGAGGACGAGGACGAGGAGAGAGGGGGATGGACTAAAATATATCCTAGCAGCCCTTCTACATGGGGGACCTTAAATCCCGTGACTATTTGGATGAATGAGATTGTCTTGCTACCTTTTGATGAGATTGAGAATGATGGACGTTAAACAACAATTTTATATCTGCTCAATCTCACTACTAATGAGTTTAAGAGGCTTTCTGTGAGATCTCACTCTTCCAATTTTGAACCAATAAGGAAAAGAAGACATGTCTCTTACCCCGAAAGAGACACTGGGACTAAGATTTTCAATTACGCGGACAGCTTTGTATTAGTAAATCGGCATCATTAACATTGAAGAATTTTGATCCTGCATTCAAATTTCAAGTTTACGTTAATCAAACACTTTTAGAGTTTTAGTGTAAATTCATTCGTTGAAGCTCTATATCATAATTTATTTATAGTTGTTAAATCCTCCTTCAAAGTCATGAGTGGAATGATTATCTATATAAGCTTTGTGTTGTAATCTGTCTTTTGCAATTTCTGTTCTTTCTTTTTTCCGAATTCTGACTATTGTTTCATAACCTTTCAGGTATTATTACTTGATTTTGTAACCGTCTTCTACAATTTCTTCGATATTTTCCGTTAATCAATTCTTACTCAACTAAGCAAGCTTTTCTGACTTTTTTTTGGGGGGGGGGCATTGTAAGTACAGTCCAAAAATTGGGAAAAAATATTGTAACTATGGAAAACGACAGGGTGAGGACTGATTTATAAATCAGGAACCTTAATGTTCACTATATTGTAATCATTATCAACTTGACTGAAGCCATATCCTGACTATAATCAAGCTCAAAATTAATAATATTTCCGGAACACGCCTTTTCTAACCTCTCTAAGCATTGAGTTCCATAATAAAAGGGGGATATGATATCTACGGTTCTCATATAATTTCAAGTTCGAAATCTGCATTTCTCCACCAACAATCCATCACCTTCATTTGCTTCTTTGTTTCCTCCTTTTCGATTCCTTCCTTTTCTATAGCTTCGTTTCTCCGAATCAAATATGCGTGGTGAGAGAGAAGAGGGAGCTGTCATCAATCATCATGTTACCCCACAAAATAGATCTCTAGCTCACTTTTGTTACCCCATAAAACCTCTGGTTCAGAACCTTTTTTCTTCCCTTTCCATCCTCTTTTCTCTTTTTCTTTTTTTAACCATTGGATTAATATATTTTAACGGTTTAGATTTAAATTTTTGTAAACTATTTATAAAAAAATTTTAAAAACATTTAGTGCATTTGCAAACCACTAGAATTAAATTTTAATATAGTTTGTAATTTATTATTTATTTATTTTTATAATTTAATATTTTAATAATAATTTTTTAAAAAATTAAATCTGAATTGTTAAAATATTATTCCAATGGTTAAAAAAGGAAGAGGAGGGAAGGGGATGAGAAGGGAAGATGAGAGGTTCCAAACCATAAAATCTCATATATTAATCCTATGTTTAAGCTGTCAATTATAAATACTACTCCTTCGGTCCAAAATGTAAAACCCTTATACTAGTGTGTATAAGGGTCTTATATTTAGGACCGGAGGAGTATTTAATTGATATGCGCCATTCATATATTCATCCTATTTTTTAGCCTCACCCTGTCTTTTAGATTAATTTAATTGATATGGCGGATTGAGCCTAATTTTGTTTGCGCTTGTTTTTAAGAATAACCCGAGTAGACATAAACTATACAGAAATCTAATAGAAAAATTCATCAACCTGAAAAATAATCTAAAAATTACGATAAGAATGGCCTTTAATATCTAAACATTCAAAATCCAATTTTTTTTTGGCCTGAAAAATTCAAAATCCAATTAAAAAATTATTTTTTATTTAAGCAGGATGTGAGATGAGAACGGCCTTTAATATCTAAAAACTAATTACTGCCAGATTCTGATTTAGAAAATGTTATCTTGAATTAGATCTTAATAAAAAAATTAAATATGATAATAAATTATGGGACCTAATTAAATAAAACCTGTTGAAATCTCAAATATCAAAATGAATTAACATTTGAATAAATAAAATTAATCAATATTTAACTAGAAGATATTTAATGAAAATCATTTGAGAGTAAGAATCCGCGGCAATGATGCCAAATAACCATGATTAGATCATTAGAGTTTGAGAATCTTGAATCAGATTTTAATTAAAAATAAATAAAACATGGTAGTGTAGTATGGAATTATAATCACTTTCTAAATAAAATTCGATTGAAATCCATAAAAGATCAAAATGAATTAAATTGAATAAATAAGGGGAATCACTTTAAAATAAATCAACATCAATATTTAATTAAAAGTCATTTAATGAGAATCAAATTTAGAGGTGAGAATCGGCAGTGATAACCCCAAATAACCATGACTTTTATAAACATTTAGATTTAGATACATATTTTATAGTTTATCTCTTTTAAGGAAAAAAAAACTTTTTAAGTTCAATTTCTTACGTTTGCACTTTTTATTTTTATTATTTTACCCCGGTAACATTTTATCTTAGAGTATAATAAATTTCCTCATATTTTGTTCTAATTAGTAATTACGTGAATCTCGCCTTTATTTTGAAATTATACATTTAAGTTCAAACACTTAATTCTATTAAGAAATTTTTTTAAAATATTTTAAAAGATCAACCCTCAAATAACGCCGATATCACTACTCGCCGTCAACCATCAGATTCCTTCTTCAATTTATGGGGGAGCATCATGAAAGTAATGGAAGACCACATACCTTTTGTTCCCTGCGACATCATACTTAACATTCTCAAAAGACTTCCGGTGAAATCCTTAATCCGATTTCAATGTGTGTGCAAAGATTGGAAAAATCTCATCAAAACTCCGTTTTTCATCCAAGACCACCTCCATCACTCCAGTCATCAAAACCCTTTGCTTCTACTCAAATGGCTCGGAGATTTGCGCATCGTGGATCGTCACAACATGCAAGTCCCTCAGATTCAAATATCACCTTTGGTCGATTCCTGTTTTGATCTTGTGATCGTGGGTTCCAGCAATGGCTTGCTCTGTGTTCAAGTGGTTGATAATTTGGTAAAAACAGTTCTTCCATGGAAGACAAAGGAAAATGGTATAGTTCCCCCTACCCTTTTATTCTGGAATCCAGCTACTAGACACTTCAGAAAGTTGCCCTTAAATATTAAGGATTTTAATAGTTCTTACCGTCAAGGATTTGGGTTCAGTCCCATCGATAATGATTACAAAATAGTGAGAATTTATGTTTGGGGACCTTGTTTTGCAGCTAATCCAGCGCAAATTTATTCATTAAAATCTGGGTCATGGAAGGAAGTAGAATTTGAGAACTTAGAGGGCATAAAAATTAGTAAATGGGAAAATGTCGCTGTTAATGGTGTTATGTATTTCTCTGGTAGAGACCCGTCGACTCCGTCTAATGATGATAATCTGGTAGTTTCAATTGACCTAACAAAGGAAGTGTGTACCTTGATACCATTGCCTGATCTAAAATATAATAGAAGTAAAAGGCTTATAGTATATGAGGACAAACTTGCTGTGGTTGCTGTCATTCTTCATGGATCTTATTTGGTTCATTTGTGGGTGATGGAGGAGGACATATGTGCAAATAGGGGAAGATGGATTTGGACTAAAAAATATACTAGCAGCTCATGTCCACGCATGTTACATCCAATGACTATTTGGAGGAATGAGATTGTCTTCTGTACCATGGGGGATGATGTTTACACACTCAATCTCACAACTAATGGGTTTAAGACATTTGTTGTTAAATGTGGCTCTATCATATATGATAGTTGTACTTACGTGGAAAGCCTTATATCCGTTGGCAGCATCAGTAATAAAGAATCTTAATCCTAATTTTTTGTTTTTGTGTTTAAATGAATCCATTATGTATCTATGTTTGTTGAGTCTTTTTGGTGATAAATCATGCAGAATGATGAATGTAGGTGCAAAAACTACCAGATGTTACTAACTAGCTCTCTATCTGTGTCGACCTATCTATGAACTATGATATTAGGTTAATTGTTTAATTAGATTTCTTCTTATAGGTTGCTGGTGTATATGTTTTTCTTAGGATTTGTTGTTTTATACAGTATATACCACTGGTTTCATTATATGGGATTACGCACACCTAGGAAAAGTAAGGGAAGCAAATTTTCATTAGTGCTTCTTGTTCTTGATTTCATTTCTAATTCGAGTCAGTTTTGTAGAATTAGTTTTCCACGCCTCGCAAGCTAAGGTGTGTTTTCTTGGCGTGGTGCTTAATTACGAGGTTCACAATGTATATATGGAGTCTCTAGTATGTGCTGCTTCCAATCATGCCCCAGGAGAAGCCCCAGTATATACAACTTATTTTCTTAAAACGCTCTTATTTATGGAGAAGATAAGTGGAAGAGAGAGTAAGTAAAAAGATAAATAAGAGAGACATAATAATTAGTTAGGAATAAAAATGAAAAAATATAGTAAATGATTAGACAAATCCAAATTAAATTGAATCTTATAAAAAAAAAACCAAGCCCTTTTAAAGATTTGATGCTTGTATTTTAAACGAGAGTAACTTTTATGGGCTGTGAATCATATATTTAACTTTGACTGTTCTTGTGCTCCTCTAAGTTATTATTTATCTCGTAAATGTATGTTTCGTTTATCGTAATGCTAGTGATGAACTCAGAAAGCAATATTTTTTTACAAGTTTGTACTGATTCTTAATTCTTGTGATGTTATTGCTCGCTTTTCTTAGGGTTTTTATACAAGTTTGTATTGATCATCATCATTAGATCAGCTTTAAACGGTTAAGTATCTTACAAAATGTTATATATATATATATATATATATATGATGTTTCCATAAAAGTATAAATGTGAACTATTTAGATCAAATTTTAATAATTTAAATTTATTTATATAATTTTTTTGGCTAATTGATTTTCATAATTTGATTCAATTTTAATAAGAAAAAATTAATTTTTGGGTTATTCAACTTCTTTACTACTCAGTCCCTTAATTCTAGCTCAGTTCGAGTCAATCCCTAATTTTTTTCTTATTTAATAAATTAATCATTGTCATATATAACTTAAATGTGAGTCTTAACCTGATCATCATGGCCAACGACTTGCAGACGCGAGGCTTGATTCATGTGGATCTAACAGAAAATTTAAAAGCTGTTAATCTTAACTTTTTAATTTTTTATAATGTTCAACTAAAAAACTTTTTGAAATTTATTTTATTAACATTTTTATATGATACCAAATTCATTAATTGTTACGCCAGAACAAAATTAAACAACTGTCATCTATACATCAAAATCATGCGTCTCTCCACTTAGGGCAATTTATATTAATTTTTTGCAAGTTCTTTTAAATTCTTTTTATTTTGTTAAATAAAAACTTGTGCTGCTTTTAAAACGGGACTCTGTCAAATGTTAACATCGGGGTTAATTTGTGAAATTTGAAAGAAAAGTTGTAAATACATTTTTTAAATTTGAAAATTTAACTCGGACGACGATGAAAAGAACACAACAACTATCATCACATGAACGTAGTTAGTATGGATTTTCATAGCAATTTTTATGAACAGGTCCTTATGTGTAATTTTTTAATTTCGACAGTTTCTTTTTTGCGATTTTTCCTAATACTAATACTAATTTAATAAAATATTATTAAGATGTTAATATTTATTTCTATTGACACTATCCAACAGCAAGCGATGACAACGATCTGATGGTTTAACGGCAAGCCAGCTTTAGTAATTTATCAAATTGGTAGAACTTAATGGCAATGTCTTTATTGTAACATCAATGTATGTATTAAACCTTTATTCACTGGATGAACCATTTGAATATGTACACACATCTCACATTCTCATTCTGAATTCATAAATAAGTGTACATGAATTTTTTCTTTTGAGCTGAAAATAAGTATACATGAATTACTTTGATTTATCTAGACATTTCTTTATTCTAAATATAAGGTACATTTATAATTCATTGATTAGTCAACTTCATGACGAGGTTCATTCACCACCGATCATTGCGTGCACCGCCACCTGAACCTATCCATCTCATATTAAATACATATTCATGAACATTTTTAAATAAAACAACCAAATGTAAAGGCATATACTCTCTTAGTAATCAATTCATATTCATGAACACTTTTTTATTCAATGAACGAACCATTTAATATTATCACATGTACATGAATCTCTCACCTGATCAATGGACCCTCACAAACAAACTTGGAAAGATGTAAATTACATTACATCCCATAACTGTGCCTAACTAGTCACACACACATCTATATAAGAAGCTTCCTAGCCATCAGTTTCATATGTGCTTGTCATAGATCATAAGCATAAGCACAAGGACAAGATGGCTTCAAGTGTGTTGTTGAGTGAACAAAAGCACGAGGAGAGGAAAGATGGAGAACTTGTGTTTCCATGTGAGCTTGGAAATGAGGTTGAGTTGCCCAAAAACTGTGTATGGTCTAAGGAGTACTTGGTACAAGCCCAAGGTCAGTTGGAAGCACCAATTGTAGACTTAGGAGGAGTCCTACGTGGGGAGCAAGAAGCCATCGATCGAGCTGTTGAACAAATCAGGGATGCTTGCTTAGTGCACGGCTTCTTTATAGTAATCAATCATGGAGTTGATGATGATTTGATCAAGAAGGCATATGAGCGTACAGATGCCTACTTTAAGCAACCGATTGATACAAAACTAAGGCCTATAAACCTAAGGGTTCCTTTTCAGGCTACTCTGGTGCTCATTCTGAACGCTTCTCTTCTAACCTAACTTGGAAAGAGACCCTCACTTTCCTGCTTCCTCATGATAATCCACACCTGCTGTTAGGGACTACTTTGTCTCCACCCTAGGCCAAGACTTGTATGAAACTGGGTACGTAATGTTTTGCTAATAAACTTGTACATACATATGTACTCCTCCGGTCCTTATTATAAGCCCAATTTGACTTTTTATTGGTCCTAATTATAAGACCCAATCCATTTTGTCTCTTATATTTATGTATTTTTTTTCCAAGATATCTTCTAATAATATAGTTTTGCCAATATACTTATTAGTAAGGATATTTTAGGAATGACAACACTTATTTATTATAAATAACCACTTAACTTACTCCTTAATCTCCTCAAATAAGTCAATTGGGTCTTATAATAGGACCAGAGGAGTATATATATGTATAGAAAAACATTGATTTATTCATATTTTTTGGTTGATTTCTTAGGGACGTCTTCCAAAAGTACTGTGAAGCAATGAAGGAGTTAGGAATGAAGATGATGGATTTGCTATCAATAAGCTTAGGCTTAGATCAGATGTATCTGAGGGACTTTTTCTCAGATGGATGCTCCTTGATGAGATGCAACTACTACCCTTTTTGCCAAGTTCCTGCTGAAGTCCTAGGCACAGGACCGCATCGTGACCCAACCTCACTCACTATACTTCACCAAGATCATGTTGGAGGACTCGAAGTTTTCTCAGGCGACAAATGGTTCACTATTGAACCTCTTCCTAATTCCTTTGTCATCAACATTGGTGATACCTTCATGGTACGTATATGTGTCCTATTCCATAAACCTATTCTCTATACACTTTTAGCATTCAATTTAATTGAATTTGTATTTTCAATGTGGTTTTGTCGTAGGCATTAACAAATGGGAGGTACAAAAGCAGTCGACACAGGGCTGTAGTGAACAACCAGTGTGATAGGAGGTCCTTGGCATTCTTTATGAACCCTAAAGGAGATAAGGTGGTTCAACCTCCTTCAGATATTTTGAGCTTGGATGGGACAAGGAATTATCCTGACTTCACTTGGTCTGAATTAGCCCATTTTACTCAGTGGCACTACAGAGCTGATGAATTTACCTTTCCAAACTTTCTCAAGTTTCGTTCCGCCAAGCCTCAAGCTGTTTCTACTTAAGTCCACCGCTTTATTACTTGTTATCTATTATAATAAAGAATAAAATGTTGTGATAGTACTATGATGTTATGCTCTCTGCGGCTTTTATGGCTTCTCTTTCGCTAGCTTGTTTGCTTCTTATCTATGATAAAGAATAAAATGATGTCGTGTTGCAATTTTATTATGCTCCATGCTTCACTATTTTCTCTATTGCTCCGGTCCTTTCTTTCTAATCTACGATAAAACGACCTGTGATAAAATAATATAAGGGATCAAATTTACAAATCTTACCTATAGTTGTTAGTTCATCTCAACTATAACTAGTAGTTTTTTTTTCACAAAAAAGAAAAAGCAAGTTTGGGAGTGATAATCATTCAATATTTTAAAATTGAAAAGAATATAATTAAACTCTTGATAAAATGTACCGAATGTTGTGATTTACGGGTTTTCTTTTTTTTAATCACTGGAAATAAATTATTATATGCATCTTCAATGACATTTTTTTATTTAAATTAAAATACTCGATGGCTGCGTTGGATCTTGTTAATTGTTGATTATATTATTATTAATATGCATCAAATATTCTAAAAGAAAGAAACAAATTCTAAAACAAAAATATATTTTAAATTTTTAATTTGCATGACTGCAACAATTTGTGAACTAAAATAAATTGTTACTCGTATTTGGAAGGATCCTGTTTAAATCCAACTGAAATACTAAAATTCAAAATTAGGCCTATATTTTGAATAAATTCCTAATCATGCCAAGAGACTTAATCAGGGATTTATGAATGTTATTAAAAGTCTATAATACCCCTCTATGGTGATAATATTAGTTGTTACCTCTATATTTTTCTTCCTCAATAATTCTTTTTCTAAAATTTTTTTGCCGGATTTTCCTGAAATTTGAAAATAGTAAATCTTTAGTAGATGATAACAAATTACAACACAGTTCTTAATTCATATTAATAGTTACTCCAGTGCCCTCATCAATATAATAGTGTAGGTCATTGTTAGATTTAAATTTGGATGGGTTTAATTTGTGCTCAGTTTTAATATTGATCCATCCTCCATATATACAAAAAAATTTTAGTCAAACACATACATTTTTTTTAACAGAACACACGTATATTCTAAGAATGAAAAACTTATTAAAATAACGAACTTTTTACAGTTGTTTTAGAGTGCTAGAGTAGTTATTAATGTGGATTGAGGAAAATGCTATAATTTATTATTTTCATATTTCAAAAAAAATTGTAAGGAAAAAACATATAGAGGGACACTTTGGTGTTTTAATAATATTCATAAATTTCTAATTAGTGCTAATTAGAAATTTGTTCAAAATGAAGGCTAATTTTAATTTTAACTGGATTTAAACGGATTCTCCCTTGTTATTTATAATTGTATAGCTAAGGTAACAAATTTTAAAATAATACTTTATATATACCTGTAGACAATTTTTTTGTTTATTTTTATCTTTTGATCACTTTTAAATTTCCGTGCAAGGCACAAAGAATAAAAAATATATTTATTTATGCTTTCATTGCTGTAATAATTTATTGGTAATTACTAAAAAAAATTTGTAAAATAATAAATTGTCATTTTTTAAATTGAATTCATTAAAAAATTTCATTTT